>NC_057799.1:172800068-173155147 GCF_018294505.1 Triticum aestivum | reverse complement strand
TCCGTTTCGTCCGTTTTGCGGTACGCCACACCCCTCCCGATCAACAGGACCCCCGTTTCGACCGTAGGAGGTCCGTTTCCTCCGTTTTGCGGTATGCCACGCCCCTCCCGATCAACAGGACCCCCGTTTCGACCGTAGGAGGTCCGTTTCCTCCGTTTTGCGGTACGCCAGACCCCTCCCGATGAACAGGATCCCGTTTCGAACGTGGCCGGTCGAACACAAGGCCGTTTCCTCTGTTCTGCGGTACGCCAGGCCTCGTTTCCATCGTCTATTCCATCCAAGCCCTCCCGATGAACACGACCACGCATTCCGTTCCGACCCAGCCGGTTGGCTCCCACGCGTTCTGTTGCCTCCCGATGAACACGGCGCATTCCGTTGCCTCCCGATGAACACGACGCATTCCGTTGCCTCCCCATGAACACGGAGACGACGCTGTTTCTCCATTCCGACCCAGCCATGTCAACGAGCCCTCGCCGTACGTATGTGCGAGTAGGCGTTCGAGACCCCGCCCGTATGTACACATACGTGGCCGTATTTTCTTTCTTGCACCCTGGCCGCTGTAGGTACGTGTACATGCTACGTGCCCGTCTCTACTATGACACGTGCGCGCCTCTACATCCACCAGTATATATGTACGTACACGTTCGCGACCAGAATGACAACGCTACGTACGCTTCGACCAGGTTGGTCCCGACTGTCAGGCACTTCCTTGCGTCCGAAGATGTAGCTGGTGGGTCCCAGCAGTCAGGGGGGCGAATCGTTTTGTTTTTTTTTGCCCGGACGCACTTCCTTGCGTGCGAAGGTGTAGCTGGTGGGTCCCAGCAGTCAGGGGGGAAATGTTTTTTCACGAAATACGGTGGCCCGTCCGGTGGGTCCCCACTGTCAGGTGGAGGAATAATTATTTTGCGCGTAATAAGGAGGCACTTCCTTGCTGCGGCCGTGGACCCAGCTGTCAGCGTCTCCACGCACAGTACTCTTCCGATGGAAGTTGGTCGTTGACCACATTGACCACGCCGTGCCGAGAGCACCACGGCGGTGGACGACGGCGAGGCCTAGGAAGGGGACGACACGGAGGCAGGGAAGACTCGGCAATTGTTTCCCACGCGGAGGGGAGTACGACTGTACGAGGGTTTACTGGTTCGTCTGCCGTCGCCGGAGAATAACAGCAGATGTGGGTGAGTAGAGGGATGGCTAGTCCAGCGATGGGAGTACGGTGGGGTGGTGAGGCCTGCGCGGCAGCACAGCCGGCCGCGGGGAGGAGGGAGCAGGCAGTCCCGCCGGCGCTTGTTTGAGCGGCTGGAGCAGGAAGAGCAGAGATTGAAGAAGCACGACGGCCGTTGGATGGACATCCAATAGTCAGTGCTTGTGCGTCAACCTTTTTTTTAGGAAAGCCTCAAATCTGTGGAAAACAGCATACAGCCCATCTGCCATTATTTCTAATAATTTACAGCCCATTTGCTAATTCTTAAGGTTTTTTTGGAGCCCATATTCTTTTTGTTTGCAAATTTCGGTGCGGTCCAAACTGTTTTTAATCCTAAAATTTCGACTCACATTCAAACTGATTTTAAAAATAAATGTATGTCAATATAAAATCCAACAAATTCTCCACGCATAAAAATTAATGTAATTTAAAATCTTGAAATGAAAAAAAAAGATATTTGAAACTAATTGCCGGTTTGATGTGTTTTAAAAATGTACAACCCAGTTCTCATTACTGATGGGCCATTTTCTCGGCCAGCCGAATGAAAGGTCTCCTCGTCTTGAAAGATTTGCAGCCCAACAGGCCTGACAAAGCGACTTACTTGGCAAATCACAAAAAAACTGGGCTGTGGCCATGGACCCAGCTGTCAGCCTCTCCACGTACAGTACTCTTCCGATGGAAGTCGTTCCTTGACCACGTTGACCATGCCGCGCGGAGAGCACCACGGCGGTGGACGACGGCGAGGCCTAGGAAGGGGACGACGCGGAGCCGGGGAAGACGCGGCAGTGGAAGCCCGCGCGGAGAGGAGTACGAGGGTTCACTGGTTCGGCTGTGGTGTGAGGCTGCCGTCACCGCAGGGCCTGGCCAGCGGTGGGAATAGTAGGGGGCGGTGAGGCCTCTGCGGCAGCACAGCCAGCCACGGGAGGCAGGAGCATGCGGCACAACCGGCGCTGCTTTGGGCGGCTGGAGCAAGAAGACCAGAGGTTGAAGAAGCACTACGGCCGTTGGATGGACATCGTACGGTCACTAGAGCTAGAATCGTTCATATTGACTAAGTTGACAATGCCCTTCGTCCCCGTCAACTTAGTAGGCCCACAAGCCAGCCTCCCACCAAGGTGGGTCCAAGCTAGCCGGGGGAGTATTCATGTTTTTGTGCGTAATAAGGAGGCACTTCCGGTGGGTCCGAGCTGACAGCGGGGGGAACTTTTTTTCGCGAAATACGGTGGCCCGTCCGATGGGTCCCAGCAGTCAGGGGGAAACGATTTTTTCGCACAATACTGGTGGCCCGTCCGGTGGGTCCCCGCTGTCAGGTGGAGGAATAATTATTTTCCGTGTAATAAGGAGGCACTTCCTTGCGGCAGCCGTGGACCCAGCTGTCAGCCTCTCCACGTACAGTACTCTTCCGATGGAAGTCGGTCGTTGACCACATTGACCACGCCGCGCCAAGAGCACCACGGCGGTGGACGACGGTGAGGCCTAGGAAGGGGATGACGCGGAGCCGGGCAAGACGCGGCAGTGGATGCCCACGCGGAGAGGAGTACGAGCGTTCACTGGTTTGGCTGCGGTGTGAGGCTGCCGTCGCCGCAGAATAACAGGGGGTGTGGGTGAGTGGAGGGATGGCCTGGCCAGTTGTGGGAGTAGTATGGGGGGCGGTGAGGCCTCCGCGGTAGCACAGCCGGCCAAGGGAGGCAGGAGCAGGCGGCACGACCGGCGCTGCTTTGGGCGGCTGGAGCAAGAAGACCAGAGGTTGAAAAAGCACTATGGCCGTTGGATGGACATCATACGGTCACTGGAGTATTGACTAAGTTGACAAAGCCCTCCGTCCACGTCAACTTAGTAGGCCCACAAGTCAGCCTCCCACCAAGGTGGGTCCCAGCTAGCAGGGGAGTATTCATTTTTTTGTGCGTAATAAGGAGGCACTTCCGGTGGGTCCGAGCTGACAGCGGGGGGAACGTTTTTGTCGCGAAATACGGTGGCCCGTCTGGTGGGTCCCAGCAGTCAGGGGGGAAACATTTTTTTTTGTGAAATAAGGTGGCCCGTCCGGTGGGTCCCCGCTGTCAGGTGGAGGAATAATTATTTTGCGCGTAATAAGGAGGCACTTCCTTGCGGCTGCCGTGGACCCAGCTGTCAGCCTCTCCACGTACAGTACTCTTCCGATGGAAGTCGGTCGTTGACCACGCCGCGCCGAGAGCACCAGGGCGGTGGACGACGGCGAGGCCTAGGAAGGGGACGACGCGGAGCCGGGGAAGACGTAGCAGTGGAAGCCCGCGCGGAGAGGAGTACGAGGGTTCACTGGTTCGGCTGCGGTGTGAGGCTGCCGTCGCCGCAGAATAACAGGGGGTGTGGTGAGTGGAGGGATGGCCTGGCTAGCGGTGGGAGTAGTATGGGGGCGGTGAGGCCTCCGCGGCAGCACAGCTGGCCACGGGAGGCAGGAGCAGGCGGCACGACCGGCGCTACTTTGGGCGGCTGGACCAAGAAGACCAGAGGTTGAAGAAGCACTACGGCCGTTGGATGGACATCGTACGGTCACTGAAGCTAGAATCGTTTATATTGACTAAGTTGACAAAGCCCTTGGTACGCTCCAACTTAGTAGGCCCACAGGTCAGCCTCCGAAACGGTGCGCCCCAGATGTCAGGGGGAGGAATCATTTTTTGGGCGGCCGAAGCTAAGAATATCCGAGATTGAAGAAGAAGCACGACATCCGTTGGATAGACATCCAATGGCCACTGCTGCTAGAACCGTGTGTTGACTATAATAAGTTGACAAAGCCTTGCATACGCGTCAACTTATTTTTTTTAGGGGACGCGTCACTTAGTAGGCCCACAAGTGTGTGGCAGAGAACTTATAGCCCATTTGCGTTTTGTAAGAATGTACAGCCCATTTTTGAATTCTAATGGAATTTATAGAAGCCCATTTACAGTTTGTTAAAAGTACAGCCCATTTTCTAGCAAGGACAACGATTAATAATTTCAACCAACCGTTGAAGACAGAATTCAATAAAATTTCCCACATTTTGATGGGATCCGAAATATTTTTATCCCGAAATTTCTAGTTAGATTAAATATAAATTTGTATTACGTAAAAATCCAACGAAACATTGCGCGCGCAACAATGAAAATTTAAGATTTTCAAAATCCATAAATAATATTTTATAAACTAATTTCGTGTTTGCTGCATTTTTTTATAGTTGCTGCCCAGTTTTTATAATTACATCCCATTTATTATTTTTTAAAGCCCATTTTCCTGTTAAGCCTAATGCATCGCTCCTAGGAAAGATTTGCAGCCCAGCGGGGCGGAGAATAACAAGTTGACCTTGCCTGGGTATTCCTCAAAAAGACGTATAGCTGGGCTAGCCATTTTCATCTTGAAAAAATTAGTATCTGGGCTGGATATCTGGCCTGGGCTAGACGGGCCACAGCCCGCCCAGTTAATACCCTGCTCTCCTCTGAACAACAATGAAATCATCGCCAAGAAAAACTCTGCAGTGCTCACGCCTCAAAAACACAAATACTGCTCGAGCTGCTTGGTCCCAGCTGTCGGCCGCACCTTCTGCAATTCTCTCATTTATATTGACTACATAGGTTGACAATGGTGTGGGACCGTGATGTCAGGAAACCAGGAGAAAGCAAAAAAATAGTTGTACATAATAAGGAGGCACTTGCGTACGTACGGCTATGGCCCTACTGGGTCCCTAGTGTCATCCAGTCAAAATAAAGTCATCTCCTGAATCCTCATGTTCGTTGACGATGTTAACAATGCTCGGCGCCACGGAAAGCGCAACAACTCGAAGGACAATGGAGAGGGCCTCGCGGGCCCTACGGATGGTCTGATACAGCGCCCGCTGCTCATTCAGGAAGCCAGGATCATCAGACACCTATGAGCACCTTCGAGAAACTGAGACGGCATGAAACGGTAAGGCTGCGCTTGGGAGCTCTGGTTTATTTCAAACATGTATTAACATACAAGTGCAATTTACTCGTCATCGGAAACAACGCGTAAAATACAGGCGTAATGAAACCGAGGGCCCGAGGTCTGTAAGTAAAACCGGCGGGTTACGCGTGTAATTTGAGAGACCAGTGTATATTTTACGAGCACTGCTATATGGACGACATTACCAGACGATACATGCACGACGTGCGTATCATGCCATCCATGGGCAAGGCTGAAACAGTAGCTAACGGCTGGATTAGCAATCGTCCGAGTTGTCGTTCAGCGTTTTTATCGTGTGTGAAGTACTTCCGATATTTTACTAGTCGAAATCGACCAACCAAGCGCCTTCGCCCGAGACCATCTGCTTTAATTTACAAGCGTCAGTTTTACAAGCGGTTTTGGTTGGAAAACGACGATCCAATCACGACCTAATATCATGAGTTGGTCGGAAGATCATATGGTTTCACGTCTAACCTACCCGACTTGTCGTATAGGCTATGAATGAAACATCAGACGATGAACTTCTTAAGCACGGAAACAACAGAAGAGGATGATCTTCTTAACAAGCAAATCACTGGCATTAGATCGACATGCAAAACAATTCGAAGCATTATTCTCAGGAGGCATGGTGAACAGCTCGTGATGCCGCATGCCACAACATTCCAAGCTCAACTTTGCAATCAAACACAAGGCCTAGCATTACATAGACAATATTCAGAACAAACTCTTAACATAGGAATATCTCAGCAGAGTAACTATTTACTTCTAAAATGAACATGGGAATAGGAAAAAACACTCGACGCTGCTCACAGCAAGGGCGTCCCGCTCAAAAATATCAAATGCATGTCTTCTGGCTAACATCAATGAGCAAATTTTGACAAGGTTTTCCAATTCCAATATATTAAACTAACGTCTTCTTGCTAACATCAATGATTAAACTTTGACAAGCTTTTCCCATTCAAAATATGTAATGCCTATGATCGTGGAGTCCTGTCATAGCTTCTTGTACTTTTTTGGGCACTTTTTGCCCAGGGCACTCCACGTGTTGTTAAATTGCCAATGGTCTCTGCAGACTAGTCATGTCACCGGTGTCTAATAATACTATGTAAAGCTTCTCGGTCATTCCTTCTGTAATGTAGCGCAAACAGTGACTGCTTCTTTCTGCAAAGTGGAACGACCAACTGGACCCAGTAATGCAGCAGTTTGCCTTGGACACATTGGCTCCTTTTGTGCAGTTCAACTAAAATCGAAGTCGGAATAAAACCGAGCTTTAATTTTGATATCCCTGTAAGCAACAATAGGTATAAGGGAAACAATTACTGAGAAATAACGGTTGATGACTTGTACTCCCAGAAGAAAAGCATCTACTGATCCACTTTATCTTAATGGAAACAAAGCAGGAGAGTAGCAATTCTCCATCGGTGTGATTCATTCATATTGACTGAGACATTATCTTAACAATGCCTTGTTTCAACATGTATAAAGAACGACAAAGCAGAAAAGTACCATTCCTAAAACAATGCAACTGATTCATTTTAACAGAGACATTGTCTTAACAATACCTTGGTTAAACATGTAGAAAGAACTACAAAGCAGGATAGTACCATTCCTAACAAGTGTTGCAGTTTTGAACTAAGATTCAGTAGTTAATTAATTCTGAGAGTGGCATTGCTTAATTTTACCAGCGGCATTAGATTAACGAAAAGCATAAAGAGTTCCAGGGGAGAGTAGGCGCAACAACAGTATATGCTTCCATCTACTTATAAAGGGGGTGATGCAGAGTTTGTTGTAACAAAGCAACAAGCATCATGTCTGGGTTGGTCCCATTTTTGTTCACTACTTAATGGGAAAAGACAGCAATACAATAGCTTCAATTCAACATTTATTTAAAACAGTACCAATACAAGTAGCACAACATCTCAAAGCACACTGCACAATCATGTGGATGAAGGCATGTACTGACCTTTCATGAGACGGACAAAGATAAAATACGAATCTCGATCTCCTTTTGTGCAGTTCCACCAAAATTAAGCAAAGTCACCGGTGTGACATTCAAGTTGAACTGCACAAAACACTCTTAAAACATAAGTGTTTCGAGTAGCAAAGCAAAATGTTGCAATAGCAACAAGTTGAATCGATAGCCCTGTTTTAACAGAGGCAAAAAAGGAAACAATTACTTGCCGATAAAGGAGGAGGAAACAAACGGTGACAGAAAGAAGCATCTAACTTATCTTGGATGGAAAACAAAGTAGGACAGTAGCATTTCTAAAACGGTTGCATTGATTCATATTAACAGAGACATTCTCTTGAAACAACATTCGTTAAAAATGTAATTTACTTTTAACAGTGGCATTGCTTCAATTTTCCGGCGGCATTCTTAGATTACCAACAGCAAAATAGCTGTATGGGACATGCCAGCACCATGTGCGTCCACACGTATAAATGGGTGATGCAGAGTATGTAGCCAAGCAGCATATATGCGCTGGTCCCATATTTGTTCTCTTTGAACCTTCTTCCTATGTGAGGGCAGCAAATCTAGTCCTGCACAAACTACCCGACCCCCCAGTTTCTTTCCCTTTTCAACAAAGAGATCGGTTCCTTACAGATGTGTGTACTGGGTTACCCCCTTTTTCCCTTTTCGACCTACAAAGCGGTTGGATAGCCGGTCTATACTACTTTCCGCCCCTCCTTTCCTCATTGAACCACGTCCTAGATTCTTGCTCCAGCCCACCGCACCCATCTTTCCTCTTTGAACCAAGACCTAGATTCGACTACAGATCGAAAAAGATCCACATGCAGCTAGAGCAACGACGGTTTCAAAGAAACTTATACCTTAGGGTCGTCGGGATGTGGCAAGGCGTGCGGCGGGAGGCCGGATCTGCCCACACTACGTACGGCAGCGAGGAAGAAGGGGTCAGTGGCCCTCCCGCACAGGCGCTGGGTGAAAGAGAACAGCGCAGCCGGCGGTGGATTGCCTCCCTTGCCGAAGGCGATAGAGTGAACGCTGCACCTCCTCCCCTTCCCGGTGCGATGGGATACGGACGCCTCCTTCACCAGCTGTGGGGGGGAGAGAGAGACAAGAGGCCAACGCAATCTTGTTTAGATCTGGTGAAGAGAGGGTGAGAGACTGTGAATATAGCAAACCCTAGCAAATGAACGCTGAGCCTCCAGCGTGTAACATATATGGAGAGGGTGAGAGAGCGAGACGCGAGAAACTCTATCAAACAAGAGGCTATAATGGAGTAAAAAATCTCTCCATAGCAGTGGTTTTAAATAGAATACGCGCGTTCCCGGAAAAAAGAAATGAAAACTGGCGGACAATTTTTTAAGGGTCTGTCTAGGACACATCTAGATGTGACATAGTTATGTCACATCTAAGTTGATGTCCACTCTGTTTGTGGTCTATTTTTTTCCTAGTTTTTTTGTTTCTTGTTGCTACATTATATACTTGTGGGAGCTTAGATGTGATATCTTTAAATAACATCTAGATGTGAATTAGACAAACTGATTTTCTAACGTACCAAGAAAGAAAACTCAATCAAAAACACGCCCCCGCTTCCAGGTCGCAAGAGTCGTCGCGCACACACACATAGACATAGACATGCATATCTGTGTTTACGTAAAATTCCATTTCCATCTCCATCTCCAATCATATTTGTCCAACTGGCACATTATTTACGTTGTTAATTATATACGCAGCAATATTAACATACAGCATCTCTTGTTTGCGCACGTCCAGACTGCTGCCACGGCCGGTCCCGACCAACCCGAACCCTCTTCATCACCCGCGCGTGCTTCCCGCCCGAAACGGTCAGTGCTGCATTCATGCCCGGCCAGAGCGGACGGGACCTCTCACTGGCGCCGGCATTGAAGCGGCGCGCCGGCCGAGAGAGCGTCGCCCGCGCCGCTTCCGGGTGCACGCGGCTGCTCCGCGTTCAAAGGTCGCAATAGCCGGCTACAACATGCATGTAAAAAGTTCTTGGGAGTCCGTGCTACAGCTAGCTGTCCTTCCCCAACTCGTCAATCTCTTCCAGTAGTGCTAGTACTCCATGGCGCGATCCATCGACAAGCAGGCGGGAAAGTTATCGTATACTCGGTTTGCGATGAGTGGCATGCTGAGCGACCGTGTGGGGTCGAGCCGTGGAGGAGGGTGAGACACGAACACGACAGACGTGATTTAAACGTTGGTTTTGGTCGATGGTGCGATCCAACGAAACGAAACGTTGGTTTCTCTCCGTTTCCATTTCTTCTTCGGAAAAACGGAAACTTCCCACTCCACTTTCATTCCTATTCCAAGGTTGCCCCGTTACAACATTCCATCAAATACAAAGGAAAACTAACACGCATGCTGATGCATCTTAATGATTCACAGATCATAGCCAATATTTACTTCACAACTAAAGAAAAAAGTTGTGAGAGCGTGTACGAAAGAAAAACTACTGATGGGGTCACTACGACTTAAACCCTAAACATGATTTAATTTCCTGGCCAGGTAGAACCTGTCGAAGGAAAGACGGCTGGCACCCTCGGATCATACGATGCTTTTGTGCAGTTCCACTAAAATCGACCTGAGCATCCCTGATGGCAAAGATATTGAAGAAGTGTGATTAGAATAATAGTACTGGCACTAGTTCATGAGACATAAACTCATCACAAGTAGAAGCCGGTAGAAGTAGAGAAAGATCGACATGGAGATGGAGCTACGGCAGTGGAGCAAGCCGGCTCCAAAAGGAAGATGGACTACCTGGGACGTCAGGCTGTAGCTAGAAGGGCGGTTGGGACGCGGCATCGGCCCATACCGCGGTGACCCCCGATTGGGACGCACCGACTGTGGGTTTTCTCCCTCGCCGATGTCGACAGCGTCTACGCAGAACATTGTTCCCTTCCCCCAGTTGCGGGATCAGGCTCGTCGTTCTATGCTTGTGAAGAGAGCAACCTAAGCAAGCAGGCGTGTAGCTTAGGCTCCTGCTAGTGTATATATAGTGGTTTTCTTTTTCTCTCCATATCAACCATTTTATATTGCGTACGTGTCATTCAAGAGTGAAATGATGGTTACTTCTTCCGACTAACTTACTGTGTGATTTGACTGCTCCTTAGTGGCCCCTACACGTACTCCCCCTACATGTATGCAACAGTCACACGTACACATGGACGCAAAAACGCGCGCGACGCCCTAATGCATGCATGTCCGAGCACACGACAGAACACACACGGTCACGCTCAAGTGCTCAACCTACTCGTGCATGCACACACATACTCAGTCAGGGTGAGCTAGTGACCGTATAAACACCGGAAAATATATATATTGAGCGCAATGAGCGTATTATGAAGTCCACTGACCGTATTTTTACAAATATACAGTGACAGACAGTGTTTTATCTCGTTTGAAATTAAGCCATATTAACCGGAGAGGAGGCAGTATGGACTAGCATTACTTTGCTGTGTCCCGTCAACTTGCCGAACGAGGAGAAGGTTGCAGGACGGGAGAAGCTTGCGCGCGGTGGCTCGCAGGACAAGGAGAAACTTTTGACTAATGCAAGCTCTCCCTCGCTCAGGCGGTGGACGTGCAACAGTTAATTCTATGTCAGATTGCTAGAAGCATACACTATACTACTAGTGCTATTATTGTTCGACTTCCCGAATAGGCGAACAGCCAAGCGCAAAGTTTACTAGTACTACTACTATAGTCTATAAAGGTACGTACTATACTAGTACTAGGAACCGGATGGAGGAGCGTCTGCACCCTTATTATAATTTTAAAATGTTATAAAGCAATCTTCAACACATTTGGTTCTCTTCGAGGGTTCTCGCATGTGATAATGGAAGTTGATTGCATGGAACACTCGCCACAATTCTCGCTTAATTCTGGCTCATATCCTGTTACAAATAGTAGCGCTCGGTAATATTTCCTCTTTTTTTGTTATTCAGCATGTAAACAGGTTAGCAAACCTTGCGGCGCATCTTCGTGCGAACCGTGCTTGCTGCACTTTGAATGTGGCCGAGAGCTGGCTTGATGAAACACCTCGCTTCCTACTTCTTTTTTTGCGGGGTACCTCGCTTCCTAGTGACCAGTGTCTTGGCTGATCGTCCTAAGAATGCTTATATATGAATAAAGCTCTCTCATTTACCCGCAAAAAAGATTAAGCCATATTAACCGGAAAGGAGGGAGTATGGACTAGCACTACTTTTTGGTGTGTCCCGTCAACTCGCAGAACGAGGAGAAGCTTGCAGGACAAGGTGAAGCTCGCTTACGCCTTTTGACTAATGCAACCTACCCTCGGTGGACATGCATCAGTCCATTCGGTGTCAGATTGTCAGAGGCATACACTGTAGTACCCAACATGCGTAGTACCATCATTGTTCGACTTCACGAAGAGGCGAAGAGCCAAGCGCAGTAGTACGAGTAGTACTACTACTAGAACCGCATGGTGGAGCGTATGTACTCTTATTTATTTTTATCTCTGATAAAGTACACGTTTATTCCGGAGAAGGGCGGAAAACGGCAGCCCAACATGTAATGAATGATATCGATCAACCAACCATGCTTGAATATATCTTGGCCTCCGTGCGAGCCCGTCTGTGTGTTCTCGCTCCTCGTCTCTCTCAAGGAATGGCGGGTTGGCTCTTTGCCGTCAATTGAGATCGGTTTGCTCACACTCCAGTCCCACATGTCAGTGATATGCCAAGAGGAGGTGCGTTGACCGACTGTCCATACGCATACTTGGTTTTGCACCTTCATACTACTCCTCCCTCCGTCACAGTTTACAGGGCGCGCTTCATTATGATACATTTCTCTCAATGCATTTCCACCACCAGAGAGACTTTAGACGCGTTTGGTTTAATGCTCAATTAATTAGGGCGTGGTAACCGCAATCAAGTCCACAATTTTCTCTCCATGTACTGTACTACTACGGAGTGGAGTAAGTGCATGCATGTGTGTACCCGGGGTGGAAGCACTGCATGCATGTGTGTACGCATTATTCCCTCTAGTAATAGACGTCGTGCTATAACTACCAATGCTATTTTTCAGGCCAATCGCTAGTCGCCTTGGTCCCACAGATTTTTTTCTTTTTTCTGAAGCGCGCTGTATAAACAGTGACGGATGGAGTAGTATGAGTGGATTCAAAGAAGAGTGTATTGATGGTTGCTTCTTCAGAGCAACTTACAGTGGGAATGGTGGGGCTTATGATTTGACTGCTCATTACTCACTATTAATGCGGCGCAACGACCGGGCTGAGTCTCCCATGCGGTTGTGCACTACCCCCTCGGTTCTTAAATATACTCCGGAGTATTTGTCTTTCTAGAGATTTCAACGAGTGACTACTCACATATTTGTCTTTCTAGAGACTTCAAATGGACTGGCACATACGGAGTATTTGTCTTTTTAGAGATTTCAAATGTACTGGCACATATGAAGCAAAATGAGTGAATCTACACTCTAAAATATGCCCATTTGAAATTTGTAAAAAGACAAATATTTAGGAACGAAGGAGTATAATTTTGTGCATGGCACATGGACCCGGATGATGAAGAGGCTTCTGGCAATGCTATCAAGCTTCTATCAAGCTTCTGGCAATTGCTAATGCATGTCAATTATTAGCAGATCAGAGCTAATAATTACATCGCAACTGAAGACAGAGTTGTGAGAAGGTGTTAAATTAAAATTGATCCATGCTTTCATTGGCAGCAACGTCCCCCCAGCTCTGTCTAAATCAACAAGGCATGTTGGGAAAAAAAGTAGCTGTCTGGAGCATGCAACATTCCGATCATTTTGTGCAGTTCCACTAAAATAGAGCTGAGCGTCCCTGTTCCAAAGATATTAAGTGTGATTACGATAATAGAGGACTGCTGATGAAACAATAGACACACAAATAGAAGCCGGTCACCTTTGCAGTCTCTCTTAATACTAACTAGTTGGAGAAGATTAGGCTCGGAGTTGGATGAGGAGGATAGAGCAAAACCAATCTCCCTTTGTGCAGTCGCACTAAAATGTAGAGACGTTGCCCGTGTGACATTTTAGTACAACTGCACAAAACACTCTTAAGACAAAAGTGATTTGTGCAGTTCACCAAAAGGTCGCAATAGCAACGAGTAGAAAGGAAACAATTACTGGCCAATAACAGTTGATGACATATGCGACGACAAAAAAGAAGCATATTCCTTGTCCTAAGGGAAGATAACAACACGGTTGTGTTTGTCTAAAACGGAGTGAGGACGAGAATGCAATATGGAAAGTACGTCGGACGAGCTACATTTTGGGCAAAGAACTATGGAAGATCCACATGCAGCGACGTGGGAAGACGGGCAGTGGAGCAAGGCTGGAGGGGATACCTGGAGGTCGTCGGGATGTAACTAGGTGAGCGGTGGCGAGCGGAATCTGCGAGCAGGTGGCGTAGGCCCTGCCGCGCCGGAGCTTGGTCAGAGAGAACGGCGTGTACCGCAGATCGGGACGTGTTGTCTCGGCGCCGTCAAACGGAGAAACAATGCACTTCCTCCCTTTCCCCCGGCGGATGGGATGCGGCTGGATCAGTGACCAACGGTGAGAGAGAGAGAGGCCACCGCACTCCCTTTCCCCCGGCGGACGGGATGCGGCCGGATCAGTGACCAACGGTGAGAGAGAGAGAGAGGCCACCGCACTCCCTTTCCCCCGGCAGACGGGATGCGGCCGGATCAGTGACCAACGGTGTGAGATACTCTGAAGATCGACAAACCAGGCAGGCAGGCTCCATTGTATATAGTGAGCGGACTACCTTTTTCTCCATAAAAATTGTTTTATATTCTATGTACGTGCCATTGAGCACTATAACTTTATTTAAAAATAACGCGGCAATGCGTCAAGTCGAACTTTGTTTCGTGCACGCGTGGTACACGACCTCCCTAGGTAAACAACCACTACAGGCGTTCAAATTAGCACGTGGGCTGCCATTTCGTAAAGAAATGAGCTCCACCATGTACCCGCGCGGGTGTGGCTGGGCACGAAGCGTGAGTACGTGCACGGTGGACCTATTCTCTTCTTGCATACGTACACCACCTACGTGGGGTTGTGTGAGAGAGATACAAACCTAGAGAGATATAGTGTGTGGGTTCTTGAGAGTTTGGGGGGGGGGTCAATCAAAAAATGTAACATATGCAATGTGTGTGAAATAGAGTCCTGGATATAACATATATATAGAGGGGGCGATCCACGAGAAGAGAGTGGAGGTATCATCGGCTTGAGGTGTCCATAGAATTGAAGAGAGGGATGATGTGTGTGTGTGCGCGCGCGATCGATAAAGAGTGCCATCGAATTTGTGTGTGCCCACGTCAAAGATATAGAGTGGCTGGCCTACTGGAACGTGAGATGGGACATGTGCAGTTTGTCTCTGTGGCATGGATACCTACCTGCAGTGCTCGACTATCGGTGTGTGGTGGGGGAAGAGGGAGGCCCAATTAACTATAGAGGTACAATGGCTGGTATATGTGTGGAGGAGGAGAGAGGCCTACCTCATGTATTAAGGAGATCGATCTGCCTCATGTATTAAGGGAGATCGATCGGCATCCATGCATATGTGCAGGAGAGGAATAAGGTTGGGAGAGAGACAGAGCTAGAGTGTTGGAGGGGGTGGTAGTGGAGTTGCTTCTAACAAATGGTGGGATAGGCTTGCTAGACAAACGGAGGGCACGCCCGCAATATCAATAAGAGAGGAGATGACTGCTTGTTGTCTGTGCACGTGCGTGTGAGAGACGGGTCAGGAGGCATGCACGAATGATGAGGGGGGACGATGTGGCTGTGGTAAGCAGACGTAACTACATAGGAAGATCAATCGCCCTTTGTTAGAGAAAGGAGAGACATAACTTGTGAGGTACGTCGATCGATGGGGGGTAGTTAAAGTCGATCTAGGTATATGTTGGGAGATCGATCGGTATACATGCATGTGTGTGTTAGAAGCAAATGAGGCACGAGGAGAAGGATAGAGAGAGAGGGATGCATGTAGGAGGTGGTACGAGAGGCATACTATATCGAGGGTGGAGGAGTGTGCGAGTACGAGAACGATGAAAAGAGTGGTGGGAGTGAGGCATGGACGGTGACAAGAGAAGAGGGGAAGCTTGTGTTTGTGCTAGGCACACCTGGCTAGCGAGGCATATCGATCGATGTGTGCCATAAAGAAGGAGCTGGGGGCCTACACACACCGTGGGTGAATGACCTAAAGTGAAAAGACGAATTTGCGCGATGGAGATAGAGAATGCTGAAGGGGGGTGAGAGGGATGCGGGCGTGTGCATGCACAAGAGAAAGTTAGTGCTAGCTACAAAGATAAGAGGGTTGTGTGGGTGTAAAAGACGAATAGAGATCATATATACTTCATTATAAAAAGCGAATTCGGATATTTGAAGAATTTATCATAGTGTTTCAAACCGACGCATGTGTGAATATATATAATGGTGATACACATGGTGTGGTTATGAACATGTTATACTACATTTAATATATTTTATCTCTACTCTTATAAAAAACGAAGTTGTTGATGATGGTGTGCCTGCCATCCTGCATTATAGGCCGTCCAATTTATATCTAGCGGATAGCAAGGAAACTATGATGGTTGAAGTTGGCAACAATCATGATTGTAGATTCTTATTGAAATAGAGAAAACGAATTCAAATTTAGTTCGAATTGCAGCGGTAGTATAGACATTTGGAATGCACTAAAATGTTGGTATGAGTAGGTTACATGCATTATATAGCAAGCGAAAAAATTTAATCGGACATAACATGGATTCATACTCCCTCCTTCCATCTATATAGGGCGTAATGAGATTTTTAAGACCGCCTTTGACTATTGACAAGATTAATAGTACATGACATGCACAATGTGAAAATTATATCATTGAAAGAACCTTTCGCAGACGAATTTAACGGTGTGCTTTGTGTAAGTTGCATGTCATATATCATTGCTCTAATATTTGGTCAAATTTAGCATCGAAAAACGCATTAGGCCCTATATAGATGGAAGGAGGGAGTAGCTTTGAATAGCATTTGTATAGTAAAATGGGGCAAGACTCTCTCTTTGTGTGGCGTGAATAGTTTTATTTTTTTCATTTTCTTTTTGGTTGAGGGAAGTGCGAATTGATTTGGTACGTACAAGTACAATATTACTACACGTTAGGCTTGTCCCTAAAATTCAACCCGTGTCTTGTTATATCCCGGAAATTCAGATATCGTGCTCCCAAAACTGGCGCCTTCACAACCCGCGCCTTGCTATCCCGAAATTACAACGCGTGCAAAAACTCCCTCCAGCTGCCAAATCCCGACACGCGAAATCCCCCTTCTAACCCTGAGCCGAAAGGGCCGCTAGTTCAAATCGGTGGGGGGTACTTTTGTAACACACCCTACATTTTGGACAAGCGCGTCCCTAAGTCATGCTTCACCCCCTCCCATCGCCCCCTTTTCACCATTCGAAATCCTAGGCCGCCATAACCTCTCCGCTCCAGCCGCAAAACCCCACCCTCCTCCGTCCGCCACGTCACCACTGCCCAGCCGGAGCCTCTTCCCCGACGACGTCGTCCACCGCAACAGCTCGACGTTCCTCGTCCACCTCCCCGGATGAGGATCCGCCGTCCATCTCGCTGTCCCGCCGGTTCAGCCGCCCCGTCCTCCACTTCCAAGGAGCTGCTCCGACGATCGCCTCGTCTATCGCGGCTGCTCCATCCCCACAGCGCCGCCTTAACCTGCTCCACTGGAACCGCAGCATCCTCACCGACTCCTCGGATGAAGCCGAGGCCTACTCGGCGCCACCAAAGAGGTTGTACACTCATCGCATCGCACCTTCTCCTTAATTCGACCTCCCGGCACCGACGGTGCTCCATCCCGCACCCCCATGGAGCGGCTACCTTGAAGCCGGCGCCGCGGGCGACATCTCCACGGCGGCTCTCCCCCAGTGCGAGGCCCCTTCGGCGGCAGCGTCCATACCAGCCGGATCTGCTGCTGCTGCTCCGGCTCTCGCTCGCTCGCTCGCGCTGCTGCTGCTCTCCCCCTCGCTCGTGCTGCTGCTCTGCTCCGATTAAGCCACACTTCAGTCGACTGAATCGACTTTTGGGTCAGTCGATTTTCAGGGGTTGGGGGGGCTCGCCGGAGTTAAGGAAGAACCACCCGCAGCGGGGACGGGGGCTCGCCGGAGAGGTACCCCACTATCTATCTTAGGGTTCAGGGTGGGGCGGGGGGCCTAGAGGGCTGGCCGGGGCGGCGGTGGTGAGTTGTTTTGGGGCGGCGAGGCGGCGCTGGGGCCGGCGGTTCGGCCGGTGGTGGCTGGCGGCTCAGGGGGGTGCAGGTTGAAGATGAACTGCAGGCCCTCCCTAAACTACATGTCAAGTGCCTCTCTACTACCATTGCGTTCAGTTTCGACAGTAGCATTCAGATTCCACAGTAAATTTCAGTTTCGACAGTTAAGTTCAGAGTCAACAATTTTCACCTCATCCGTTGTAGTCAGGTGGTTTTTGCTGATGTTAATTTTACATCCATTTTACATCATCTATTGGAGATGCTATTAGAATCCCACTTGAGATTGACGATGTCTGTCTTGTGCTGCTTCAGCCTTGACGTCTTACGGCTCACCGGAGCTGCTCCAACGATAGAACGATCCATCACAATAGAGCAGTGCCCTGGACGCCGTCTACAGATTCCTCAGATCTTCCTCCACACCTCCGACAGCCACCTCTGCCTCAACTGCTTCAGCGACCAACCCAATGATGCTGAGGTCGACACGGCTACGGCAAAGAGGTTGTACACTTGTTGCATCACTTATTACTATACATTCACGTCGATCCATTAGGGCTATTTTGGTTCAACAAAAAAATGTCGATCCACTGGTTGTTACCATCACTCTAAATTTCTGCATGCTCTCCTTACATAATCTCACCATATTTTTTTTGTATGCATGTCAGTTATTGTACACAGTCATGCTGAACATGTAGAGAAAAAGAGAAGAGTTTTGTGCGGCAATACAATGTCATGCAGACATCGCTCCATGGTGGGTTCAATGGCAAACCCTCCCCACCCCTCTCCAGATTGTAATCCAGAGGAAGATATCTGTTCTAAGGCGGATTCAGACACCGCTGACCACTCCTATTTACCCCCCAAGGTGTTTGCTCTACCTTGGCATGATGATGTTAGTCATATCATGCATATGTTGCCTTGCAGTGCCTACTTTTGACATCATATATGTCATCTACTTAGTTTAGACATGTTCTGTAATGCCACCTGTTTAGTTTCTATATCATATATGGGAATTATGCGGTCTCATGTCTTTTAGCCAGCCAAAATATATGTGATATGTGCAATGCCATCCTGTTTAACCAGGCATCATATATTTGAATGATATCTTTCCCATCCTTTTCTTCATTACATTTCCATTTGTCGACAATGTTTGTACATTAAACTACTCTTCCTGTGAATCAGCCATTTGGGTGGGAGATGGAAAAATCTGGAGTGAAAACAAGGCCTTCGGAGCAGACAGTGCTACCTGTCGAAGCAGATCTCTTGTTGGGTCCCGATAGCTCCTCAGAGATGGATTCAGAGACAGATGACCAGTCCTATTCCCCCACTGAGGTGTATGCTCTAACTTGGCACGGTTATACTGCTCATATCATGCATACGGTGTCTTGCATTGCATAGTTTAGACATCATATACACAATATTCAACACCATGTTCTTAGTTCAGACATCATATCGGATGCCCTCTGTTTAGCATATAAATCACATATGTGAATTAAATGATGCGATCCTGATTACTTAGATAACATGTAGGTGAATTATGTCATGCGATCCTGTTTAGTTATTCATCATATCTTTGAATTATGCTATGCTATCCAGTTTAGATAGACATCATATATGTGAAATTATGTCATGCTATCCGTTTTAGTTAAACAATATACATGTCAACTATTTCATGCCCTCTTTTTCCACACTATCTATTGCATCTGTCTCTCATACAATGTATGTACATTCAACTATGTTTCCTGTTTATCAGCCATTTGAATTGGAGCGGGTGATGCCAGTATCTAGCGGACTAAAAACACGGTCTTCAAATAAAACAGTGCTACCTCTTGGTGGAGATAGCACCCCGGTTGTACATGCACAAGAACCAGCCCTGCCACACATAACCCAAACTCTCGCAGATTGTACCCCTACTGCGATGGACAGAGAACCAGCTTCACCCAATCTAACCCCAACCCCAGCCGATAGTAACCCAGTTCCTATTGACACAGCACCATCTCCACCACAGAGCTCCCAAACAAGAGCAGTTAGTAAGGCAGCTCCAGTGCCCAAAGGGCCAGTACTATCACGGCGAACCCCAACTCCACCAGTTAGTACGCCTATTCCTGTGGAGGAAGCACAACCAGCTAGTCGTAGTTTAGCATCTATCGCATTTGATGTTGTTAAATCGTATGTGCGTATCTTCCCATCTTGGAAATATTATACTGAAGATGAAGGAAAATGCCAGTTGCAGGTGTTTGTCCAGGAGTTATGTGTAAGTAATGTTATTCATGGCAATTACTTTGCTTCGTCCCATACATCCTACCTCCATGATGGTTATAATACAGCAAATTTTCCCATTTTTCTCTATAGAGAAGGACCAATTTGGAAACTCAGGATGAGGTAACCTGTGCTAATACCTATGCTATCTTCAAGAATGCTTGGTGGCAGTATCGGAATTACCTGAAGAAAATGTACTTCACCAGCAAAGAAACTCATCAAATTCCCTTACGTTCTCCTGAGACACATTTACTGGACGATGACTGGGAACGCCTTGTTCTGTACTGGTCCCGAACCAAGAATGTGGTAAGGTCTATGAGCCCATTTTCTATTTTTAAGTATTATATTCTTGCGTCTTACTGTACTCTATTCATGTAGAACAAGTGCCTAAACCTGAAGAACAACTGTTCTAATTTAGGATTCCATTGTTATCATAGTTCAAAAAAGCGCTAGGCGTTAATTGTGCGTTTTGCCACCGCCTTGCGCTTTACTGACCAAAGCGCATGCTTATGCGCAGTTATGCACAGATTATGCGTAGTTATGCGCAATGCGTTTTGCCAACGCCTAGAGCCTAGGCGCGCTTAAGCGCTCGCTTAGGCGCGCCTTTTTTTAACTATGATTGCTTTGCACTTGTATCACTGTATTTACTCATACAAACTTATTTTTAAATTGAAGGATCCAATCAAAACTCCAATGGCACAGCAGGTATGTTCACGCATGTTTCTTTAACAGGTTTGCTCTTATCAATAGCTCTGTTGATTTCAATTTTAATTGTGTATACAGTTGACTTTCATATCATGCACATTACTAGCATCACAACAGAGCCAATAGTGTTGTTGTACATGTAGACCCGTGGTACCCATCTGAAATCTTGTTGTGCCGTGTAGTTTCCCACGCTTTGTATTCTTTCACTGCTGCTTTGTCTTGAACTGGTATGATTTGAACCGTGTCTCTATTTTGATTTGGCAAGACAATGCAGTGACCATAGGACATAGATATATGTTTGTTTGATGCCTTTATTATGTACTAGTACTTGGCAATAGAAGACTTGGTAGTTTAATCCTGTCCACCTTACTAATGAACTGGTTCACCGAAATGAGTTTCATATACTAGTACATGCTAAACTTGTTATGTGTCTGCTTGTTTCTTCTTTTAGAATGCTGACAGAATATTGGGGAAGAGTGCCTTATTAAGCAATGGTAAAGGAAGTAATGCAGATAAGGTTCAGGATAGTGACACATCCTTGTTGGTCTCCAACAAAGCTGATAAAACAGCTAAGGAAGACTATCTTGAAGACAGCGAGACAACCCCAAAGTCCTGTCTTGGTTTACTGTTCGAGTTACTGGCCACTACCGCTTGCACAAGCTATTCAAACTCACTGTCTGAATCAGTTCGGTTTCTTGAGTCTCAACTACAAGCTGAAAGACATCGATCAGCTGTGCTGCAACAAGAAGCGGTAGGACTGCAGAAGTCCCTGGAGCATTCAGATGCATACTTTATGGTGCAACAGCAAGCGTTGGAGGATTTTAGCGCCAAACAGGACAAAGCTAATCAGCTTGCTAAGCTTATTGCCAGCATGGTGGATACCCAGGATAACGTTTCTTGAGCTCTTCTGAAGTTGTTTCAGTTATGCTCTTGTTTTGCTGCCGCGTTTATTTGCACTGGTGGCCAATTTTGACGGCCAGTGTATGTAATGTGCTGCTTTGTTCCCTATATTTGCACTGGTGGCGAACTTTGATGCCCAGTGGTTGTAATATGTGTAATAGCGGTAATAGGCTAGCATTAATTGCTTGCTTATTTATTTCCTTATTGTCTTGTTTAGTTGTTTGCTTGTAGTCACTGCAGTTCTTTTTCTGTTTTTTTCTAGTGGCGACAATAGCCCATTTTTGGTAACTAGGCCAAAATAATCGTGGCAACACAGGGACTGTTGTAACCATGGGCCTCCTGCAGGCCGTATGATCCATGGGCCTTCGTCCGGCCGTAGGATCCATCGGCCTTCTATACGAGCCTTAGGGTCCATGGGCCTTCTACGGGCCGTAGGGTCCATGGGCCTTCTACTGGCCGTACAATCCATGGGCCTTCTACGGGCCGTACTATCCATGGGCCTCATACGGGCCGTAGGATCCATGGGCCTTCCATGGGGCGTATCATCATTTCGCCAATCATGGGCTGTACTATTCGTGGACCATAACGGGCCGAGGCCGTATTTGATAACTCTATGAAAACAGCCCAACGGGTTTTTTTTTACATGAAAACGGCCCAACGTATTAACGGGCCGACTGTAACGACGGGCTGAATTTGGCCCACAAGCAGAAAATGACAGTAATGGGCCGTATGTAACCAAATGCTGCAAATGAGCCCAAGAATCAATGGGCCCTAAGAAGGCCGAAAGATAACTTGGGCTGGAAATGGCCCAATGGAATAACGGGCCTTTAATGGGTATAAAGTGATACACTGTTCATTACGGGCCAGTTTCACCACGGGTCGTTAATGGGCAAAGAGTTACAAAGGTCCTCATATGGGCCGAAAGAATTCATGGGCCACACATGGGCCGGAAGTTAAAATGGGCTGAATCATATTGGACGGCCCAGATGACGCTACTGGGCCTAATTTGGATAGGGCGTAACGGGCCCTGGGTTAGCGGGCTGTAAATGGGCTATATGCGAACATGCTTTCCGTGGGCCGGCCCGCCACCTTTTGACCAAGTCAAACGGGCCGGCCTTTTCATAGGAATGGGCCTCTGTTGGGCCGTGCCACGTGTCGCCGTATCATAGGCGCCTTCGGTCCAATGAGCAGATGACATCTGTCCCAACGGTGAGCCGACACGTGTTTCCTCCAGCCAATGATGATTTTACACGTGGAAAATCCCCATTGGTCGGGGCTGTTAACGGGTTATCGGATCCAAAACCCGACCCGATAGCTTAATGGCGTTCCGTTATGGTGGATGTCACGTGTCGGTCACCCTTGACGAAAGCACTTCTGTGACGCGCGATTTATCGTCATGGAAGTGGACACTTCTGTGATGATAATTTTGGTAATGTCATGGAACACTTCTACGACAGCACAGGTATGACTATCTTGATTCTGTCATAAATTTGTCATGGATGTACATGCATGACAAAAAACGCGACCTACTGTGACAAACACGTATCATCACGGAAGTGTATTTTTTTTTTGTAGTGCATAGTTCATATGGTGTCATCTCAACGGATTTAGATGGTGCCCTATTTAACATGAATGCAGCCGTCTCTAAAGCATAACCCCAAAACGATAGTGGTAAATCGGTAAGAGACATTCTAGATCGCACCATATCTAATAAAGTACGGTTACGACGTTCGGACACACCATTACGCTGTGGTGTTCCACGTGGCGTGAGTTGCGAAACTATTCCACATAGATTAAAATGAAGACCAAACTCGTAACTCAAATATTCACCTCGACGATCAGATCGTAGAAACTTTATTTTCTTGTTACGATGATTTTCCACTTCACTCTGAAATTCTTTGAACTTTTCAAATGTTTCAGACTTATGTTTCATTAAGTAGATATACCCATATCTTCTCAAATCATCTGTGAAGGTTAGAAAATAACGATACCCGCCGCGAGCCACAACACTCATCGGACCGCATACATCAGTATGTATTATTTCCAATAAGTCAATGGCTCACTCCATTGTTCCGGAGAACGGAGTCTTAGTCATCTTGCCCATGAGGCATGGTTCGCAAGCATCAAGTGATTCCAAAAGCCCATCGGCATGGAGTTTCTTCATGCGCTTTACACCAATATGACCTAAACGGCAGTGCCACAAATAAGTTGCACTATCATTATTAACTTTGCATCTTTTGGCTTCAATATTATGAATATGTGTATCACTACGTTCGAGATTCAATAAAAATAGACCACTCATGTGCAGACCATAAAAGATATTACTCATATAAATAGAACAACCATTATTCTCCGATTTAAATGAATAACCGTCTTGCATCAAACAAAATACAGATATAATGTTCATGCTCAATGCTGGCACCAAATAACAATTATTCAGGTCTAAAACTAATCCCGAAGGTAGATGTAGAAGTAGCGTGCCGATGGCGATCACATCGACCTTGGAACCATTTCCGACGCGCATCATCACCTTGTCCTTAGCCAATCTTTGTTTAATCCATGGCCCCTGTTTCGAGTTGCAAATATGAGCAACAGAACCAGTATCAAATACCCAGACGCTACTACGAGCATTAGTAAGGTACACATCAATAACATGTATATCAAATATACCTTTCACTTTGCCATCCTTCTTATCCGCCAAATACTTGGGGCAGTTTCGCTTCAAGTGACCAGTCCCTTTGCAGTAGAAGCACTCAGTTTTAGGCTTAGGTCCAGACTTAGGCTTCTTCTCGGGAGCAGCAACTTGCTTGCTATTCTTCTTGAAGTTTCCCTTCTTTCCTTTGCCCTTTTTCTTGAAACTAGTGATTTTTTTAACCATCAACACTTGATGCTCCTTCTTGATTTCTACCTCCGCAGCCTTAAGCATCGCGAAGAGCTCGGAAATTGTCTTTTCCATCCCTTGCATATTATAGTTCATCACGAAGCCTTTATAGCTTGGTGGTAGTGATTGAAGAACTATATCAATGACACTATCATCCGGGAGATTAACTCCCAGCTGAGTCAAGTGGTTATGGTACCCAGACATTCTGAGTATGTGTTCACTGACAGAACTGTTCTCCTCCATCTTGCAGCTATAGAACTTGTTGGAGACTTCATGTCTCTCAACTCGGGCATTTGCTTGAAATATTAACTTCAACTCTTGGAACATCTCATACGCTCCATGACGTTCAAAACGTCTTTGAAGTCCCGATTCTAAGCCGTAAAACATGGCACACTGAACTATCGAGTAGTCATCATATTTAGCTTGCCAGACGTTCATAACGTCCAGAGTTGCTCCTACAGCAGGCCTTGCACCTAGAGATGCTTCCAGGACGTAATTCTTCTGTGCAGAAATGAGGATAATCCTCAAGTTACGGACTCAGCCCGTGTAGTTGCTACCATCATCTTTCAACTTAGCTTTCTCTAGGAACGCACTAAAATTCAAGGGAACGGTAGCACGGGCCATTGATCTACAACAACATAGATATGCAAAAACTATCAGGACTAAGTTCATGATAAATTTAAGTTCAATTAATCATATTACTAAAGAACTCCCACTTAGATAGACATCCCTCTAGTCATCTAAATGATCACGTGATCCATATCAACTAAACCATGTCCGATCATCACGTGAGATTGAGTAGTTTTCAATGGTGAACATCTCTATGTTGATCATATCTACTATATGATTCACGTTCGACCTTTCGGTCTCAGTGTTCCGAGGCCATATCTGTATATGCTAGGCTCGTCAAGTTTAACCTGAGTATTCTGCACCTGCAAAACTGTCTTACACCCATTGTATGTGAACGTAGAGCTTATCACACCCGATCATCACGTGGTGTCTCGGCATGACGAACTGTAGCAACGGTGCATACTCAAGGAGAACACTTATACCTTGAAATTTAGTGCGGGATCATCTTATAATGCTACCACCGTACTAAGTAAAATAAGATGCATAAAAATAAACATCACATGCAATCAATATAAGTGATATGATATGGCCATCATCATCTTGTGTCTTTGGTCTCCTTCTCCAAAGCACCGTCATGATCTCCATCATCACCGGCTTGACACCTTGATCTCCATCGTAGCGTCGTTGTCGTCTCGCCAACTATTGCTACCGCATAGTGACAAAGTAAAGCAATTACATGGCGATTGCATTTCATACAATAAAGCGACAACCATAAGGCTCCTGCCGGTTGCCGATAACTTTTACAAAACATGATCATCTCATACAATACCTTATATCACATCATGCCTTGACCATATCACATCACAACATGCCCTGCAAAAATAAGTTAGACGTCCTCTACTTTGTTGTTGCAAGTTTTACGTGGCTGCTACAGGCTTCTAGCAAGAACCGTTCTTACCTACGCATCAAAACCACAACGGTTTTTCATCAAGTGTGTTGTTTTAACCTTCAACATGGACCAGCCGTAGTCAAATTCGATTCAACTAAAGTTGGAGAAACAGACACCCGCCAGCCACCTTTACGCAAAACAAGTTGCATGTCTGTCGGTGGAACCGGTCTCATGAACGTGGTCATGCAAGGTTGGTCCGGGCCGCTTCATACAACAATACCGCCATATCAAAATAAGACATTGGTGGTAAGCAGTATGACTATTATCACCCACAACTCTTTGTGTTCTACTCATGCATATCATCTACGCATAGAACTGGCTCGGATGCCACTGTTGGGGAACGTAGCATGCAATTTCAAGAATTTTCCTACGATCATGCAAGATCTATCTAGGAGATGCATAGCAACGAGAGGGGGAGAGTGTGTCCACGTACCCTCGTAGACCGAAAGGAAAAGCGTTAGGTTAACGCGGTTGATGTAGTCAAACGTCTCTGCGATCCAACCGATCAAGTACCGAACGTACGACACCTCCGAGTTCAGCACACGTTCACCTCGATGACGTCCCCCGAACTCTTGATCCAGCAAAGTGTCGAGGGAGAGTTTCGTCAGCACGACGGCGTAGTGACGGTGATGGTGATGTGATCCGCGCAGGGCTTCGCCTAAGCACTATGACACTATGATCGGAGGAGTAAACTGTGGAGGGGGGCACCGCACACGGCTAAGAGTATAACTGTTGTTCTTTGGGGTGCCCCTGCCCCTGTATATAAAGGAGGAGAGGGAGGAGGCAGACCAAGGGGTGCGCCATAGGGGGGAAACCGACTAGGACTCCCAATCCTAGTCGGCCCCCCATTTCCTTTCTTTCGGAGGAGGAAAAGGGAAGGAGAGGGAGAGGGAGAGGGAAAGAGGAAAGGGGGCCACGCCCCCTCCCCCTTGTCCAATTGAGACTCCCTTGGGGGGCACCCCTTGCGGGATCCCCTCTCTCTCTCTCCCCTATGGCCCATTAAGGCCCATTACTTCCCTGGGGGTTCCGGTAACCCCTCGGTTCTTCGAAAAATACCCGAACCACTCCGAAACCATTCTGGTGTCTGAATACCATCGTCCAATATATCAATCTTTACCTCTCAACTCTTTGAGACTCCTCGTCATGTCCGTGATCTCATCCGGGACCCCGGACAATCTTCGGTCACCAAAACACATAACTCATAATACAAATCGTCATCGAACGTTAAGCGTGCGGAC
Organism: Triticum aestivum; assembly: GCF_018294505.1. Lineage (NCBI taxonomy): Eukaryota > Viridiplantae > Streptophyta > Magnoliopsida > Poales > Poaceae > Triticum > Triticum aestivum. The sequence goes on along the minus strand of NC_057799.1, from coordinate 173,128,267 downwards.
CCTACGGGTTTGAGAACTATGTAGACATGACCGAGACACATCTCTGATCAATAACCAATAGCGGAACCTGGATGCTCATATTGGTTCCTACATATTCTACGAAGATCTTTATCGGTCAAACAGCAATGACAACATACGTCATTCCCTTTGTCATCGGTATGTTACTTGTTGATACGTCTCCAACGTATCTATAATTTTTTATTGCTCCATGCTATATTATCTACTGTTTTGGACATTATTGGGCTTTATTATTCACTTCTATATTATTTTTGGGACTAACCTATTAACCGGAGGCCTAGCCCAGAATTGTTGTTTTTTGCCTATTTCAGAGTTTCGCAGAAAAGGAATATCAAACAGAGTCCAAACGGAATGAAACCTTCGGGAACGTGATTTTTAGGAAGATTATGATCCAGGAGACTTGGACCCTACGTCAAGAAACAAAGGAGGAGCCCACGAGGTAGGGGGGCGCGCCCACCCCCCCCCCCCCCCCCAGGGCGCGCCCTCCACCCTCGTGGGCCCCCTGTTGCTCCACCAACGTACTCCTTCCTCCTATATATATATATACCTACGTACCCCCAAATGATCAGATACGGAGCCAAAAACCTAATTCCACCGCCGCAACCTTCTGTACCCACGAGATCCCATCTTGGGGCCTGTTCCGGAGCTCCGCCGGAGGGGGCATCCATCACGGAGGGCTTCTACATCATCACCATAGCCTCTCCGATGAAGTGTGAGTAGTTCACTTCAGAACTTCGGGTCCATAGTTATTAGCTAGATGGCTTCTTCTCTCTTTTTGGATCTCAATACAATGTTCTCCCCCTCTCTCGTGGAGATCTATTCGATGTAATCTTCTTTTTGCGGTGTGTTTGTTGGGACCGATGAATTGTGGGTTTATGATCAAGATTATCTATGAACAATATTTGAATCTTCTCTGAATTCTTTTATGTATGATTGGTTATCTTTGCAAGTCTCTTCGAATTATCATTTTGGTTTGGCCTACTAGATTGATCTTTCTTGCAATGGGAGAAGTGCTTAGCTTTGGGTTCAATCTTGCGGTGTCCTTTCCCAGTGACAGTAGGGGCAGCAAGGCATGTATTGTATTGTTGCCATCGAGGATAACAAGATGGGGTTTTTATCATATTGCATGAATTTATCCCTCTACATCATGTCATCTTGCTTAAGGCGTTACTCTGTTTTCATGAACTTAATACTCTAGATGCATGCTGGATAGCGGTCGATGAGTGGAGTAATAGTAGTAGATGCAGGCAGGAGTCGGTCTACTTGTCTCGGACGTGATGCCTATATACATGATCATACCTAGATATTCTCATAACTATGCTCAATTCTGTCAATTGCTCAACAGTAACTCGTTCACCCACCGTAAAATACTTATGCTCTTGAGAGAAGCCACTAGTGAAATCTATGGCCCCCGGGTCTATCTTCATCATATTAATCTTCCAACACTTAGTAATTTCCTTTGCTTTTTACTTTGCTTTTATTTTACTTTGCATCTCTATCACAAAAATACCAAAAATATTATCCTATCATATCTATCAGATCTCACTCTCGTAAGTGACCATGAAGGGATTGACAACCCCTTATCGCGTTGGTTGCGAGGAGTTATTTATTTTGTGTAGGTACAAGGGACTCGCGCGTAGCCTCCTACTGGATTGATACCTTGGTTCTCAAAAACTGAGGGAAATACTTACGCTACTTTGCTGCATCACCCTTTCCTCTTCAAGGGAAAACCAACGCAGTGCTCAAGAGGTAGCAAGAAGGATTTCTGGCGCCGTTGCCGGGGAGTCTACGCAAAGTCAACATACCAAGTACCCATCACAAATCCCTTATCTCCCGCATTACATTATTTGCCATTTGCCTCTCGTTTTCCTCTCCCCCACTTCACCCTTACCGTTTTATTCGCCCTCTCTTTTCCGGTTGCCTCTGTTCGTTTGCTTTTCCCTCGTCATGTCAGAACCAAAAAGAGTTGGGGTTTCTCTCCCGAGTTTCAGCGCTTTAGACAATCCTGCTATCTTATCTAAACTCATAAATAAATATACTATGGAAAAACCTGCCGGAATTATCAATGAAAACCTTAGCAATTTTGATGAAGAAGATTCCGGAATATTTCGTTATTTACTTGATGAATCTTTGAAAGATGCTTGGGATAGGCTATTAAGGATCCGTGCTAGCTATGTACCTCAATACCAAATTGAGGTTTACTTAAAAAGCTTTTATGTTGGGTTGCCCGCTTCATTCAAACAAGTATTGGATTCTATTTTTGAAGAGGGTTTTCTTGAAGGAGACCCCATAGATACCTATGAAAAGATGAAAACTATATTTAGGCACCCCATTAACGAGAAAGTTGAAATCACTTCTCTTTTGCTTTCTTACCAAAACGAATCTATCAAAGAGATAAAAGCTAGCCTAGATGCCAATTTCCGCAGCATACTTAATCTTTCTTCTACCATTAATGGCCATGTACTTTGTCTAAATAGAAAGATTAATTCCATAGATAGCAAGTTTGCTCTCTTTTTCCCTAAAACCAAAGATGGCAGTACCTAGATCTATCCTTGCTTTTATGCCTAGCTAGGGGCGTTAAACGATAGTGCTTGTTGGGAGGCAACCCAATTTTATTTTTAGTTTTTTGCTTTTTGCTTCTGTTTAGGAATAAATATTTTATCTAGCATCTGGTTAGATGTGTTTTTATGTTTTAATTAGTGTTTGTGCCAAGTTAAACCTATAGGATCTTCTTGGATGATAGTTATTTGATCTTGCTGTAATTTCCAGAAACTTTATGTTCACGAAAACAATTGTAAAAAATCACCAGAACGTGATAAAATAGTGATTCCAATTGCTGCTGATCAATAAACAAATTGTCTAGGTCGTCCTATTTTGGCTGATGTTTTGGAGTTCCAGAAGTTTGCGTTAGCTACAGATTACTACAGACTGTTCTGTTTTTGACAGATTCGGTTTTTCGTGTGTTGTTTGCTTATTTTGATGAATCTATGGCTTGTAAAATAGTTTATAAACCATATAGAAGTTGGAATACAGTAGGTTTAACACCAATATACATAAAGAATGAGTTCATTACAGTACCTTGAAGTGGTCTTTTGTTTTCTTTCGCTAACGGAGCTCACGAGATTTCTGTTGAGTTTTGTGTTGTGAAGTTTTCAAGTTTTGGGTGAAAGATTTTGATGGATTATGGAACAATGAGTGGCAAGAGTCTAAGCTTGGGGATGCCCATGGCACCCCCAACATAATATAAGGACACCATAAAGCCAAAGCTTGGGGATGCCCCGGAAGGCATCCCCTCTTTCGTCTACTTCCATCGGTAACTTTACTTGGAGCTATATTTTTATTCACCACATGATATGTGTTTTGCTTGGAGCGTCTTGTATGATTTGAGTCTTTGCTTTTTAGTTTACCACAATCATCCTTGATGTACACACCTTTTGAGAGAGCCATACATGATTTGGAATTTGTTAGAATACTCTATGTGCTTCGCTTATATCTTTTGAGTTATATAGTTTTGCTCTAGTGCTTCACTTATATCTTTTAGAGCACGGTGGTGGATTTGTTTTATAGAAACTATTGATCTCTCATGCTTCACTTAGATTATTTTGAGAGTCTTAAATAGCATGGTAATTTGCTTAAATAATCCTAATATGCTTGGTATTCAAGATTTGTAAAACTTTCTTATGAGTGTGTTGAATACTATGAGAAGTTTGATGCTTGATAATTGTTTTGAGATATAAAGATGGTGATATTAGAGTCATGCTAGTTGAGTAGTTGTGAATTTGAGAAATACTTGTGTTAAAGTTTGTGATTCCCGTAGCATGCACGTATGGTGAACCGTTATGTGATGAAGTCGGAGCATAATGTATTTATTGATTGTCTTCCTTATGAGTGGCGGTCGGGGACGAGCGATGGTCTTTTCCTACCAATCTATCCCCCTAGGAGCATGCGCGTAATACTTTGCTTTGATGACTTGTAGATTTTTGCAATAAGTATATGAGTTCTTTATGACTAATGTTGAGTCCATGGATTATACGCACTTTTCTTCCCCCCACCATTGCTAGCCTCTCTAATACCGCGCACTTTTCGCCGGTATCATACACCCACCATATACCTTCCTCAAAACAGCCACCATACCTACCTATCATGGCATTTCCATAGCCATTCCGAGATATATTGCCATGCAACTTTCCACCGTTTCGTTCATTATGACACGCTCCATCATTGTCATATTGCTTAGCATGATCATGTAGTTGACATTGTATTTGTGGCAAAGCCACCGCTCATAATTCTTTCATACATGTCACTCTTGATTCATTGCATATCCCGGTACACCGCCGGAGGCATTCATATAGAGTCGTATTTTGTTCTAAGTATCGAGTTGTAATTGTTGAGTCGTAAGAAAATAAAAGTGTGATGATCTTCATTTTTAGAGCATTGTCCCAAGTGAGGAAAGGATGACGGAGACTATGATTCCCCCACAAGTTGGGATGAGACTCCGGACGAAAAAAAGAAGAAGAAAAGAGGCCATAAAAAAAGAGAAAAGGCCCAAATAAAAAAATAAAAATAAATGAGAGAAAAAGAGAGAAGGGACAATGTTACTATCCTTTTACCACACTTGTGCTTCAAAGTAGCACCATGATCTTCATTATAGAGAGTCTCTAATTTTGTCACTTTCATATACTAGTGGGAATTTTCATTATAGAACTTGGCTTGTATATTCCAATGATGGGCTTCCTCAAAATGCCCTAGGTCTTCGTGAGCAAGCGAGTTGGATGCACACCCACTTAGTTTCTTTTGTTGAGCTTTCATATACTTATAGCTCTAGTGCATCCGTTGCATGGCAATCCCTACTCACTCACATTGATATCTATTGATGGGCATCTCCATAGCCCGTTGATACACCTAGTTGATGTGAGACTATCTTCTCCCTTTTTGTCTTCTCCACAACCACCATTCTATTCCACATATAGTGCTATATCCATGGCTCATGCTCATGTATTGCGTGAAGATTGAAAAAGTTTGAGAATGTTAAAAGTATGAAACAATTGCTTGGCTTGTCATCGGGGTTGTGCATGATTTAAATTCTTTGTGTGGTGAAGATAGAGCATAGCCAGACTATATGATTTTGTAGGGATAACTTTCTTTTGGCCATGTTATTTTGAGAAGACATGATTGCTTTGTTAGTATGCTTGAAGTATTATTATTTTTATGTCAATACTAAACTTTTGTCTTGAATCTTTCGGATCTGAATATTCATACCACAATTAAGAAGAATTACATTGAAATTATGCCAAGTAGCACTCCGCATCAAAAATTCTGTTTTTATCATTTACCTACTCGAGGACGAGCAGGAATTAAGCTTGGGGATGCCTGATACGTCTCCAACGTATCTATAATTTTTGATTGCTCCATGCTATATTATCTACTGTTTTGGACATTATTGGGCTTTATTATTCACTTTTATATTATTTTTGGGACTAACCTATTAACCGGAGGCCTAGCCCAGAATTGCTGTTTTTTGCCTATTTCAGAGTTTCGCAGAAAAGGAATATCAAACGGAGTCCAAACGGAATGAAACCTTCGGGAACGTGATTTTTAGGAAGATTATGATCCAGGAGACTTGGACCCTACGTCAAGAAACAAAGGAGGAGGCCACGAGGTAGGGGGGCGCGCCCACCCCCCAGGGCGCGCCCTCCACCCTCGTGGCCCCCCTGTTGCTCCACCGACATACTCCTTCCTCCTATATATACCTACGTACCCCCAAACGATCAGATACGGAGCCAAAAACCTAATTCCACCGCCGCAACCTTCTGTACCCACGAGATCCCATCTTGGGGCCTGTTCCAGAGCTCCGCCGGAGGGGGCATCCATCACGGAGGGCTTCTACATCATCACCATAGCCTCTCCGATGAAGTGTGAGTAGTTTACTTCAGACCTTCGGGTCCATAGTTATTAGCTAGATGGCTTCTTCTCTCTTTTTGGATCTCAATACAATGTTCTCCCCCTCTCTCGTGGAGATCTATTTGATGTAATCTTCTTTTTGCGGTGTGTTTGTTGAGACCGATGAATTGTGGGTTTATGATCAAGATTATCTATGAACAATATTTGAATCTTCTCTGAATTCTTTTATGTATGATTGGTTATCTTTGCAAGTCTCTTCGAATTATCAGTTTGGTTTGGCCTACTAGATTGATCTTTCTTGCAATTGGAGAAGTGCTTAGCTTTGGGTTCAATCTTGCGGTGTCCTTTTCCAGTGACAGTAGGGGCAGCAAGGCACGTATTGTATTGTTGCCATCGAGGATAACAAGATGGGTTTTTTATCATATTGCATGAATTTATCCCTCTACATCATGTCATCTTGCTTAAGGCGTTACTCTGTTTTCATGAACTTAATACTCTAGATGCATGCTGGATAGCGGTCGATGAGTGGAGTAATAGTAGTAGATGCGGGCAAGAGTCGGTCTACTTGTCACGGACGTGATGCCTATATACATGATCATACCTAGATATTCTCATAACTATGCTCAATTCTGTCAATTGCTCAACAGTAATTCGTTCACCCACTGTAAAATACTTATGCTCTTGGGAGAAACCACTAGTGAAATCTATGGCCCCCGGGTCTATCTTCATCATATTAATCTTCCAACACTTAGTTATTTCCTTTGCTTTTTTACTTTGCTTTTATTTTACTTTGCATCTCTATCACAAAAATACAAAAAATATTATCCTATCATATCTATCAGATCTCACTCTCGTAAGTGACCGTGAAGGGATTGACAACCCCTTCTCGCGTTGGTTGCGAGGAGTTATTTGTTTTGTGTAGGTACAAGGGACTCGCGCGTAGCCTCCTACTGGATTGATACCTTGGTTCTCAAAAACTGAGGGAAATACTTACGCTACTTTGCTGCATCACCCTTTCCTCTTCAAGGGAAAACCAACGCAGTGCTCAAGAGGTAGCACTTGTCCGAGATTCGATCATCGGTATCCTCATACCTAGTTCAATCTCGTTACCGGCAAGTCTCTTTACTCGTTCCGTAATGCATCATCCCGTAACTAACTCATTATTCACACTGCTTGCAAGGCTTACAGTGATGTGCATTACCGAGAGGGCCCAGAGATACCTCTCCGATACACGGAGTGACAAATCCTAATATTGATCTATGTCAACCCAACAAACACCTTCAGAAACACCTGTAGAGCATCTTTATAATCACCCAGTTACGTTGTGACATTTGATAGCACACAAGGTGTTCCTCCGGTATTCGGGAGTTGCATAATCTCATAGTCAGAGGAATTTGTATAAGTCATGAAGAAAGCAATAGCAATAAAACTTAACGATCATTATGCTAAGCTAACAGATTGGTCTTGTCCATCACATCATTCCCCTAATGATGTGATCCCGTTCATCAAATGACAACACAAGTCTATGGTTAGGAAACTTAACCATCTTTGATTAATGAGCTAGTCTAGTAGAGGCATACTAGGGACACTTTGTTTTGTCTATGTATTCACACATGTATCAAGTTTCCAGTTAATACAATTCTACATGAATAATAAACATTTATCATGATATAAGGAAATATATAAATAACAACTTTATTATTGCCTCTAGGGCATATTTCCTTCATCAACAACATCGATAGAGCTCCAGTGATACACGAAACTGAGTGCATTGCAAAAATCTTTGAACGAAATGCTGGTTTCTACCACCTTCGGGTAGAAAAATCTAAAGATCATATGCGGTTTAGTACCACATAGCATGCTAGTTTCCACTCTAACCGCCGGGCGAAAAGCAACTGCAAGGTCAATCCTATATTCAGTTGAAATAAAAGGGTGCAGTTAGGCCGGAAAAATTCAGCAACCCAAATTGGTACGATTCAAGCGACCAGTGGTCAAATACTACCTAATTTACGAGTTTGCTCATCAATTCGATGGGAAACAACACTTTCCCAGATGGAATCCATGAATTATCCGCCTCCGATTCGACCCAATCATCTCCACATTCGATGGGCTGGAGAGCGTCCTCCCCCAACATCGCTTCTTAATCCCAGAGGGGGTGTTGATGTGGTGGAGGCGCGACGTCGCCGACAAACAGAATAGGGTTAGAGGATGGAGGACACGACATCGGCGGCGGCATAGGAGCCGGGGCGGTGCGGGAGTGGCTCGATCTGTTTCAGACAAGATGCCCTCACGTGTCTCCTGGCGGCCCCACTCGTCAGCACGTAATGGTGAAAGGAGGACCCGGCCCTAAGCGGCCTCGCTCGTCAGCAGTTAACGGTCAAGCCATTGACCCGATGGCAAACGTCCAGGTTGACCATTTGTGAGAGTTTCAAACAAGAGGGTGTGGAATAGTGAGCAAAAGTTTAGAGCGGGGACAACTGAGCACAATTAAGGAACCAGCGGCACTATCATAACAAAACCATAAAGTTTCAACTACCCAAAGGTATTTGTAAAACAATCACTAATGTGATAGTAGGATTTTGGTGGGGCGATAATGATGAGAGGAAGAAGATGCACTGGTTCGCATGGTGGAAAATGTATGTACCGAAGAAGAAAGGGCGCTTGGGATTTAGAGACCCACACAGTTTTAACCTTGCTATGTTAGCAAAACAGTGTTGGCGACTTATCCAGAACCCGGACTCCTTATGTGCACGTGTGTTGAGTGCAAAGTATTATCCCGACAGGGACATATTGAAGGTTGGACCGAAGAAAGGATCTTCCTATACATTGCAGAGTATCGTAGCAGGCATCCAAACCTTTCAAAGGGGTTACATTTGGCGTATTGGATCGGGTGCACAAGTTAACATATGGCAGGACCCCTGGATCCCGTCAAGCCCTTCACAGAAAGTTATCACCCCTAGAGGTAGAACTATGCTCAGGTATGTGGAAGAACTCATAAACTCGCACCACGGACAGTAGGATGAAGCCTTGATAAGAGATGTTTTTTCTCTAGTAGATGCTCATAGGATCCTCCAAATCTTGTTGAATGTTCAGCTAGTGGAGGATTCTGTCGCATGGAATTACATGCGATTAGGAACCTTCTTAGTACGGCCGGCGTACCACAAATAATTTGAGCATCAATATGTCGAGTGTCTTGTTCGAGGAGATGGACATGGAAACGTGTACACACACAATTTGGAAGGAGATCCGAAACCTTAAAATCTCATGAAAAGTTAAACCTTTTATGCGGAGGGCACCAAATGGATCGTTACCTTGGTATGGAATCCTTGCGAACAAACACATACCCTTTATACCCCAATGCATGTTCTGTGTGGGTGGAGTCGAGGATGTTAAACATTATGTGTTTACTTGCAAAATGCAAAAAAGAAGTTTGGGTAGAGTTGGGTTTACAGAGCCTCATTGCAGATGCAATGTGGCAGGATCGGTCTGTCATTACTGAGTCTTATGCCAGACTAATTCGGACACGGATGGAATCCCTACTGATGAACCCATACTAGTGGCAACTTGGTATCTCTGATGGCAGCGCCATCAACACGTGAAAGGACGGTCAATTCAAATCCCTAGTAGAGCAACGATGTTTGTTAAAGTCTCGGCTACCAACTTCACTTTAGCTTTTATGCCCAATCAGCCAGCAAGATGTTATGATCACATGTGGAAGAGGCAGAATAGTGATGTGGTTAAAATTAACGCCGATGTGGCCTTCCAGCACGAAACATTCTCAGGTGCAACAGGAGATATTGCTCGTGATGGACGCATGATTTTTATTGCTGCAACAACATGGTTTTTTCCACAAGTGTGCAGTGTCAGTTCAGCGGAGATGAAAACGATCAGGAATGAGTATATCTAGCTGGAAGAATTGGATGCAACAAAGTGCTCATTAAGTCAGACTGTAGTTTCTGGTGGATTCAATCAAGACACCTGAAACCTATGTGGGCTCTGATGTGACGACAATACTTGAGTCGAAGCAGCTAGCTTTGGATTTTGCTAGCATTTCATATACGCACTGCCTTTGAGAAGCTAATGAGGTGGCTCACGAATTAGCAAAGAATTCATTTAGTGAAAAGCCTGCTATGTTTTGGGAAGCTATAATCCCTGACTTTATTTCTTGTTTCATTGTAGACGATATGTCTATTATTTAAGGAATAAAATCTCTGCTTTCAAAAAAATAGTTTAACCTAAAAAACATCTCATATTTAAGGGCATTGCCACACGTCCGCCGGCTTGTCTTTTTAAAAGATCAGCCCGGCCGCGAGCCGCCAGATCTGGCGTCATCGAGCGGCTATCAACACCCTCGATCATTGCAACAAATGTAATGTTGTAGAAACCTTTGCAACGTAGGTTTTGTTGCTGAAACCTTTGCAACACAGGTTATGTTGTAGAATTTTTTGCAACAAAAACCATGTCAAAGAAACATTTTCAGATTTTTTTTTGCAATAAAGGTTATGTTACTATTTTTTTGCAACAGATATCATGTTGCAGAAACGTCTATAATATTTTTTTTATAACAAAGGTCATGTTGCAGAATTTTTTTTAACAAAAATTACGTTTCAGGATATGTTGTTGCGTCTCAGTTCGAGAAGGCGGTAGCCATGAACGCCGATGCTCCTCCAGGATGGTCGTGACATGGAGCATCGAGCGACAACAGACACCGCTTCAACGGTGGCGTGCCTAGCGGACACGGGCGGTGCAGTCCGGCGCCCGTGCACGGCTTGTTAGGCAGCACCCGAGTGGCCGGCTTACAACATCTACAAACCAGCAGCTTGTGCATACTCGCAGGCCGCTGTACCGGCCAGCGGCCATGGGGTGCTTCTCGTCAGGGACGTGGTCAACACTTGGGTTGAGAGATGCATCGTATCAGCATGCAAGCTACCCTTTTCGTTTCATTTTAGAGATTATAGTAGAGACTACATACGAATGTATATAGACATATTTTAAAATATATATTCATTCATTTTGTTTCGTATGTAATCCGTGTTGGATTCTCTAAAATATTTATATTTAGAAACTGAGGGAGGAGATGTAGAACAAGAATGAGGATAAGAAGGAGGATTAACATCTCTAATAGAAGATGTAAAATAATCTCTAATAGAAGATGTAAAATAAGAGATGTAAAAATTTACATCTCCAAAAAGTGCCTTTTGCATTTTCAAAAAAGAACCAACTCCAACAGATGATGCAAAACAAAGATGTAAAATTGCAACTTCAATAAGTGATGTAAACTGGAGATGCAAAACCGGCCGACGGCCGCGCGACCGCTGTAACTACTGTTGAGCCGTTGTACAGCCGTTTTACAGCCACTGTTCAATCTCACAAATTAAAATAAAACATCCGATAATCAACTTAAAAATTTCACATGTCCACAATATCAAATTATTAAATAGTTCATCAAATCTACAAGATCAAATGCAACACTCATACAACATTGTTTTGCACAATACACAAACAAATAAATGAAACTAGGCGCCTCTCTCGCCATGATATTTTCAATACTCCTCCAACAAATCCTTCTGAAATTGATCATGTGCATTGGAGTTTCTAATTTCATTGTACACCTTCATGAAGCGTTTGATTCGCTCCTCTCTTCTCATGGGCATAACACGTATGCCCATCAAGTGATAGAATGTGTAATCTAAATTCTGTCCACGCTCATTCTCAATGATCATGTTATGCATGATCACGCAAGCAGTCATGATATACCAAAAAGGTTTTTTGATCCCAAAATCTAGATGGTCCTCGCACAATAGCAAATTGGGATTACAAAATCCTAAAAGCCCTCTCAACATCTTTCCTAGCCGCCGCTTGTGCATTGTGAAAGATGAGTTCTTTCTTGCCTTGGGGTTTTGCAATTGGCTTGACAAAAGTACTCCACATAGGTTAGATGCTATCCGCAAGATAGTACACATAGTTATATGTGCGGCCATTTGCTTCGAAGGTCATCCGTGGTGCTTCTCCATTTGCTAACTTGGCAAAAAGAGTGACCAAGCACGTTAATGTCATTGCAAGATCCAGGCATCCAAAAATGTGAATGTCAAATCCATGTTTATTAATCGGCAACGGCCTCAAGAATGATAGTGGCATCCTTCCCACGACCCTTGAACTGTCCATGCCATGCTCTTGGGCAATTTTTCCACTTCCAATGCATGCAATCGATGAACCCTAGCATACCTGGAAACCCACGAGCTTTGTTCATCTCCAGCAACCACTGAGTGTCCTGAGCATTGGGAGCTCTCAAATACTCTGCACCAAACACTTCTACAATAGCCTTTGCAAGTTGTTTGACATAGAAGATAGAAATGCTCTCTGCCATCGCCAAGTTGTCATCAATGTAGTCTGCAGGAACACTTTAGGCCATCATGCGCAATGCGGCAGTGACCTTCTATTCGGTGCTATGTCCAAGCAACCCTACACAATTCCTCCTCTGCTCGAAGGATCGATCATGCTGCTTCACGGAATTGCAAATGTGGATAAACAAGCCTTTGGACATTCTAAACCGGCGTCGAAAGTACCTCTCCGAAAAAACGGGTGCTGAAGTGAAGTAGTCGCGCATCAACCCGTTCTCTCTGAATGAACGCACGACCATATATGGAACCGTCGTGCTTCGGCTTCTTCCCCTAGTGCATTGCCACTAGCATTGCAATGTCCTCTTCTTCGTTTAAATCAAATTCCTCATCCGACGAGGAATCATCCACGAAAGAGGAATCACACGAGCTCATCTACAATGCGGAAAATCACCGTCAAACTACATTCCATCCCCAACAAAAAAGTATCAAGTTTCATCATTTTTTTACCTTCGGGAATTTCGTCAAACACCTTGCTTGCGGGGTGGACGAAATCGGCCGGCCGCGGGTTGGGTAGCCGTCGGCGGCGGGTGTGGGCGGTGGCGACTGCACGACAAAAGAGATGGCCGCACGTCGGCGGGAGCTCCGAGCGGCAGGCGGGCGGCTTCGCACGGCCAGAAAAATGGGCGAGCCTTGCGACTGTCGGGCGGGCGGAGTGGCGCGCCTCCACTAACTCAGGTGGGGGGGTCTAGGCTTGGATGAAGCCTACTCCATCGCATACCTCGCCGAGGAAGGCGTTTAGGCCAGCCGCAGCCGCCGGAGAAGCTTCGATTCAGCGGCTTCGGGCGGTGGGCCGGCGAGGCAGGCGACGGGGGATGCGGGGGTGGGGGGCGAAGTCGCGGCAGGCCCGGTGGCTGTCAGGCACGGGGGGGGCGTCAATTTGGTGAAGAGTCGGGCGGGCGGCGGCTGGTCGCACAGAAGGGAAAGGAATGACAGTTGGGCAGTTGGCGGCCGGCCGCATTTTTACATCTCCTGTAGATGGAGATGCAAATTTACAGCGCGACGTGTTGTAGTTTACATCTCCGGGAGGCAGGTGTAGATGAATATTTTTTTACATCTGTTGGAGAGGTGTTTTGGCCCTTGGAGATGCAAAAGTTAGGTATTTTTCATCTACATCTTGTATCGGAGATGCTCTAACGCGATGGACGGTGCGTTGTAATCGGCCGGTTGATGGGAATCTTTTCCCTATATTTAAACGTCTTATATTTTCAGTATCCAGTTAAGTTAAATCTCATCGAAATGAGAGTTAGAGCATCTCCAGCCGCGCCCCCAACAGGCCCTCCCCTGGCGTTTTTGCCGCGCCGGCGCCAAAAAAACGGCACAGTCGCCCCCTAGAAGCCCGTTTTTCGCCGGCTCGGGCCGAAACTGGTGCCGGCGGACCCAGGCAGAACTCGGTGCCCTGGGGGGCGCCTGGGGCGCCGACACAAGCGAAAAGGGCACTTGGGTCCGCCCTGTCGGCGAGTCCAGCGCCTATTCCCGCTGTTTCTTCCCGCTTTTCCCCCACTTCCCTCCCATTTTCTCCTTTCCTCCCGCTCGCCTCCCAGCCGGCCGCCATGCCACCGAAGAAGTACGTCGTCCCCCGCGCGGCGGCAACAGCGACCGCCTCCGTCACCCAGCCGAAGCAGAGGAAGCCGAGGGCGCCGCCGTCCAAGCCACCGGGCATGTCAAACGCCGAGTGGAGGGCGGAAGTTCAGCGACGGGAGGCTGTCACCGCCGACCGGCGGAACAGGGCCATCGCCAAGAAGGCCCGCGACAACGCGGCGCGCGCGGCTGCGGCTGCCGCATCGGCGGACCAAGCCGAGGCCGAGGCGACTCGCGTGGGGATGATGAATCCACCCGGTAGCCACGCCTAGTACGCGCCCTGGGGCCAGCAAGGCGTCGGCTCTCCGTCGCCGCAGCCATGGGGATCGCCCTTGCCGGGCTACGCCGACGGGGATGCGCACGGTGGGTTCAACCCAAACGTCACCTTCCCTCATGGACACCCGGCCCAGCGCACGCCCTCGCCCGCCTTTGCCGGCGTGCAGTACCCTCCATACAACTACTCGCCGCCCGCCTACGCTTCCTTCCCGACGCCCCACTCCGCCGTGGCGCGCTGCCCTTCTCGCACCTCGGCGACACCGACGAGACCGAGGCCGACATGGACGACATCATCGCGGCAGGTTCGGCCGCGGCCGCCGTGTCTCCCGGGTTCGTCACCTAGGACGAGACGGTGGACCTCAGCGGCGGCATGGACGGCGAGCTCGGCTACGTCTACGGCGAGGACGAGCAGGAGGGGCAGGAGCAGGAGGAGGAGGACGAGGAGGAGGAGGAGCCGGCGCCTGTTCCGGCGAAGGGGCGCAAGAAGAAGAAGCGGGCGGCCAGGTCAGGCGAGCCGCGCATCAAGTGGGCGTCCAAGGAGGAGGAATGCCTCGCCGAAGCATGGAAAGTCGTCTGCCTCGACCCGACCACCGACACGAACCAGAGCATCGAGACGTACTGGGACCGCATCAAGGCCGAGTTCGACGAGCGCAAGCTCGTCGACCCCTACTTTAAAGGCGTCTACATGCAGTGCGGCTCGAAGGCGATGGCGAACCATTGGGGCGTATCCAGGGGGCGTGCAACAAATGTCATGGGGTCGTCGAGGAGGTCGCGGCTCGCCCGGAGAGCGGCGCCAGCGTTGAGGATCAGGTATGCCACGCCGGTCTCCCGCCTCTCTTCGTCGTCTGCACCCGCCAACTGTTTGTTCCTCCGCGCAGTTGCTGCGCATGTTCGCCCTGTACCGGCAGAGCAACCGCGACGCCGAATTTAAGTACCTCCACGTTTACAAGCGCATTGACAAGTGCGAGAAGTGGGCGGAAGTCCGGCGCATCCTCGACAAGGCCAAAGAGACATACAAGCCGGACACGCCGACTCCGGGCGCGTCAGAGGGGCGGCCGGACGGCAACAAAGGGGCCAAGAAGGGGAAACACGCCGACGCGGCTACCGCGCGGGTGCAGGAGTCCATCGAGTATTGCCTCGCCGACGCACAGGCCCGGGCTGTTCTGCGTGAAGAGAAAACCGCGGCGCGGTGGTCGTCGTTGCTGACGAACAGCACCATCAAGCTCGACCTGCTCTGGACCAACGTCGCCGTGAAGAAGAGGAACACCGACCTGGCTTTTCTGATGGGCGGGGCGGAATGCTCCATAGCACCGACGAGAAGCTCAAGGCGTGGTACATGGCGGAGCGCGGCCTCATCCTGAACCAGCTGCCGACGACAGCGACGCCAACTCCCGCGCCATGCCCACGCCGACGCCAAGCCCGAGTGATGACGCCTCCACGACGCCCAGCAGCACCGAAGCCGCGCCGACACCGCCCAGCACCGAAGCAGCTCCGACACCGCCGAGCCCGCGCACGCCAACTCCACCGACGCATGAGGCCAACCCCGCCGAGTGATGCATTGCGCACGCGAACTTGTGGCGCTCTGCTTTTTGTACGCCAGACTACATCCGATCGCCGAAATGTGACTTGTGATCGCCGGACTTGTGGCGTCTTTTGTGATAAGCGGGAACGATCAAGTTTGAATTTTCCGCACCCTAAGGGCGGCGTCTGGGGGGCGTGACTGGGAGCTAGGTCGCTCCAGGGACCGAGCTAGCGCCGGTTTATCCCCAGGCCGCTTTTTTTAGGCGCCTTGGGGGCCGAACGGCTGGAGATACTCTTAGAGGGATCCAAAATAAACCGAAGTTTGGCCCGCGAGCAGTGCCCGGCGTGTGCGGCTCAAGTCGCAAAGTCGTCGCCGTCACACATATCTGGCCCAACTGGTGGGGGGCGGTGGCAAGTGCAACCGTGCGTGCGCTCCTGTATCCATCTGTCTGCCGGGACTCATCGTCTCCTCCTTCCCCAATCGCCATTGTCGGTGGTGCAAGCAAGCGCGCCGAGGCGTGTGGGAGGGACATGGCGGGGCGCTACGATGGCGGCAACCCTTTCGAGGAGGAGGAGGACGTGAACCCTTTCTCGGTAAGGAGCCAATCCCCTACCCACGCTACGCCATCTCCCTCTTTATCCCATCCCGCCATTGCCCCCGATGCAGCGGATCTAAGTTTCCTTCTCGTCGCCGTGGGCGCGGCTAGGCGTTCGTTTGCGTTCGGATCTGACTAGAGGCAGATCTCATCTAATCTTTTCTCCTCTTCGTCCAATCTCGCCATCACCGACGCTTTTAGTTCTGGGGGATTCGCACTGGACCGATGAGACATTGGTGCCAAAACCCTCCTGTATGCCCTCCTAACTGACATTTGTGGGTGGTCTCTTGCAGGAACAAACGCGAGGCAAAGCTGGCGGGCAGTCCAACTATGGCGGCGGCGGCGCGTTCTACATGCCGGTACTGCGTTCGTTGTTCTGCCCGCCATTGAATTTGGGGGTTAAATTTGCCCTTGACTGCTGGCTGCTCACCACCGTGGTTCGTTGATTTTAACTGTAATGTAGAATCCCAGAAACGTTGCCCCCTCCTCGAATTCGCGGCTTTCGCCCCTTCCCCCGGAACCTGCAGATTTCAGTGCCACAGTGGATATCCCTCTTGAGTCGTCAAAGGTATGTGTGCCTGTGCAGCTTAGTCTTTGCAGTTGCAAAATGCACCTATGAGAACCACAGCTAGAAGGAAAATGATACCCAGGGCTTTCAATTAATGTGTGCTTTCTGAATGCTCCAGGACCTGAAGAAAAGAGAAAAGGAGCTGCAAGCGAGGGAAGCAGAGTTGAACAAGAGGGAGAAGGTACAATGCATATTTACGCAGTT
Source organism: Triticum aestivum (assembly GCF_018294505.1). Taxonomy (NCBI): domain Eukaryota; kingdom Viridiplantae; phylum Streptophyta; class Magnoliopsida; order Poales; family Poaceae; genus Triticum; species Triticum aestivum. Next base: position 173,111,204 of record NC_057799.1, on the reverse strand, counting down.
ATACTACTATTTAATTTGGCTACTACGATAACTCATTAACAGAGTATATTTGGGGCTTATGTTAGTTGATGTTAATAGCAGTCTTCAGTGTGAACTAATCTCATGAAGTTTATTTAGGATCATCTTGGGTTGATGGCTATCTTTCAAATTCAGCTTTTTTTAGCGCACACTGTATTCCTGGCACTATTTACATAATCGATCTGAGCCAAAAGTTTTATCAGGTTCTGATTCCCCCATATTAATTATATTTACTAGGAATTGAAAAGAAGGGAGGAAGCTGCAGCACGAGGTTAGTGTTTGTCTTTTCTTTCTGTCTTTCATAGATGACACATTAGAAGCAATTCGTCATAATTCTTTTCCTATTTTCTCTGGGCAAAATGAAAGAATAATACAGTAATGGACTTGTAAAACAACTAAACAAGTATCTGCTAAGCATAGGAAGTTCAGAATCTTGCTATAGCCAAGGTCTAAATTTGTACCTTTTGTTTTTATTTCGTGCTTTCTCCTCTGCAAACAAAGCTATATATATGATCATTATGTTCAAAATCGAAATTGTAACCGGTAATGACACTTTAATATACAACAAGTATAACTACTGAACATCATCAAGTTGTACATCTTGTAATTTATTATTTTTCTCAATGAATAATCCATTCAAAGATTGTATTGTCACTTATTGTTTTCAACAGAAATTTCATTAATTATGTTGTTCATGAGTAGCTAGACTTCTGATCCCTTATTCTCTTTGATATTATTTTATAGCTGGTATTGTCATCGAGGAGAAAAACTGGCCTCCTTTTCTGCCACTCATCCACCATGACATTGCCAATGAGATACCGACTCATCTTCAAAGAATGCAATACTTCGCATTTGCGTCATTTCTTGGTACGCTTCCTTTCAATTCTTGAAATATTCCTGAAGTTTGTTGATGAAATTTCTTCTTGTCTTTAAAATGGGATGGTGGCCAAACATTTTCTCCATGCCTTAGGGGATGTTATTTGTATTTCAAAAATCAAATGTTAAAAGGTTTTTTTCTGTGGGATATGTGCTAAAGTTAATATTGGCAAATAATTTTGTTCAAACTTCACATCCTGTCGCCGAAATGATGTCACATACATTTCTTCAGCTGACAGCCACAGCATAGTCAAATAAATTGGCAGAGGAAATTATTAATGTCAGCCAACGTAAAAACTAGCCAGTCTTTTGGGTATGAAACCCATTTGGGTGAGAGTAGTACTAGGATGGGTGACCTCCTGGGAAGTCCTCGTGAAAGGGTTTCATATCTAGCCTACCCCAACTTGTTTGGGATAACAGGCTTCATAAGTAAGTAAGTAATGTCTATATTTCAACATGCCTTCATTTATCAAGATTAGGATGTATGTTAATTTGATCTGTTAAAAGATTTTGAGAATGTCTTAATGGTTTTAGAAGTCTGCATTTTATTTTCAAGTTTTATGATGTGCTAAACTATACATTCCAATTCTAATATTTGTTCAGAGGTAGAACTGGATGGTGTATAAGAATAAACCCTCCTTCTTTGCATATCAGCAAAACTAAGAAAGCTTTCTCTGGCATTGAATAGGTTTGGTTTTCTGTCTCTTCTGGAATGTCGTAGCAGTTACTTCAGCCTGGATCAAGGGGGAAGGTAATACTCAACCCCTTTTGCTGTTCCCTATGGCGTATGCATCTAAGGAATTATTTAATGCTTGAATAACAAATGGTTTATCCATGTCCAGGTGTGAAAATCTGGTTGCTAGCAATAATCTACTTCATCTCTGGGGTTCCTGGTGCGTATGTGTTATGGTATCGCCCTCTTTATAATGCTATGAGGTATATATTTAAAAGCTTACTGTATTTTTTTTTGTACATCTCCTTATTTCTCCTGGATTTTCTTTCTCTGTCCTGGATTTTGCATATGTACAAATAAATGTCTCATGCAACTTGTGTTACAGGACTGACAGTGCGTTGAAGTTTGGATTGTTTTTCTTGCTCTACTTGGTTAGTTATACGAGTATATTACTCAAGAATGCCTTAGTTCTTCTGCATAATGTTTAATGTTTGATAATTCAAAACCTACAAAAATACAGTACCTGAACGTTCTGTTTTTGCAGTTTCACATCATTTTCGTCGTATTTGCTGCCGTGGCTCCTCCTGCTGTCTTTGAGGGCAAGTCTTTGGCGTAAGTCTCTTGTTTGCAATGACATTACAAGACTGGAACCAGTGACCTGTATAGTACTTGAATTCGATACAAATGGTTTTTGTTAAGATGGCATCGGCAAGACAGTTGCATGAATTGCATGTTTTTGTGCATTTTAATTCTAGCATATTTTTCAATCTGTAGATGAGCATCATAGAAGTTGGCTCAGGGGCACAGTTATCGCCTGATTTTGTATACCCATAGTTAAACCCATCTTAATTAAGTTACTGAACTCTATTTATCCTTAGAATTATATTGCTTTTATTCATCCTTCCATACGAAATTAAATGCTTCACTTCAAAATATGGCATCCCAAAATATTCCTTGGATATATGTTTGGAACTTCACCTTGGACTGAATTATATTTTTCTGCTTGTGTAGAGGAATTTTACCGGCGATTGATCTTATCAGCGTGAATGCTCTAGTTGGGGTAAGTACATGAACCTATGGTTAGCCAGCTAACATTATGTCTATCATAGAGACATGGTGAATCACCAGTGTATTAGTCAGATTCCTGATGCCAAGGAGTTCTTTGTCTGGCCAAGTAATTGATGCAATTGTTGTGCAGATCTTCTACTTCATTGGATTTGGATTATTTGCCCTGGAGTCATTGCTGAGCATCTGGGTTATCCAGGTCAGCATTCCGATGATCAACTGTTCTATTTTACAACATACTATATTGAAAAGTGAAATGTCTGAGCCGCTTTGGCATTATATGCGTGCAGCAAGTGTACATGTACTTCCGAGGAAGTGGAAAGGCCGCAGAGATGAAGCGTGATGCGACGAGGGGCGCTATGAGAGCGGCATTTTGATTGCCACATATCTCAGATGATGATAGGTCTCAAGATTAATTCCATGGATTAGATGGCACGGTAAAGAAAAATATATGTAGCAATGTAAACATATATTTTTCTTTATCGCCGGTAAGAAAAGTGGACAAGTCCTACAATGTCACTTCATCATAGCAGTATGATAACACGGCGATCATAACAAAAACTTACAGGTTCATCGGAAAGTTTGACAAGGGACTAGATAGCTCGAGAGTGGGATTTGCTTCTCCGACGATGGAGAGATATTCTTAGGGCCCTCTCGGTGTGACGGCATCCATCACCGTCTGACCAGACACAGGTGACCTCGTTACGGGGATGCCCAAACACAATAACGAGAAAGAAGAACCAAACTGGTAACGAGGATAATGGTATAGTGAGCATGTGATGACTGAGGAGGATATTGATGCATCCCGGTTTTTGGGAAGTATCGCAAAGCAAAGTGTTAGTTGGAAAGACGGGATTGCATGCATCGATAATTCATTGATCGTGTGCATGACGCACATATATAGGTACAGGGTGGACCGGCCTCTACTTGTCTCCCAAGATGTACAAATATACGAGGGGGAGAGAGAGAGATACAACGGTATAAATACAGACCCAAGTCCTACACACATGTGGTAGACAACGTACGCTCAACACCCCTCGCATTCGAAGCGTCGTCGGAGACACAGAGACTGGACCGAAACTCCTCAAAGACAGGGGTCGGTAGTCCCTTAGTCATAACATCGGCAAACTGCTGAGTGGTAGGAACGTGCAAAACACGAACCTTCCAAGAGCTACCTGCTCGCGAATGAAGTGAATATCGAGCTCAATATGCTTCGTCCGGTGATGATGGACGGGGTTGGCGGAGAGATACACGGCGGAGCGTTGTCACAGTAGACGATCGTGGCCTTAGGGACCACACAAAGCAACTCCTGAAGCAGCTGGCGGAGCCAAGAGCACTCAGCAACGGCGTTAGCCACTGCCCGATACTCCGCCTCGGCACTCGAGCGAGAGACCGTGGGCTGTCGCTTGGACGACCATGAAATCAGCGAAGGTCCGAGGTAGACACAATAGCCTGACGTAGAGCGACGCGTGTCCGGGCAGCCAACCCAGTCAGCGTCGGAGTAGGCGACCATGTCAATGGAGGAGGAAGCCGTCAGAGTGAGTCCCAGGGTCATAGTGCCGCGTATGTACCGAAGAGTATGCTTCACCAGAGTCCAGTGGGAGTCACGCGGGGAGTGCATGTGAAGGCACACCTGCTGGACTGCATACTGCAAGTCAGGCCGAGTGAGGGTGAGATAATGCAGGGCGCCGACGATGGAGCGGTAGAACGCGGCATCGGGCGCAGGGGAACCCTCCAAAGCAGACACCTTCGCCTTAGTGTCGACAGGCGTGGAGGCGGGCTTGCAGTTAAGCATACCCGCGCGCTCAAGAAGCTCATGAGCGTACTTCTGCTGATGTAGAAAGAACCCATCGGCACGGCGAACGACCTCAATGCCAAGGAAGTAGTGCAACGCTCCCAGATCCTTGAGGGCAAACTCATCACGAAGACGAGCCGTGAGCTGCTGAAGAAGCTCAGGCGAGGATGCCGTCAGGATGATGTCGTCCACATAGAGCAGCAGGTACGCAGTAGCAGTGCCCTGATGGTAGACGAAGAGAGAGGCGTTAGAGCGGGTCATGCGAAACCCAAGCTGCTGCAGGAAACCAGCCATGCGCTGGTACCACGCCCGGGGGGCCTGCTTTAGTCCATAGAGGGACCGGAGAGCAAGCAAACGTGGTCGGGATGCTCGGCGTCGATGAAGCCGGTCGGCTGCTCACAGAAGACCCGTTCCGTGAGGTGGCCGTGCAGAAATGCATTGGAAACGTCCAACTGATGCACACGCCAGGCATGAGAGACCGCCAGCTGAAGCACCGTGCGAATCGTGCCCGGTTTAACGACCGAGGCGAAAGTGTCGGTGAAGTCCACTCCGGCGCGCTGGCGGAAGCCGCGCACCACCCAGCAAGCCTTGTAGCGCTCGAGAGAACCGTCCGGGTTGGTCTTGTGACGAAACACCCATTTGCCGCTGATGACATTGGCGTGAGGGGGTCGCGGAACAAGATGCCACGTGCGGTTGCGCTGCAACGCATCAAACTCCTCGCGCATCGCGGCGAACCAATGTGGGTCACGGAGGGCAGCGTGTGCCGACAAGGGAATGGGCGACGGTGGAGAGGATGATGTCGACACCGCGCACGCATACTCATCAGCGGCGTAGCGCGTGCTGGGTCGGTGTATACCGGCGCGAGACCGCGTCACCATGCCAGCAGGAGGCGGGTCGACTGCGGCAGGAGCAACGGATGAGGATGACGGAGGGTCCGTCGCTCTTGGCAGCGCAGCGGGGCCAGCCGAAGGGTCGCAGGCCGCAGCGCCCATCGGGGTGGGAGCCGAAGGGCCACCCAAAGCTGCGGGGGGCCGCGCCGGGACCGAGGCCGAGGGGCCCGTCGCTGGGGCCGGGGCCGCGGGAGGGGGCGCCGAGGCCGAGGGGCCCACGGCTAGGGCCGGGGCCGCAGGAGGGGGCGCTGAGGCCACGCCAGGAGGGGCCGGAAGGAGCCGCGCCAGGGGCTGCACCAGGGCCGCGTCCGAGACAGCCACACCTGAAGGGGCTGCGCGGGCACTTGTCGGGACACCATCAGAAGGCACCGACTCCTCTGCAGAAGGTGGTACCTGGTGAAAAGGAAATACCCGCTCATCAAAGTACACGTGTCGGGAGGTGTACACACGGTGGGAGACAGGGTCGTAGCATTGGTAAGCTTTGGTGTTAGGGGAATATCCTAAAAAGATACACGCTACAGAGCGAGGGGCGAGTTTGTGTGGTGTAGTGGAGGCGATGCTAGGGCAACACAGACATCCGAAGATGCAGAGACCATCGTAGGATGGAGGAGAACCAAAGAGAAGTTGGTGCGGAGTGTAGTTCCAGCGGGGACGACATGGCCTAATGTTAACTAGGAGAGTAGCAGTGGCGAGAGCATCGGGCCAAAACCGAGAGGGCACGTTGGAGTGGAACAACAACGTGCGGACGCAGTTGTTAAGAGTGCGAAGAATCCGCTCGGCTCGACCGTTCTGCTGGGAGCCTGGGATGTGTAAGGGCATGTGAGACGAAAGGTGGTGCCGTGAGAAGCTAGAAGGTGGCGAGTGGTAGCGTTGTCAAACTCTTTTTCGTTGTCAGTCTGGAGTGCGAGAATAGGACGCTCGAACTGGGTGGTGATGTAGGAGTAAAAGGCTGTGAGGGTGGCGAGAACATCGGATTTGCGACGGAGTGGAAACGTCCACGCAAAATGAGAGAAATCATCAAGTAAGACAAGATAATATAAGAAACCCGTGTTGCTCGCAACGGGAGATGTCCATACAGCACTATGAATTAACTGAAACGGAAAAGTAGAAATAGTGTTTGACTCGCTAAAGGGTCGACGAACATGTTTACCGAGACGGCAAGCATGACAAGTGTGCTCGTCGAACTTATTACATGAAAATGAAAAACTCTTGAGAATCTGGCGAAGGACGGTGGAGTTGGGGTGACCCAAGCGTGCATGCCAGAGGTCGACACTGGCGGAGAGGGCGATCAGAGAGGTGGCGACGACGGTGGCAGTGGAGGCGGAGTGCATCGGGTACAGGTCATCTGGGCTGTCGCATTGGTGGAGTACCATCCGTGTACGGGCGTCCTTCACAGAGAAACCAAGATCATCAAATTCAACAGTAAGAGGATTGTCACGTGCAAGATGACGAACGGAGAAAAGATTCTTAACTAGGTTAGGTGAGACAAGAACATTAGACATGTTAATAGGCATAGAATTAGACGGAAAGAAACTATGACCGACATGAGTGATGGGTACGGAGGAACCGTCACCGAAGGTGATGCGGTTCGAGGTGGTGACCGGAGAGGAAGAAGCAAGGTTACCGGGGTGCGACGTCATGTGGGCGGTAGCCCCCGTGTCCATGTACCAATCACCGTCACCTCCGTAGTTAGAGGGAGACCACGCTGAGTGCAGTGCGGCGAGGAGTGCGGGGTCCCACGGGGCCGGCGGAAGGGAGTAACCCCCGGGCTGGATCGGCGCGGGGGGCGGCACGTAGCCGGCCGGAGAAGTGGGCGCCAGCGGGGGGTAGCCGCCCCCACTGGTCGGGTAGCCAGCGCCGCCCTCCTGGTACGGGGCCACGGCGTAGTGCGCCTGGGGGCCGGTGGGGTGCGGGCCGAGGATGCCTGGGGCCCGCGACACCGGCATGTGGTATGCATGGACCACCCCGGTCCATGGGTTGCTGCCGACCGACCAGGGCGGGGGGGGGGGGGGGGCAGATGATGACGTGGCCTGCTGCTGCGGCTGCGGCGCTGGAGCGGGTGGCGCGGGTGCTACCTCTTGAGCACTGCGTTGGTTTTCCCTTGAAGAGGAAAGGGTGATGCAGTAAAGTAGCGTAACTATTTCCCTCAGTTTTTGAGAACCAAGGTATCAATCCAGTAGGAGGCCACGCCCAAGTCCCTCGCACCTACACAAACAAATATAAACCTCGCAACCAACGCAATAAAGGGGTTGTCAATCCCTTCACGGTCACTTACGAAAGTGAGATCTGATAGATATGATAAGATAATATTTTTGGTATTTTTATAATATAGCTGCAAAGTAAAATAAAAGGCAATAAAAATAGCGAACTGTTGGAAGATTAATATGATGAAAAATAGACCCGGGGGCCATAGGCGTCACTAGTGGCTTCTCTCAAGAGCATAAGTATTACGGTGGGTGAACAAATTACCGTTGAGCAATTGATAGAATTGAGCATAGTTATGAGAATATCTAGGTATGATCATGTATATAGGCATCACGTCCGTGACAAGTAGACCGACTCCTGCCTGCATCTACTACTATTACTCCACACATCGACCGCTATCAAGCATGCATCTAGAGTATTAAGTTCAAAAGAACAGAGTAACGCTTTAAGTAAGATGACATGATGTAGAGGGATAAACTCATGCAATATGATATAAACCCCATCTTGTTATCCTCGATGGCAACAATACAATACGTGCCTTGCTGCTCCTGCTGTCACTGGGAAAGGACACCGCAAGATTGAACCCAAAGCTAAGCACTTCTTCCATTGCAAGAAAGATCAATCTAGTAGGCTAAACCAAACTGATAATTCGAAGAGACTTGCAAACATAACCAATCATACATAAAAGAATTCAGAGGAGATTCAAATATTGTTCATAGATAAACTTGATCATAAAACCACAATTCATCGGTCTCAACAAACACATCGCAAAAGAAGATTACATCGAATAGATCTCCACGAGAATTGTGGAGAACTTTGTATTGAGATCCAAAAAGAGAGAAGAAGCCATCTAGCTAATAACTATGGACCCGAAGGTCTGAGGTAAACTACTCACACATCATCGGAGAGGCTATGGTGTTGATGTAGAAGCCCTCCGTGATCAATGCCCCCTCCGGCAGGACTCCGGAAAAGGCCCCAAGATGGGATCTCACGGGTACAGAAGGTTGCGGCGGTGGAATTAGGTTTTCGTGGATGCTTCTGTTGGTTTGGGAGTACGTAGGTATGTATAGGAGGAAGAAGTACGTCGGTGGAGCAATGTGGGCCCCACGAGGGTGGAGGGCGCACCCCTCTGCCTCGTGCTCTCCTGGTTGATGTCTTGACGTGGACTCCAAGTCCCCTGGATCACGTTTGTTCCGAAAATCACGTTCCCGAAGGTTTCATTCCGTTTGGACTCCGTTTGATATTCTTTTTCTGCGAAACTCTGAAATAGGCAAAAAACAGCAATTTGGGCTGGGCCTCCGATTAATAGGTTAGTCCCAAAAATAATATAAAAGTGTATAACAAAGCCCATTAATCATCCAAAACAGAATATAATATAGCATGAAGCAATCAAAAATTATAGATACGTTGGAGACGTATCAAGCATGCCCAAGCTTAATTCCTGCTCGTCCTCGAGTAGGTAAATGATAAAAACAGAATTTTTGATGCGGAATGCTACTTGGCATAATTTTTTAATGTAACCCTCTTAATTGTGGTATGAATATTCAGATCTGAAAGATTCAAGATAAAAGTTTAATATTGACATAAAAGCAATAATACTTCAAGCATACTAACTAAGCAATTATGTCTTCTCAAAATAACATGGCCAAATAAAGTTCATCACTACAAAATCATATAGTTTAGTCATGCTCCATTTTCGTCACACAAGAATGCTCTCATCATGCACAACCCCGATGACAAGCCAAGCAATTGTTTCATACTTTAGTAATCTCAAACTTTTTCAACCTTCACGCAATACATGAGCATGAGCCATGGATATAGCACTATGGGTGGAATAGAATATAATGATGGGGGTTATGTGGAGAAGACAACAAAGGAGAAAGTCTCACACTGACGCGGCTAATCAACGGGCTATGGAGATGCCCATCAATTGATGTCAATGCAAGGAGTAGGGATTGCCATGCAACGGATGCACTAGAGCTATAAATGCATGAAAGCTCAGCAAAAGAAACTAAGTGGGTGTGCATCCAACTTGCTTGCTCACGAAGACCTAGGGCATTTGAGGAAGCCCGTTGTTGGAATATACAAGCCAAGTTCTATAATGAAAAATTCCCACTACTATATGAAAGTGACAAAACAAGAGACTCTCTATCATGAAAATCATGGTGCTACTTTGAAGCACAAGTGTGGAAAAAAGGATAGTAGCATTGTACCTTTTTTTTTTTGGGCCTTCTTTTTTTATTTGGCCTTTCTCTTTTTTTTTATTGGGACAATGCTCTATGAATGATGATCATCACACTTCTATTTATTTACAACTCAATGATTACAACTCGATACTAGAACAAGGTATGACTCTATATGAATGCCTCCAGCGGTATACCGGGATAGGTAATGAATCAAGAGTGACATGTATGAAAAATTATGAACGGTGGCTTTGCCACAAATACGATGTCAACTACATGATTATGCAAAGCAATATAACAATGATGAACGTGTCATAATAAACGGAACGGTGGAAAGTTGCATGGCAATATATCTCGGAATGGCTATGAAAATGCCATAATAGGTAGGTATGGTGGCTGTTTTGAGGAAGATATAAGGAGGTTTATGTGTGATAGAGCGTATCATATCACGGGGTTTGGATGCACCGGCGAAGTTTGCACCAACTCTCAATGTGAGAAAGGGCAATGCACGGTACCGAAGAGGCTAGCAATGATGGAAGGGTAAGAGTGCGTATAATCCATGGACTCAACATTATTCATAAAGAACTCACATACTTATTGCAAAAATCTACAAGTCATCAAAAATCAAGCACTACGCGCATGCTCCTAGGGGGATAGATTGGTATGAAAAGACCATCGCTCGTCCCCGACCGCCACTCATAAGGAAGACAATCAAAGAACACCTGATGTTTCAAATTTGTTACATAACGTTTACCATACGTGCATGCTACGGGACTTGCAAACTTCAACACAAGTATTTCTCAATTTCACAATTACTCAACTAGCACAACTTTAATATCACTACCTCCATATCTCAAAACAATCATCAAGCATCAAACTTCTCTTAGTATTCAGCACACTCATAAGAAAGTTTTTACTAGTCTTGAATACCTAGCATATTAGGATTAATTTCCCAATTTAAGCAAATTACCATGCTGTTTAAGACTCTCAAAATAATATAAGTGAAGCATGAGAGAATAATAGTTTCTATAAAACAAAACCGCCGCCGTGCTCTAAAAGATATAAGTGAAGCACTAGAGCAAAAACTATATAGCTCAAAAGATATAAGCGAAGCGCATAGAGTATTGTAATAAATTCCGAATCATGTGTGCCTCTCTCAAAAGGGGTGTACAGCAAAGATGATTGTGGTAAACTAAAAAGCAAAGACTCAAATCATACAAGACGCTCCAAGCAAAACACATATCATGTGGTGAATAAAAATATAGCTCCAAGTAAAGTTACTGATGGAAGTAGACGAAAGAGGGGATGCCTTCCGGGGAATCCCCAAGCTTTGGCTTTTTGGTGTCCTTAGATTATCTTGGGGTGCCATGGGCATCCCCAAGCTTAGGCTCTTGCCACTCCTTTTTCCATAATCCATCTTTTTTCCAAAACTTGAAAACTTCACAACACAAAACTTAACAGAAAATCTCGTGAGCTCCGTTAGCGAAAGAAAACAAAACACCACTTCAAGGTACTGTAATGAACTCCTTCTTTGTTTATATTGGTGTTAAAACTACTGTATTCCAACTTCTCTATGGTTTATAAAATATTTTACTAGCCATAGATTCATCAAAATAAGCAAACAACACACGAAAAACAGAATCTGTCAAAAGCAGAACAGTCTGTAGTAATATGTAACTAACGCAAACTTCTGGAACTCCAAAACTTCAGCAAAAATAGGACGACCTGGAAAATTTGTTTATTGATCAGCAGCAATTGGAATCAATATTTTATCACGTTCTGGTGATTTTTAACAATTGTTTTCGTGAACAAAAAGTTTCTGGAATTTTCAGCAAGATCAAATAACTATCATCCAAGAAGATCCTATAGGTTTAACTTGGCACAAACACTAACTAAAACATAAAAACAAATCTAACCAGAGGCTAGATCAAAGATTTATTCATAAACAGAAGCAAAAATCAAAAAACTAAAAATAAAATTGGGTTGCCTCCCAACAAGCGCTATCGTTTAATGCCCCTAGCTAGGCATAAAAGCAAGGATAGATCTAGGTATTGCCATCTTTGGTAGGCAATCCATAAGTGGCTCTCATAATAGATTAATAAGGTAATTTTTTTCTTTTTCTAGGAAAGTGTTCCATGCCTTTCTTTATCGGAAATTGGAATCTAATATTTCCTTCCTTCATATCAATAATTGCACCAATCGTTTTAAGGAAAGGTCTACCAAGAATAATAGGACATGATGGATTGCAATCTATGTCAAGAACAATAAAATCTATGGGCACATAGTTCCTATTTGCAACAATAAGAACATCATTAATTCTTCCCATAGGTTTCTGTTGGGAATCGTAGCATAATTTTAAAATTTTCCTACGCTCACCAAGATGCATCTGTGGAGTGTATTAGCAACGAGGGGAAAGGAGTGCATCTACATACCCTTGTAGATCGCGAGCGGAAGCGTTCCAATGAACGTGGATGACGGAGTCGTACTCGCCGTGATCCAAATCACCGATGACCGAGTGCCGAACGGACGGCACCTCCGCGTTCAACACACGTACGGTGCAGCGACGTCTCCTCCTTCTTGATCCAGCAAGGGGGAAGGAGAGGTTGATGGAGATTCAACAGCACGACGGCGTGGTGGTGGATGTAGCGGGTCTCCGGCAGGGCTTCGCCGAGCTTCTGCGAGAGAGAGAGAGAGGTGTTGCAGGGGAGGAGGGAGGCGCCCAAGGCTGTTGGTTGCTGCCCTCCCTCCCCCCCCTCTTTATATAGGCCCCCTGGGAGGGGGGGGCGCCGGCCAGATCCCATCTAGGGTGGGGGGCGGCGGCCAAAGGGGGGGGAGGGGTTGCCTTGCCCCCCAAGGCAAGGGGAAAGCCCCCCCACCCTAGGGTTCCCAACCCTAGGCGCATGGGGGGAGGCCCAAGGGGGGCGCCCCAGCCCACTAAGGGCTGGTTCCCTTCCACTTTCAGCCCACGGGGCCCTCCGGGATAGGTGGCCCCACCCGGTAGACCCCCGGGACCCTTCCGGTGGTCCCGGTACAATACCGGTAACCCCCGAAACTTTCCCGGTGGCCGAAACTTGACTTCCTATATATAATTCTTCACCTCCGGACCATTCCGGAACCTATCGTGACGTCCGGGATCTCATCCGGGACTCCGAACAACTTTCGGGTTTCCGCATACACATATCTCTACAACCCTAGCGTCACCGAACCTTAAGAGTGTAGACCCTACGGGTTCGGGAGACATGCAGACATGACTGAGACACCTCTCCGGTCAATAACCAACAGCGGGATCTGGATACCCATGTTGGCTCCCACATGTTCCACGATGATCTCATCAGATGAACCACGGTGTCGAGGATTCAATCAATCCCGTATACAATTCCCTTTGTCAATCGGTATGTTACTTGCCCGAGATTCGATCGTCGGTATCCCAATACCTTGTTCAATCTCGTTATCGGCAAGTCTCTTTACTCGTACCGCAATGCATGATCCCGTGACTAACGCCTTAGTCACATAGAGCTCATTATGATGATGCATTACCGAGTGGGCCCAGAGATACCTCTTCGTCACACGGAGTGACAAATCCCAATCTCGATCCGTGCCAACCCAACAGACACTTTCGGAGATACCCGTAGTGCACCTTTATAGTCACCCAGTTACGTTGTGACGTTTGGCACACCCAAAGCACTCCTACGGTATCCGGGAGTTGCACGATCTCATGGTCTAAGGAAAAGATACTTGACATTGGAAAAGCTCTAGCAAACGAAACTACACGATCTTTTATGCTATGCTTAGGATTGGGTCTTGTCCATCACATCATTCTCCTAATGATGTGATCCCGTTATCAATGACATCCAATGTCCATAGTCAGGAAACCATGACTATCTGTTGATCAACGAGCTAGTCAACTAGAGGCTTACTAGGGACACGTTGTAGTCTATGTATTCACACATGTATTACGATTTCCGGACAATACAATTATAGCATGAACAATAGACAATAACCATGAACAAAGAAATATAATAATAACCATTTATTATTGCCTCTAGGGCATATTTCCAACAGTTTCTTAATGGTGGAATCCGCAAGGTGCAAATTCAAAGAACAATCATCAAATTCACGGCTAGCAAATCACACAAAGTTTTTGGAATCGTGGAAACACTAGCACACAAATCACACAAAGCATAGCATTTATGATCTTTAATTTTAATTTTAATAGTAGGTTCCCACTCATCATAAAGTTTTCTAGGGATAGAAACTTCCAACTCAAGTTTTTCTTCATAAGATTGCATTAAAGCATCAACGATATGTTTAGTAAAAGCTTTATGTTGACTATAAGCATGTGGAGAATTTAGCACAGATTGCAACAAGGAAATACAATCTATCAAAGAGAAATTATCATAATTAAATTCCTTGAAATCCAAAATAGTGGGTTTATTAATATCTAGAGTTTTGATCTCTTCAATCTCACTTTTACCAATTTTAGCATCAAGATCTAACAACTCCGAATTTTTGGAACGCCTTCTAGGTAAAGGTGGATCATATTCAGTCCCATCATTATCAAGATTCATATTGGAAAGCAAAGATTTAATAGGGGATACATCAATAACTTTTAGATCTTCGTCTTTATTTTCATAGAAACTAGAAGAACACGCTTTTACAAAGCAATCTTTCTTAGCACGCATCCTAGCGGTTCTTTCTTTGCACTCATCAATGGAAATTCTCATGGCTTTGAGAGACTCATTGATATCATGCTTAGGTGGAATAGATCTAAGTTTCAAAGTATCAACATCAAGAGAAATTCTATCAACGTTCCTAGCCAATTCATCAAATTTAAGCAATTTTTCTTCAAGCAAAGCATTGAAATTCTTTTGTGAATTCATAAACTCCTTAACACTAGTCTCAAATTCAGAGGGCATCTTATTAAAATTTCCATAAGCATTGTTGTAGGAATTACCATATTTATTAGAGGAATTACTAGGATACGGCCTAGGATTAAAGTTTCCTCCATACGCATTATTACCAAAGTTATTCCTACCAACAAAATTCACATCCATAGATTCAATATTATTCTCAATCAAAGTAGACAAAGGCAGATCATTAGGATCAGAAGAAACACTTTTAGTAGCAAATAATTTCATAAGTTCATCCATCTTTCCACTCAAAACATTAATTTCTTCTATCGCATGCACCTTTTTATTAGTAGATCTTTCAGTGTGCCATTGAGAATAATTAACCATAATATTATCTAGGAGTTTAGTAGCTTCTCCTAAAGTGATTTCCATAAAAGAACCTCCCGCGGCCGAATCTAAAAGATTTCTAGAAGCAAAATTCAATCCGGCATAATTTTTTTGTATAATCATCCAAAGATTTAAACCATGTGTAGGGCAATTACGTATCATTAATTTCATCCTCTCCCAAGCTTGTGCAACATGTTCATGATCAAGTTGCGTAAATTCATAATATCGTTTCTAAGAGAGATGATCTTAGCGGGAGGAAAATACTTAGAGATAAAAGCATCTTTGCACTTATTCCATGAATCAATACTATTTTTAGGCAAAGACGAAAACCAAGCTTTAGCACGATCTCTAAGCGAAAAAGGAAATAGCTTCAATTTAACAATATCATTGTCCACATCTTTCTTCTTTTGCATATCACACAAATCAACGAAGCTATTTAGATGGGTAGCGGCATCTTCACTAGGAAGGCCGGCGAATTGATCTTCCATGACAAGATGCAACAAAGCAGCATTAATTTCACAAGATTCAGTATCGGTAAGAGGAGCAATCGGAGTGCTAAGAAAATTATTGTTGTTGGTATTGGTAAAGTCACACAATTTAGTATTATCTTGAGCCATCGTGACAAGCAAGCAATCCAACACACGAGCAAACAAAAAGCAAGCGAAAAAGAGGCAAACGGAAAAGAGAGGGCGAATAAAACGGCAAGGGTGAAGTGGGGGAGAGGAAAACAAGAGTCAAATGGCAAATAATGTAATGCGGGAGATAAGAGTTTGTGATGGGTACTTGGTGTGTTGACTTTTTCATAGACTCCCCGGCAACGGCGCCAGAAATCCTTCTTGCTACCTCTTGAGCACTGCGTTGGTTTTCCCTTGAAGAGGAAAGGGTGATGCAGTAAAGTAGCGTAAGTATTTCCCTCAGTTTTTGAGAGCCAAGGTATCAATCTAGTAGGAGGCCACGCCCAAGTCCCTCGCACCTACACAAACAAATATAAACCTCGCAACAAACGCAATAAAGGGGTTGTCAATCCCTTCACGGTCACTTACGAAAATGAGACCTGATAGATATGATAAGATAATATTTTTGGTATTTTTATAATAAAGATGCAAAGTAAAATAAAAGGCAATAAAAATAGCTAAGTGTTGGAAGATTAATATGATGGAAAATAGACCCAGGGCCATAGGTTTCACTAGTGGCTTCTCTCAAGAGCATAAGTATTACGGTGGGTGAACAAATTACTGTTGAGCAATTGATAGAATTGAGCATAGTTATGAGAATATCTAGGTATGATCATGTATATAGGCATCACGTCCATGACAAGTAGACCGACTCCTGCCTGCATCTACTACTATTACTCCACACATCGACCGCTATCCAGCATGCATCTAGAGTATTAAGTTAAAAAGAACAGAGTAACGCTTTAAGTAAGATGACATGATGTAGAGGGATAAACTCATGCAATATGATATAAACCCCATCTTGTTATCCTCGATGGCAACAATACAATACGTGCCTTGCTGCCCCTGCTGTCACTGGGAAAGGACACCGCAAGATTGAACCCAAAGCTAAGCACTTCTCCCATTGCAAGAAAGATCAATCTAGTAGGCCAAACCAAACTGATAATTCGAAGAGACTTGCAAAGATAACCAATCATACATAAAAGAATTCAGAGGAGATTCAAATATTGTTCATAGATAAACTTGATCATAAACCCACAATTCATCGGTCTCAATAAACACACCACAAAAGAAGATTACATCGAATAGATCTCCACGAGAATTGTGGAGAACTTTGTATTGAGATCCAAAAAGAGAGAAGAAGCCATCTAGCTAATAACTATGGACCCGAAGGTCTGAGGTAAACTACTCACACATCTTCGGAGAGGCTATGGTGTTGATGTAGAAGCCCTCTGTGATCAATGCCCCCTCTGGCAGGACTTCGGAAAAGGCCCAAGATGGGATCTCACGGGTATAGAAGGTTGCGGCGGTGGAATTAGGTTTTCGTGGATGCTTCTGTTGGTTTGGGGGTACGTAGGTATATATTGGAGGAAGAAGTACGTCGGTGGAGCAACGTGGGCCCCACGAGGGTGGAGGGCGCGCCCAGGGGGGTAGGCGCGCCCCCTGCCTCGTGCTCTCCTGGTTGATGTCTTGACGTGGACTCCAAATCCTCTGGATCACATTTGTTTCGAAAATCACGTTCCCGAAGGTTTCATTCCGTTTTGACTCCGTTTGATATTCTTTTTCTGTGAAACTCTGGAATAGGCAAAAAACAACAATTTGGGTTGGGCCTCCGGTTAATAGGTTAGTCCCAAAAAATAATATAAAAGTGTATAAAAAGCCCATTAATCATCCAAAACAGAATATAATATAGCATGAAGCAATAAAAAATTATAGATACGTTGGAGACGTATCAGCGGGCGGTGTCGGCGGAAGGGGAAAAAACCCCGGTGGCGCGGACGGGCGCGGGTGAGGCGGGGCCAACGGAGGCGCCCCGCGAGAGGTCCCGGCGGCGAGGGCGATGTGTTGGACGCGTGCCTTGACCTTCTTCATCCGGCGTTCCTCCAAGCGTAAATACGCGGCGACGGAGTGGAAGGTCGGGTTCGGCAGCAGGGAGAGGTTGGAGGCCGCATTGCCGAAATCGTCATTGAGGCCGGCGGTGAGGGTGCTGAGCATGAGTTCGTCCGACACCTTGGCGCCGATATCCTGGAGCTCGTCGGGGAGCCGCTTAAGGCGCATGCAGTAGACGTTGATGGAGGAGTCATCTTGGTGGCACCCAAAAAATTCCTGCTGTAAGAACACGAGACGTTGAAGCTTATTATGAGTGAAGAGGTTGTTGATCTTGGTCCACACGGCACACGCGTTGTCATCCTCCGAGACGACCGTGTGGAAGATGTCCGGCGAGACGGTGAGGTAGAACCACCGGATGAGAGAGGCCTCAATGGCCGCCTAGTCTGGATCGCCCGCCATGAGGTCACCATCACTGGTCCCGTTGACATGCTCGAGGAGGTGGTACTCGCGGAAGAGGAGGTTGAAGTAGGTCTTCCACGCGTAGTACGAAGAGTTGGATTGGTCGAGCTTGATGGGGACGCGGGTGTGGATGTCAAGATCGCGAACGGCGGTGGCGTCAGACTCAGGTCCGACGAACGAGTTCGAGTTGCTGGAGTGGGGAGACGCCATGGAGGAGCTGCAACAGTGGGAGGGTGGCGGCGGCTCGGATGGGTTAGGGTTAGCGGCGGCGGCGCGGGGTAGGTTTAGGGTTTAGGTGCGTGGCGGCGGCTAGGGGGAGGAAGCAGCGGCGGCAAAGAGGAGGGTGGCGGCTGCGTGGGAGAGGGGGCGCGGCGGCGGCGTACATCGGCGGCGGTGGCGGCGGCGGGTTTAGGTGGAAGCGAGGAAAGGGATCGGCGTGCTATCTGATACCATGTTAGTTGGAAAGAAGGGATTGCATGCATCGATAATTCATTGATCGTGTGCATGACGCACATATATAGGTACAGGGTGGACCAGCCTCTACTTGTCTCCCAAGATGTACAAATATACGAGGGGGGAGAGAGAGAGCGGTATACATACAGACCCCAGTCCTACACACATGTGGTAGACAACGTACGCTCAACATAAAGGGAACATCACATGATAACCAAAGGTTCACTCGAACACCATTCGTGTGCTCATAGGGATCGATATGGATGCCCACAGTTCCGTTGTTGGTCATTGAACAAACGATTTCGTTCATGTCTATGAGTTACCGAAGCTACGGGGTCACAAGGTTAAGACAATCATGATCTGTTGAGTGTTAGTAGGACGGGAGTGATGAGAATATATTTGTGCAATTGTTTCATTAATATTTGAAATAGCTCCGAGAGGATCCGAAACCTTTTTGAGGTCATCAAAAGGGTTGCGGAGAGTATCAGGTAATACTGGGTATTACCGATAAATATATATAGGTGGAAAATGTTTCTGGAGCTGTTAAATTATATATAAAAGGGTCTAAAAATATTTAGAACACTTTTATATTTAGTTTAATATCAATGGGCCTTAAAAGGCCAAGTGGTGGAGGGCAACTTGGGCCACCAAGGCCCAAGTGGAGGTGGCGCCCCACTTTCCTAGGAGGGGAGGCCGAATTGGACTAGGGGCCCTCTTGGCCGGCGACCCAAGGAGGGACTTTCCCTCCTTGGTGGCAGACCCTCCTCTCCCCTCAAACCTATATATACTAGGTTTCTTTCTCTATTGGAACACACAAGTTTGGAGCCTCCTCTAGCCCCTCTAGCTCTAGTTCTAGTTGACCCTAGTTGATCTAATTAGAGCTAGACAAATCCTCTAATCCTCATAATTAGAAGCCTGATACGTCTCTAACGTATCTATAATTTTTGATTGTTCCATGCTATATTATATTCTGTTTAGGATGTTTATTGTGCTTTATTATACACTTTTATATTATTTTTGGGACTAACCTATTAACCGGAGGCCCAGCCCAAATTGCTGTTTTTTTTGCCTATTTTAGTGTTTCGTAGAAAAGGAATATCAAACGGAGTCCAAATGGAATGAAACCTTCGGGAACGTGATTTTTGGAACAAACGTGATCCAGAGGACTTGGAGTCTATGCAAAGCAATCAACGAGGAGAGCACGAGGCAGGGGGGCACGCCCTCCACCCTCATGGGGCCCACGTTGCTCCACCGACGTACTTCTTCCTCCTATATATACCTACGTACTCCCAAACCAACAGAAGCATCCACGAAAACCTAATTCCACCGCCTCAACCTTCTGTACCCGTGAGATCCCATCTTGGGGCCTTTTCCGGCGCTCCGCCGGAGGGGGCATTGATCACGGAGGGCTTCTACATCAACACCATAGCCTCTCCGATGATGTGTGAGTAGTTTACCTCAGACCTTCGGGTCCATAGTTATTAGCTAGATGGCTTCTTCTCTCTCTTTGGATCTCAATACAAAGTTCTCCTCGATCTTCTTGGAGATCTATTCGATGTAATCTTCTTTTGCGGTGTGTTTGTCGAGATCCGATGAATTGTGGGTTTATGATCAAGTTTATCTATGAACAATATTTGAATCTCCTCTGAATTCTTTTATGTATGATTGGTTATCTTTGCAAGTCTCTTTGAATTATCAGTTTGGTTTGGCCTACTAGATTGATCTTTCTTGCAATAGGAGAAGTGCTTAGCTTTGGGTTCAATCTTGCGGTGCTCGATCCTAGTGACAGTAAGGGAAACGACACGTATTGTATTGTTGCCATCGAGGATAAAAAGATGGGGTTTATATCATATTGCATGAGTTTATCCCTCTACATCATGTCATCTTACTTAAAGCATTACTCTATTCTTGCGAACTTAATACTCTAGATGCATGTTGGATAGCGGTCGATGTGTGGAGTAATAGTAGTAGATGCAGAATCGTTTTGGTCTACTTGTCGCGGACGTGATGCCTATATACATGATCATACCTAGATATTCTCATAACTATTCTGAATTCTATCAATTGCTCGACAGTAATTCGTTTACCCACCGTAATACTTATGCTCTTGAGAGAAGCCACTAGTGAAACCTATGGCCCCCGGGTCTATTTTCCATCATATTAATCTCTCGTCAACAAGCTATTTCTGGCGCCGTTTATTTTTGCTTTTTTTACTTTTAGTCTTTATCATAAAAATACCAAAATATTATCTTATAATATCTATCAGATCTCACTCTCGCAAGTGACCGTGAAGGGACTGACAACCCCTTTATCGTGTTGGTTGCGAGATTCTTATTTCTTTGTGTAGGTGCATGGGACTCGAGCGTGGTCTCCTACTGGATTGATACCTTGGTTCTCAAAAACTGAGGGAAATACTTACGCTACTTTACTGTATCACCCTTTCCTCTTCAAGGGAAAACCAACGCAGTGCTCAAGAGGTAGCAAGAAGGATATCTGGCGCCGTTGCCGGGGAGTCTACGCACAAGTCAAGACATACCAAGTACCCATCACAAACTCTTATCCCTCTCATTACATTATTTGCCATATGACTCTTGGTTTCCTCTCCCCCACTTCACCCTTGCCGTTTTATTCGCCCTCTCTTTTCCGTTCGCTTCTTTTTCGCTTGCTTCTTGTTTGCTTGTGTGTTGGATTGCTTGCTTGTCACGATGGCTCAAGACAATACTAAATTGTGTGACTTTACCAATACCAACAACAATGATTTTCTTAGCACTCTGATTGCTCCTCTTACCGATGCTGAATCTTGTGAAATTAATGCGGCTTTGTTGAATCTTGTCATGAAAGATCAATTCGCCGGCCTTCCTAGAGAAGATGCCGCTACCCATCTAAATAGCTTCGTTGATTTGTGTGATATGCAAAAGAAGAAATATGTGGACAATGATATTGTTAAATTGAAGCTATTTCCTTTTTCTCTTAGACATCGTGCTAAAGCTTGGTTTTCGTCTTTGCCTAAAAATAGTATTGATTCATGGAATAAGTGCAAAGATGCTTTTATCTCTAAGTATTTTCCTCCCGCTAAAATCACCTCTCTTAGAAACGATATCATGAATTTTAAGCAACTTGATCATGAACATGTTGCACAAGCTTGGGAGAGGATGAAATTAATGATACGTAATTGCCCTACACATGGTTTGAATCTTTGGATGATTATACAATTTTTATAACGGATTGAATTTTGCTTCTAGAAATCTTTTAGATTCGGCCGCGGGAGGTTCTTTTATGGAAATCACTTTAGGAGAAGCTACTAAACTCCTAGATAATATTATGGTTAATTATTCTCAATGGCACACTGAAAGATCTACTAATAAAAAGGTGCATGCGATAGAAGAAATTAATGTTTTGAGTGGAAAGATGGATGAACTTATGAAATTATTTGCTACTAAAAGTGTTTCTTCTGATCCTAATGATCTGCCTTTGTCTACTTTGATTGAGAATAATATTGAATCTATGGATGTGAATTTTGTTGGTAGGAATAATTTTGGTAATAATGCGTATGGAGGAAACTTTAATCCTAGTCCGTATCCTAGTAATTCCTCTAATAAATATGGTAATTCCTACAACAATGCTTATGGAAATTTTAATAAGATGCCCTCTGAATTTGAGACTAGTGTTAAGGAGTTTATGAATTCGCAAAAGCATTTCAATGCTTTGCTTGAAGAAAAATTGCTTAAGGTTGATGAATATGCTAGGAACGTTGATAGAATTTCTCTTGATGTTGATTCTTTGAAACTTAGATCTATTCCTCCTAAGCATGACATCAATGAGTCTCTCAAAGCCATGAGAATTTCCATTGATGAGTGCAAAGAAAGAACCGCTAGGATGCATGCTAAGAAAGATTGATTTGTAAAAGCGTGTTCTTCTAGTTTTTGTGAGAATAAAGATGAAGATCTAAAAGTTATTGATGTGTCTCCTATTAAAACTTTGTTTTGAAATATGAATCTTGATAATGATGGGGCTGCAGATGAGCCACTTTTACCTAGAAGGCGTTCCAAAAATTCGGAGTTTTTAGATCTTGATGCAAAAATTGGCAAAAGTGGGATTGAAGAAGTTAAAACTTTAGATATTAATGAACACACTATTTTGGATTTCAAGGAATTTAATTATGATAATTTCTCTTTGATAGATTGTATTTCCTTGTTGCAATCCGTGCTAAATTCTCCTCATGCTTATAGTCAAAATAAAGTTTTTACTAAACATATCGTTGATGCTTTGATGCAATCTTATGAAGAAAAACTTGAGTTGGAAGTTTCTATCCCTAGAAAACTCTATGATGAGTGGGAACCTACTATTAAAATTAAAATTAAAGATCATGAATGCTATGCTTTGTGTGATTTGGGATCTAGAGTTTCCACGGTTCCAAAAACTTTGTGTGATTTGCTAGGATTCCGTGATTTTGATGATTGTTCCTTAAACTTGCACCTTGCGGATTCCACTATTAAAAAACCTATGGGAATAATTAATGACGTTCTTATTATTGCAAATAGGAACTATGTGCCTGTAGATTTTATTGTTCTTGACATAGATTGCAATCCTTCATGTCCTATTATTCTTGGTAGACCTTTCGTTAGAACGATTGGTGCAATTATTGATATGAAGGAAGGGAATATTAGATTCCAATTTCCGTTAAGAAAAGGCATGAAACACTTTCCTACAAAGAAAATAAAATTACCTTATGAATCTATTATGAGAGCCACTTATGGATTGCCTACCAAAGATGGCAATACCTAGATCTGTCCTTGTTTTTATGCCTAGCTAAGGGCGTTAAACGATAGCGCTTGTTGGGAGGCAACCCAATTTTATTTTAGTTTTTTGATTTTTGCTTCTGTTTAGGGATAAATATTTGATCTAGCCTCTGGTTAGATTTGTTTTTATGTTTTAATTAGTGTTGTGCCAAGTTAAACCTATAGGATCTTCTTGGATGATAGTTATTTGATCTTGCTGAAAATTCCAGAAACTTTCTGTTCACAAAAACAATTGTTAAAAATCACCAGAACGTGATAAAATACTGATTCCGATTTCTGCTGATCAATAAACAAATTTTCTAGGTCGTCCTATTTTGGTAGAAGTTTTTGAGTTCCAGAAGTTTACGTTAGTTACAGATTACTACAGACTGTTCTGTTTTTGACAGATTCTGTTTTTCGAGTGTTGTTTGCTTATTTTGATGAATCTATGGCTAGTAAAATAGTTTATAAACCATAGAGAAGTTGGAATATAGTAGGTTTAATACCAATATAAATAAATAATGAGTTCATTACAGTACCTAGAAGTGGTGTTTTGTTTTCTTTCGCTAACGGAGCTCACGAGATTTTCTGTTAAGTTTTGTGTTGTGAAGTTTCAAGTTTTGGGTAAAGATTTGATGGGTTATGGAACAAGGAGTGGCAAGAGCCTAAGATTGGGGATGCCCATGGCATCCCAAGATAATCTAAGGACACCAAAAAGCCAAAGCTTGGGGATGCCCCGGAAGGCATCCCCTCTTTCGTCTTCGTCCATTGGTAACTTTACTTGGAGCTATATTTTTATTCACCACATGATATGTGTTTTGCTTGGAGCGTCTTGTATGATTTGAGTCTTTGCTTTTTATTTACCACAATCATCCTTTCTGTACACACCTTTTGAGAGAGACACACATGATTCAGAATTTATTAGAATACTCTATGTGATTCACTTATATCTTTTGAACTATATAGTTTTTGCTCTAGTGCTTCACTTATATCTTTTAGAGCACGGCGGTGGTTTTGTTTTATAGAAACTTTTGTTCTCTCACGATTCACTTATATTATTTTGAGAGTCCTATAAAACAGCATGGTAAATTGCTTTAATCATAAAATTAGTCCCAATATGATAGGTATCCAAGATTAGTAAAATTTTCTTATGAGTGTGTTGAATCCTATGAGAAGTTTGATACTTGATAATTGTTTTGAGATATGAAGATGGTGATATTGGAGTCATGCTAGTTGAGTGGCTATGAATTTGAGAAATACTTGTGTTAAAGTTTGTGATTCCCGTAGCATGCACGTATGGTGAACCGTTATGTGATGAAGTCGGAGCATGATTTATTTATTGATTGTCTTCCTTATGAGTGGTGGTCGGGGATGAGCGATGTTCTTTTCCTACCAATCTATCCCCTAGGAGCATGCGCGTAATACTTTGCTTTGATAACTTGAACAAGTATATGAGTTCTTTATGACTAATGTTGAGTCCATGGATTATACGCACTCTCATCCTTCCACCATTGCTAGCCTCTCTAATACCGCGCACTTTTCGCCGGTATCATACACCCACCATATACCTTCCTCAAAACAGCCACCATACCTATTTATCATGGCATTTCCATAGCCATTCCGAGATATATTGCCATGCAACTTACCACCGTTTCGTTTACTATGACACGCTTCATCATTGTCATAATTGCTTTGCGTGATCATGTAGTTGACATCGTATTTGTGGCAAAGCCACCGTTCATGATTCTTTCATACATGTCACTCTTGATTCATTGCATATCCCGGTACACAGCCGGAGGCATTCACATAGAGTCATATTTTGTTCTAAGTATTGAGTTGTAATTCTTGAGTTATAAAGTAAATAAAAGTGTGATGATCATCATTATTAGAGCATTGTCCCATGTGAGGAAAGGATGATGGAGACTATGATTTCCCCCCAAGTCGGGATGAGACTCCGGACTAAAAAAAAGAGGCCATAAAAAAAGAAAAGGCCCAAAAGAAAAAAAAAGAAAAAAGGAGAGAAAAAGAGAGAACGGACAATGTTACTATCCTTTTTCCACACTTGTGCTTCAAAGTAGCACCATGATCTTCATGATAGAGAGTCTCCTATGATATCACTTTCATATACTAGTGGGAATTTTTTATTATATAACTTGGCTTGTATATTCCAATGATGGGCTTCCTCAAATTGCCCTAGGTCTTCGCGAGCAAGCGAGTTGGATGCACACCCACTTAGTTTCTTTTTGACCTTTCATATACTTATAGCTCTAGTGCATCCGTTGCATGGCAATCCCTACTCACTCACATTGATATCTATTAATGGGCATCTCCATAGCCCGTTGATACGCCTAGTTGATGTGAGACTATCTTCTCTTTTTTGTCTTCTCCACAACCACCATTCTATTCCACATATAGTGCTATATCCATGGCTCACGCTCATGTATTGCGTGAAGATTGAAAAGTTTGAGAACACCAAAAGTATGAAACAATTGCTTGGCTTGTCATTGGGGTTGTGCATGATTAAATACTTTGTGTGGTGAAGATAGAGCATAGCCAGACTATATGATTTTGTAGGGATAACTTTGTTTGGCCATGTTATTTTGAGAAGACATTAGTGCTTGGTTAGTATGCTTGGAGTATTATTATTTTTATGTCAATATTAAAATTTTATCTTGAATCTTTCGGATCTGAATATTCATATCACAATTAAGAGAATTACATTGAAAATAATGCTAAGTGGCATTCCACATCAAAAATTCTTTTTTTATCATTTACCTACTCGAGGACGAGCAGGAATTAAGCTTGGGGATGCTTGATACGTCTCTAACGTATCTATAATTTTTTATTGTTCCATGCTATATTATATTCTTTTTTGGATGTTTATTGGGCTTTATTATACACTTTTATATTATTTTTGGGACTAACCTATTAACCAGAGGCCCAGCCCAAATTGCTGCTTTTTTGCCTATTTCAGTGTTTCGCAGAAAAGGAATATCAAACGGAGTCCAAACGGAATGAAACCTTCGGGAACGTGATTTTTGGAACAAACGTGATCCAGAGGACTTGGAGTCCACGCAAAGCAATCAATGGGAGCACAAGGCAGGGGGCGCGCCTACCCCCCTGGCGCGCCCTCCACCCTCGTGGGGCCCACGTTGCTCCACCGACGTACTTCTTCCTCCTATATATACCTACGTACCCCCAAACGATCAGATACGGAGCCAAAACCCTATTTCCACCGCCGCAACCTTCTGTACCTGTGAGATCCCATCTTGGGGCCTTTTCCGGCGCTCCGCCGGAGGGGGCATTGATCACGGAGGGCTTCTACATCAACACCATAGCCTCTCCGATGATGTGTGAGTAGTTTACCTCAGACCTTCGGGTCCATAGTTATTAGCTAGATGGCTTCTTCTCTCTCTTTGGATCTCAATACAAAGTTCTCCTCGATCTTCCTGGAGATCTATTCGATGTAATCTTCTTTTGCGGTGTGTTTGTCGAGATCCGATGAATTGTGGGTTTATGATCAAGCTTATCTATGAACAATATTTCAATATCCTCTGAATTCTTTTATGTATGATTGGCTATCTTTGCAAGTCTCTTCGAATTATCAGTTTGGTTTGGCCTACTAGATTGATCTTTTTTGCAATAGGAGAAGTGCTTAGCTTTGCGTTCAATCTTGCGGTGCTCGATCCCAGTGATAGTAAGGGAAACGAATACATAAAAGAATATCAAACGGAGTCCAAACGGAATGAAACCTTCGGGAACGTGATTTTCGGAACAAACGTGATCCAGGGGACTTGGAGTCCACGTCAAGACATCAACCAGGAGAGCACGAGGCAGAGGGGTGCGCCCTCCACCCTCGTGGGGCCCACATTGCTCCACCGACGTACTTCTTCCTCCTATATATACCTACGTACTCCCAAACCAACAGAAGCATCCACGAAAACCTAATTCCACCGCCGCAACCTTCTGTACCCGTGAGATCCCATCTTGGGGCCTTTTCCGGAGTCCTGCCGGAGGGGGCATTGATCACGGAGGGCTTCTACATCAACACCATAGCCTCTCCGATGATGTGTGAGTAGTTTACCTCAGACCTTCGGGTCCATAGTTATTAGCTAGATGGCTTCTTCTCTCTTTTTGGATCTCAATACAAAGTTCTCCACAATTCTCGTGGAGATCTATTCGATGTAATCTTCTTTTGCGATGTGTTTGTTGAGACCGATGAATTGTGGTTTTATGATCAAGTTTATCTATGAACAATATTTGAATCTCCTCTGAATTCTTTTATGTATGATTGGTTATGTTTGCAAGTCTCTTCGAATTATCAGTTTGGTTTAGCCTACTAGATTGATCTTTCTTGCAATGGAAGAAGTGCTTAGCTTTGGGTTCAATCTTGCGGTGTCCTTTCCCAGTGACAGCAGGAGCAGCAAGGCACGTATTGTATTGTTGCCATCGAGGATAAAAAGATGGGGTTTATATCATATTGCATGAGTTTATCCCTCTACATCATGTCATCTTACTTAAAGCATTACTCTGTTCTTGTGAACTTAATACTCTAGATGCATGCTGGATAGCAGTCGATGTGTGGAGTAATAGTAGTAGATGCAGAATCTTTTCGGTCTACTTATCGCGGACGTGATGCCTATATACATGATCATACCTAGATATTCTCATAACTATGCTCAATTCTATCAATTGCTCGACAGTAATTCGTTTACCCACCGTAATACTTATGCTCTTGAGAGAAGCCACTAGTGAAACCTATGGCCCCCTGGTCTATTTTCCATCATATTAATCTCCCGTCAACAAGCTATTTCTGGCGCCGTTTATTTTTGCTTTCTTTACTTTTAGTCTTTATCATAAAAATACCAAAAATATTATCTTATCATATCTATCAGATCTCACTCTCGTAAGTGACCGTGAAGGGACTGACAACCCCTTTATCGCGTTGGTTGCGAGGTTCTTATTTGTTTGTGTACGTGCGTGGGACTCGAGCGTGGTCTCCTACTGGATTGATACCTTGGTGCTCAAAAACTGAGGGAAATACTTACGCTACTTTACTGCATCACCCTTTCCTCTTCAAGGGAAAACCAACGCAGTGCTCAAGAGGTAGCAAAGCCCAACGTCGTTCTAATCTCCTCCCTCTAATTCGCCCGCGACGATTAGCTCTGGATGGCGAAGTGCTGCCGGATTGTGAAGGCTGCAGGCTTGCAACCAAGCAGAGAGGCCGTGCTTTCGGTCTTCAGTTCGAGCGACTGTTCGTGGGCAGTTCGCGGGATCGTTCATTGACGGTTCGAGGGACTCCAAGTACGATCTGCACCGACACATTCTTCTTCCACTTCAACTGGTGACAGTAACGATTGTGATCCCAAACTGTTATGCATCTTCGTATTGATCTTGGGTGTGCGTAGGCGTGATTTTTTTGTTTTCTGCTACATTTCCCAACAATTTTACAACAAACCCTTGAAGATCCATGTGTCTTGGCCAACCGTCGCCTCACTCTACCTCTGCCATGGCCTCGTCGAAGAGAGATGGGAAATGCTACCGCACCCAACCAGAAAGAGCACAATCGCATGTGATGGAGCCAAGTCTTTGTGCAACGATGGTTGGGGATCATCCCCATGTCTGCCAAATCCATGTGTCATCGTCTTAACGAAAAAGGCTTTTGCTCCACTTTATAGATAAAGCAACTTCCGAGCCATACAACCAGTCGAACAAGAACAAGAAAAATAAACAAAATGGCAAAAGATACAAGATGCTAACTGATAGCTAACATGCTCCAAATGCACCAAGAACACTTCAGCATTGGAGCCCTCGGCGAACACGAGGTCAAGCCATAGAAGAGACTAAGTTAGGAGTGTTGCCTGCCACCGAAGGAAGGCCTCGCTTCATCATCTCCCAAGAGGCCACCCGATGTTGCTCCTCCGTCCGTCTCTACCTCCGAAGAAGGCCTCCCTGCCCTCTCGCCCTGGATCAAAAGGCGTCGCGCCGTTGGCAGGTAGAAAATTTCTCACCTCCGAGCAAGAATGAACATGGCCAACTCGGTGCCGGGGAGAAAACCGCAAGCACGACCACCTCAACTCGCGAAGCAAAACTCCTACATCGTCACCGCCTCCGACAAAGACAAACACATGCACCGCAAGCTGCCGAACGAGACCAGCACCAAAGATACACCGTCAACCGACCACCCACACCGAAGCCCCGCTACCACTCTAAAGTCCCAAAGGTTTAGGCCTCCTTTGGTTTGTAGGAATTTCATAGGATTTCTATAGGATAGGATTTGCAAAGGAAAAATTCCTTTGAAGCCCTTTGGTTTGTAGGAATGGATTCCTATTCCTATGTAGGATAGGAATCAATCCTTCACATTTTGGAGGACAAAAATTAGCTAAGACTCAATGGAAAAATTCCTATCATATGCATCAAATGACATCTCTTTCTCTATAGGAATTGAGATGCATGTCATCTCACTTCCTATGATTTTCCTCTTCCTGTAACATTCCTATCCTATGAACCAAAGGAGGCCTTAGAGTTTTCACCCGGGATGCGAAGGAGGGGGACAAGGGTCAAACCTAGATGCCGCCTACAGCAAGGAGAACGACACCCAGAGCATCGTCGACATCGTGACTGCATCCCGCCGATCAAGGGTTTCCCCCAATCTGAGCCCCCAACCTCGAACACCCCACCACCCGCCAGATCAGGATCACGGGTCGGTGAAGCAGTCCGAGGAGTGAGAGAGGAGGCCACCATCTTTGGCTCAGACGCCAAGGGCCCACGGGCAGCCCAGGGGATGAGATAAACGCCAGCCGCCAGCTTGCCGCCTACGCGGCCGAGGGAAAGCACTCAGCAGCACCCGTGCCAGTCACCCGCCGCCAGGGTGGAGGCACACCACCACAGAGGATATCACGTAAGATCCGAGCACTGCACGCGCAGCACACCACCGCCTCGATGCACCCAACCCCTCCACCGCACGCCAGCCCGCACGCACGACGGGGCCTCGCCGAGAGCTGCCCCGCACCAGATTTGGACGCAGGACCCCTGCCACCTGACCAGGAGCACCTATGCAGTCGTCGCTGCGCCGCAATGTTGTTAGCCCGGCCGCGCGCGCTCCAACCACGACGCCCCACGCGAGCGTCGTATCCCCGCACGCGGCTACATCCCGCGCAGTTTCGTCGTGGTTGGGAGAAAGAAGGGTCCCCACTGTCGGCCACCGCGAGGGGCTTTACCCCGACGGCTTGGGCGGGGGGGGGGGGGGGGGGCGAAGGCGTGGCTGGCTGGCGCGCCACCCGGTTTCCCATGGGGATGACACAAAGGTCTGGCTAGGTCTCCTGTACCAGGGTCTCCTGTCGTCGTCTTCATCCAATGCAGTTGGAAAAGACAAGCACCACTGCACGCCACCGCATGCACAGTGGTGGAGCCACCTCCCAGCAATTCCGGGCGGCTGCCTGGGCCAGTCTAGAAAATTAGTGCTAATCTATGATTAGAAGGATTATTTCCTTGGGTAGGTGGCAGCTCACACTGTCATAGTTAAGTCTTGCCCGGGCTGAATTCACGGGCTGGCTCCGCCACTGCGCATGCACCTCCATCAACTTTGTAATAGTTGACGGCACCACCACCCCGAGAGACGTTGAGCACCTGACCAACACAACCTAATGGCCTGCTAATCGGAGCACCGCGGGGAAGAAGCAAAGACACATTTACGCCGATGTGGCACCAATCTTGTCACCAATGCAAATGATTGTCGCACAAGTCTGACTTTCTGGGGTGATGGTTTTTTGCACATAAAATTGCACCTAATTTTGCGGAAGTGTTCTTCTGATTTTGAGTTCAAATGCACCCTTGTGAACGATAAAATCATAACAAATAGTAAAAAAATAATCTAAAACGTGTTCTTTATACGTGCGAAATTCTATGAAGAACAAACATTGTTAACATCAGTGCTTCAAAAGGAATTCAAAAATTCTTTTTGGAGCATCGATTTTGTCTTTTTCTCCCAAAGCATTGGAAATGTTCTTCCTTCACAAGGGTGCTTTTGATCTTCTGACATGTTCTTCCAACTCTAGACAGATCCACCAGAAAAAGTTCAAAAAAGAAATTCACCAGAAAGAAAGTATGTATCCATGTAGGGATTTGTTGACACAAGGTCATTATGATGTCAGGATGCAAAATAGCCTAGACAGATTATCTATATTACTCTGAAAATGCGCAATGCACCTTTGGCTTAAAAGTACTAGGAGTAAGTGTTGCGTACTCTGTATTTTTCACAACGTTGGAAATGAATCGAATCGTGAATGACTAAATGGTAATCCTAAGCAAAATTGAAGGCCAGCATCTCGTCCCCTTTGCCTTACTCAAGAGGAAACAGAGCCAGCCAGCCGCCCACTGCCAGTTCAGCCGATCCTTGTATTGTCCCTGCCGAAGACGAGCGTGGTGGCCCAGTTGACCGCCACGTAGAACCTGTTCCTCCAGCTCACCACCCTCGTCAGGTACGCGGAGCGCCACATGACCCAGCTGAGGAAGCCGGCCATCGACACCCCCTTGGCGTCCTTGTTCTCCCGGAGGTCCACCAGCGCCTTGTACCGCCCCACGGAGGCCATGCTCCCGATGTGCTTGTACACGAAGGGCTCCCCCAGGTCCACCCTCTTGCCGCAGTGCGCCCTGCCGCCGCCGTTCTGCGCCGCCAGCTTCTTGAACAGCTGTGCCAGGTACTTGCCCTCCCTCTCCGCCACCTGCGCCAGCGCCGGGAGCACCGGCCTCTTCGTGCTCTCCAGGAACCCCGCGCAGTCGCCCAGCGCGTACACGTCCTCCACGCTCGGCACCCGGAGATACTCGTCGATGCCGATCCTGCGCCCCATTTCCCATGTCACATGTTCAGTTAGATTTGCCACCAATGCCATGTGTTTCACTGTGTTTCGTGGAGAAAATTAAGGACCGGCGGCATGGACATGGACGTACCTTCCGCCGGGGGACTTGGGGAGGTCGAGGGACTTGACGAACTCCGACGGACCGACGCCGGTGGACCAGACGAGGAGGCCGTAGGGGACGTGGGTGCCGTCGCTCAGCACGATCTCCGTCGGCAGCACCTCCTTCACCACGCCTTTCACCAGCTTCACTCCGTACTGCACACGCCATTGCCACCGGCCACCAGTAACTCCCAAATCAAATCACGAGGACAGACAGCAGAATACCATTGAGTATACAAGAACTGTTTCTGGTTAGTTACCTTTGAGAGGTGGTTCGTCGCGTACTGCCGCAGCCCGACGTCGAACGACGACAAGATCTCGTTGGCCTAGCAGTAACATAGGGGATGATCAATTCAGGTACACCATACACCATGGCCTGATGCTTAATAAGATCGAGAATTCGAGATGCATGTGTGTGCAAGTAGTGTACGTACCTCGATGAGGGTGACCTTGACGTAGTCCTTGACATGCGCGTACCTGTCCCGCACGTCGCGCATGATGAAGTCGCTGAGCTCGCCGCTGAACTCCACTCCGGTGGGGCCTCCGCCGACGACCACGCAGTGCAGGAGCCGCTTTTTCTCTGCCTCCGACAGGCCTGTTGATTCAGATCAACACAACAAGAATCAACAGCGTGTACCACATGCAACGGATGACCAAGATCGCCAACTACACTCTACTCAACAACAGATTTGCATGCAATGCATTTGATCTCGTTAGCTACCTGGGTTCTCGGAGAGCATGAGGTTGGTGAGGAGCTTGCGCCTGATCTGCTGCGCCTCGTTCACCTCGCGGAGGAAGATTGCGTTGTCTTGGACGCCCTTGATGTTGAAGGTGAGCGGCTCGGCGCCGCTGGCGATCACAAGCTTATCGTAGGCGACCCTGAAGCGGTAGGGGTTGGTGGGCAGCTGCTCGTCGCCGGCCGCCACCGTGCAGTACACCTCGTGCTTCCGCGTGTCGATGCCGGTGCAGTTGGCGAGGAAGAAGTATGATCCGGGGCGGGTGGCGAGCGCCGGCTGGATGCGGCTGACGGGCTCCACCACGGACCGGAACTCCAGCGTGCCGACGCACGTCGACGCCAGCAGCGGCGTGAACACCATGTGGTTCCTCGGGGACACGCACACCACGTCGTAGACGGAGGTGTCAACGTCCTTGAGGAACCGGCACGCCGCCCATCCGGAGCCGAGCACCACCACGCGGGGCTTGTTCTTGAGGCCCGTTGGGCCCAGATCCGGCAACGCCGCCATCGCCTCAGCGGGGTCCTCGGTGTCGGAGCACTCCGCCGCCAGGGGCTCTGCTGCCGCGGGGAGCAGCCTCGAAGGCGTCGCGCTGATGCCTCTGTTCTGGCCGTAGAGATGGCCCCCCGCGCCGGCGCCGCACTTGTCGGCGAGGCCGACGCACGCGAGGCTGTGGAACGACGACGCGGCGTGGCGGCTCCGTGGCCCCAGCGCCGCCGCATTGCGCAGCGCGGACGCCGCCGGGGTGGGCGCGCCGCCCTCGGACGCGATCCTCGAGAGCGACTGCGACAGCTGCGAGCTCCTCGCGATCCTAGACCAAGCCATTGAAGCGTGCGTGCTGCGCTGCTTCCACCGCCTGTATCTCGCGTGAGTTGCTGCAGATGTCACTGCGAAGATTTGGGAAGAAAACTCGAATCAGCAAAGCAAATCATCCAACACGCACATGGGTTAGCATACACAACAATGCATAGATGCCGACGACAAAACTGCAAGAGAATATATAGATCGACGACGAGGAGTGCACCAAGGCAAAGACCAGCAGCTACTAGAACATGGCGAGTCCATGGCGGCGTACGTACGTGGAACCGACTTGCGTCCGCTGCCGCCTCGTTAGATGATTCCGAGCCCCGTGCGTCACGGCTTCCGTGCAAAGGCACCGCCGACGCACTAGAAGAAGAGGAGGAAGAAACAGCGAGGCAAGAGTCGAATCGAAGGATTACCGGGCGAGCGTGCGCGATCGAATCAGCAGGGCGGAGACGTCGTCGCAGGGCCCGCCATGGACGAAGAGGAAGAAGCCAAGGCGCGCGTCTCGGTCACCGGATCGGCGCTTGTGGGAAAGGGAGTTTTCTCTCTGGAGCGAAAAGGAAAGCGGAAAGATCTGGAGGAGAGAAAGAGTCGCGCGTGTCTTGAAGAGGAGAGTATATTTACTTCCCCCCGACTTGCCGGGAGGAGCCTGGCTTGCGCAGCAAGAAGAAACGAACCAACGGAACCCCGGGCCCAATTAATTCTGCCGTGGGGATCCGCGGTTGAGCAATCCATTCTTCTTTCCTTTTCTTCCTCGGCACTGCATGCATGGCCTGCCTGCCTGCCTGGCTGCGACCCGGTCAGCGCCAGCTGTCACGTACCGGCCACCCCATCCGCGCTGAGATACTCGCGGGCGGCGGCGCACGCACGTACCGGTTCGGCTCCCGTGCACGCAGGCTGCCCCGACCCGAACCCACCTGGCCAGCTGTACGTTGTAGAAAATGGGACGGAACCACCATCGATCGATGGTTGCATGACCGTAAACCCATCTCGCGTAGCTCATGGTTTGCCATCATGCTATTCTCAAAAACAAAACAAAAAATGGCGCAATTCCGTAGAGCGTCCTCTGGTTACTGGTTTCTGTGAAGTTTATCAACAAGACAAATAATGATGTGACAAAATATATAGTGACCTAATCAATATCATCTCAAACTGGACGTAGGCTTTTACCTTCACCGTAAGGGGCCGAATCAGTATAAACCCTCGTGTTCCTTGTCCCGCATAACCCCTTCAAGCTTCCTAGTTGCGATGGCTCCACGACTAAGTCCTAGCTCGAGGACATCTGCCGTGACAATTCCACGACAATTTCGCTGAGGTGTTCCAGGCGGCGTGAGTTGTGAAACTATTCCACATTTCCTTAAGTGTGTGCCAAATTCGTGACTCAAATATTCCCCTCCACGATCTGATCGTAAGAACTTTAATTTCCTGTCACGTTGATTCTCAACCTCACTCTGAAATTCCTTGAACTTTTTAAAGGTCTCAGACTTGTGTTTCATTAGGTAGACATACCCATATCTACTCAAGTCATCAGTGAGAGTGAGAACATAACGATAGCCACCGCGAGCCTCAACACTCATTGGACCGCACACATCAGTATGTATGATTTCCAATAAGTTGGTTGCTCGCTCCATTGCTCCGGAGAACGGAGTCTTGGTCATCTTACCCATGAGGCATGGTTCGCACGTGTCAAATGATTCGTAATCAAGAGACTCCAAAAGTCCATCTGCATGGAGCTTCTTCATGCGTTTGACACCAATGTGACCAAGACGGCAGTGCCACAAGTATGTGGGACTATCATTATCAACCTTACATCTTTTGGTATTCACACTATGAATATGTGTAACACTACGTTCGAGATTCATTAAGAATAAACCATTAACCAGCGGGGCATGACCATGAAACATATCTCTCATATAAATAGAACAACCATTATTCTCGGATTTAAATGAGTAGCCATCTCGAATTAAACGAGATCCTGATACAATGTTCATGCTCAAAGCTGGCACTAAATAACAATTATTGAGATTTAAAACTAATCCCGTAGGTAAATGTAGAGGTAGCGTGCCGACAGCGATCACATCGACCTTGGAACCATTCCCGACGCGCATCGTCACCTCGTCCTTTGCCAGTCTCCATTTATTCCGCAGCTCCTGCTTTGAGTTACAAATATGAGCAACCGCACCGGTATCAAATACCCAGGAGCTACTACGAGTGCTGGTAAGGTACACATCAATAACATGTATATCACATATACCTTTGGTGTTGCCGGCCTTCTTGTCCGCTAAGTACTTGGGGCAGTTCCGCTTCCAGTGACCACTTCCCTTGCAATAAAAGCACTCAATCTCAGGCTTGGGTCCATTCTTTGGCTTCTTCCCGGCAACTGGCTTACCGGGCGCGGCAACTCCCTTGCCGTCCTTCTTGAAGTTCTTCTTACCCTTGCCTTTCTTGAACTTAGTGGTTTTATTCACCATCAACACTTGATGTTCCTTTTTGATCTCCACCTCCGCTGATTTCAGCATTGAATATACCTCAGGAATGGTCTTTTCCATCCCCTGCATACTGAAGTTCATCACAAAGCTCTTGTAGCTCGGTGGAAGCGACTGAAGGATTCTGTCAATGACCGCGTCATCCGGGAGATTAACTCCCAGCTGAGTCAAGCGGTTGTGTAACCTAGACATTTTGAGTATGTGCTCACTGACAGAACTATTTTCCTCCATCTTACAACTGAAGAACTTGTCAGAGACTTCATATCTCTCAACCCGGGCATGAGCTTGGAAAACCATTTTCAGCCCTTCGAACATCTCATATGCTCCGTGTTGCTCAAAACGCTTTTGGAGCCCCAGTTCTAAGCTGTAAAGCATGCCGCATTGAACGAAGGAGTAATCATCAGCACGCTG
This sequence comes from Triticum aestivum, assembly GCF_018294505.1. Classification (NCBI taxonomy): domain Eukaryota; kingdom Viridiplantae; phylum Streptophyta; class Magnoliopsida; order Poales; family Poaceae; genus Triticum; species Triticum aestivum. Next base: position 173,074,676 of record NC_057799.1, on the reverse strand, counting down.
CTGCCAAGCGTTCATAACGTCTTGGTTCTCTGGGATGGGTGCGTCACCTAGCGGTGCTTCTAGGACATAATCTTTCTTGGCAGCTATGAGGATGATCCTGAGGTTCCGGACCCAGTCCGTATAGTTGTTGCCATCATCTTTCAGCTTGGTTTTCTCTAGGAACGCGTTGAAGTTGAGGGCAACATTAGCGTGGGCCATTTGATCTACAAGAAATATTGTAAAGATTTTAGACTAAGTTCATGATAATTAAGTTCATCTAATCAAATTATTCAATGAACTCCCACTCAGATAGACATCTCTCTAGTCATCTAAGTGAAACATGATCCGAGTCAACTAGGCCGTGTCCGATCATCACGTGAGACGGACTAGTCAACATCGGTGAACATCTTCATGTTGATCGTATCTTCTATACGACTCATGCTCGACCTTTCGGTCTTCCGTGTTCCGAGGCCATGTCTGTACATGCTAGGCTCGTCAAGTCAACCTAAGTGTATTGCGTGTGTAAATCTGGCTTACACCCGTTGTATTCGAACGTTAGAATCTATCACACCCGATCATCACGTGGTGCTTCGAAACAACGAACCTTCGCAACGGTGCACAGTTAGGGGGAACACTTTCTTGAAATTATTGCGAGGGATCATCTTATTTAAGCTACCGTCGTTCTAAGCAAATAAGATGTAAAACATGATAAACATCACATGCAATCAAATAGTGACATGATATGGCCAGTATCATATTGCTCCTTTGATCTCCATCTTCGGGGCGCCATGATCATCTTCGTCACCGGCATGACACCATGATCTCCATCATCGTGTCTTCATGAAGTTGTCACGCCAACGATTACTTCTACTTCTATGGCTAACGTGTTTAGCAATAAAGTAAAGTAATTTACATGGCGTTATTCAATGACACGCAGGTCATACAAAAAATAAAGACAACTCCTATGGCTCCTGCCGGTTGTCATACTCATCGACATGCAAGTCGTGATTCCTATTACAAGAACATGATCAATCTCATACATCACATATATTTCATTCATCACATCCTTTTGGCCATATCACATCACAAGGCATATGCTGCAAAAACAAGTTAGACGTCCTCTAATTGTTGTTGCATGTTTTTACGTGGCTTCTATAGGTTTCTAGCAAGAACGTTTCTTACCTACGTAAAACCACAACGTGATATGCCAACTTCTATTTACCCTTCATAAGGACCCTTTTCATCGAATCCGATTCCGACTAAAGTGGGAGAGACAGACACCCGCTAGCCACCTTATGCAACTAGTGCATGTCAGTCGGTGGAACCTGTCTCACGTAAGCGTACGTGTAAGGTCGGTCCGGGCCGCTTCATCCCACGATGCCGCCGAAACAAGATAAGACTAGTAGTGGCAAGAAAATTGACAACATCTACGCCCACAACAAGTTTGTGTTCTACTCGTGCATAGAAACTACGCATAGACCTAGCTCATGATGCCACTGTTGGGGATCGTAGCAGAAATTTAAAATTTTCTACGTATCACCAAGATCAATCTATGGAGTCATCTAGCAACGAGAGAGAGGGGAGTGCATCTACATACCCTTGTAGATGCGCGCGGAAGCGTTCAAGAGAACGGGGTTGATGGAGTCGTACTCGTCGTGATCCAAATCACCGATGATCCTAGCGCCGAACGGACGGCACCTCCGCGTTCAACACACGTACGGAGCGGGGACGTCTCCTCCTTCTTGATCCAGCAAGGGGGGAGGAGAAGTTGATGGAGATCCAGCAGCACGACGGCGTGGTGGTGGAAGTAGCGGGATCCCGGCAGGGCTTCGCCAAGCGCAAGCGGGGAGGAAGAGGTGTCACGGGAGGGAGGCGCCAGGGCTTGGGGTGCTGCTCCCATGCGCCTCCCCACTATATATAGGGGTGGAGGGGGCTGGTTTCTTGCCCTCCAAGTCCATTGGGGCGTTGGCAAAGGTGGGGGAAAGAAATCCCATCATTTCCCTTCCCCACCGATTGTTATCCCCCTTTTTTAGGGATCTTGATCTTATCCCTTCGGGATATGATCTTATTCCTTCTAAGGTGGGATCTTGGTGCGCCTTGACCAGGGGTGTGGGGCCTTGCCCCCACTACCCACGTTCATGTGGGTCCCCCCATGCAGGTGGGCCCCACTTCGGAACCTTCTAGAACCTTCCCGGTGGCCAAAATAGGACTTCCCATATATAAATCTTTACCTCCGGACCATTCCGGAACTCCTCGTGACGTCCGGGATCTCATCCGGGACTCCGAACAACTTTCGGTTAACCGCATACTAATATCTCTACAACTCTAGCGTCACCGAACCTTAAGTGTGTAGACCCTACGGGTTCGGGAGACATGCAGACATGACCGAGACGACTCTCCGGTCAATAACCAACAGCGGGATCTGGATACCCATGTTGGCTCCCACATGTTCCACGATGATCTCATCGGATGAACCACGATGTCGAGGATTCAATCAATCCCGTATACAATTCCCTTTGTCAATCGGTACGTTACTTGCCCGAGATTCGATCGTCGGTATCCCAATACCTTGTTCAATCTCGTTACCGGCAAGTCACTTTACTCGTACCGTAATGCATGATCCCGTGACCAAACACTTGGTCACATTGAGCTCATTATGATGATGCATTACCGAGTGGGCCCAGAGATACCTCTCCGTCATACGGAGTGACAAATCCCAGTCTCGATTCGTGCCAACCCAACAGACACTTTCGGAGATACCCGTAGTGCACCTTTATAGCCACCCAGTTACGTTGTGACGTTTGGCACACCCAAAGCACTCCTATGGTATCCGGGAGTTGCACAATCTCATGGTCTAAGGAAATGATACTTGACATTTGGAAAAGCTCTAGCAAACGAACTACACGATCTTGTGCTATGCTTAGGATTGGGTCTTGTCCATCACATCATTCTCCTAATGATGTGATCCCGTTATCAATGACATCCAATGTCCATAGTCAGGAAACCATGACTATCTGTTGATCAACGAGCTAGTCAACTAGAGGCTCACTAGGGACATGTTGTGGTCTATGTATTCACACATGTATTACGATTTCCGGATAACACAATTATAGCATGAACAATAGACAATTATCATGAACAAGGAAATATAATAATAACCATTTTATTATTGCCTCTAGGGCATATTTCCAACAGTCTCCCACTTGCACTAGAGTCAATAATCTAGTTACATTGTGATGAATCGAACACCCATAGAGTTCTGGTGTTGATCATGTTTTGCTCTAGGGAGAGGTTTAGTCAACGGATCTGCTACATTCAGGTCCGTATGTACTTTACAAATATCTATGTCTCCATTTTGAACATTTTCACGAATGGAGTTGAAGCGACGCTTGATATGCCTGGTCTTCCTATGAAACCTGGGCTCCTTGGCAAGGGCAATAGCTCCAGTGTTGTCACAGAAGAGAGTCATCGGGCCCGACGCATTGGGAATAACTCCTAGGTCGGTAATGAACTCCTTCACCCAGATTGCTTCTTGTGCTGCCTCTGAGGCCGCCATGTATTCCGCTTCACATGTAGATCCCGCCACAACGCTTTGCTTGCAACTGCACCAGCTTACTGCCCCACCATTCAAAATATACACGTATCCGGTTTGTGACTTAGAGTCATCCAGATCTGTGTCGAAACTAGCATCGACGTAACCCTTTACGACGAGCTCTTCGTCACCTCCATAAACGAGAAACATATCCTTAGTCCTCTTCAGGTACTTCAGGATATTCTTGACCGCTGTCCAGTGTTCCATGCCGGGATTACTTTGGTACCTTCCTACCAAACTTACGGCAAGGTTTACATCAGGTCTGGTACACAGCATGGCATACATAATAGACCCTATGGCCGAGGCATAGGGGACGACACTCATCTTTTCTCTATCTTCTGCCGTGGTCGGGCATTGAGCCGTGCTCAATTGCACACCTTGCAATACAGGCAAGAACCCCTTCTTGGACTGATCCATATTGAACTTCTTCAATATCTTGTCAAGGTACGTACTTTGTGAAAGACCAATGAGGCGTCTTGATCTATCTCTATAGATCTTGATGCCTAATATATAAGCAGCTTCTCCAAGGTCCTTCATTGAAAAACACTTGTTCAAGTAGGCCTTTATGCTTCCCAAGAATTCTATATCATTTCCCATCAACAGTATGTCATCCACATATAATATGAGAAATGCTACAGAGCTCCCACTCACTTTCTTGTAAACACAGGCTTCTCCATAAGTCTGTGTAAACCCAAACGCTTTGATCATCTCATCAAATCGAATGTTCCAACTCAGAGATGCTTGCACCAGCCCATAGATGGAGCGCTGAAGCTTGCATACCTTGTTAGTATTCTTAGGATCGACAAAACCTTCTGGCTGCATCATATACAATTCTTCCTTAAGAAAGCCGTTAAGGAATGCCGTTTTGACGTCCATTTGCCATATCTCATAATCATAGTATGCGACAATTGCTAACATGATTCGGACGGACTTCAGCTTCGCTACGGGTGAGAAAGTCTCATCGTAGTCAACCCCTTGAACTTGTCGATAACCCTTAGCGACAAGTCGAGCTTTATAGATGGTAACATTACCATCCACGTCCGTCTTCTTCTGATCCATTTGTTTTCTATCGCTCGCCGATCATCGGGCAAGTCTGTCAAAGTCCACACTTTGTTTTCATACATGGATCCTATCTCGGATTGCATGGCTTCAAGCCATTTGTTGGAATCTGGGCCCGCCATTGCTTCTTCATAGTTCGAAGGTTCACCGTTGTCTAACAACATGATTTCCAGGACAGGGTTGCCGTACCACTCTGGCGCGGAACGTGTCCTTGTGGACCTACGAAGTTTAGTAGGAGCTTGATCCGAAGTACCTTGATCATCATGATCATTAACTTCCTCTCTAGTCGGTGCAGGCACCACAGGAACATCTTACCGAGCTGCGCTACTTTCCGGTTCAAGAGGTAGTACTTCATCAAGTTCCACTTTCCTCCCACTTACTTCTTTCGAGAGAAACTCTTTCTCCAGAAAGGACCCGTTCTTGGCAACAAAGATCTTGCCTTCGGATCTGAGGTAGAAGGTATACCCAATGGTTTCCTTAGGGTATCCTATGAAGACGCATTTTTCTGACTTGGGTTCGAGCTTTTCAGGTTGAAGTTTCTTGACATAAGCATCTTATCCCAAACTTTTAGAAACGACAGCTTAGGTTTCTTCCCAAACCATAATTCATACGGTGTCGTCTCAACGGATTTTGACGGAGCCCTATTTAAAGTGAATGCGACAGTCTCTAAAGCATAGCCCCAAAATGAGAGCGGTAGATCGGTAAGATACATCATAGATCGCACCATATCCAATAGAGTGCGATTATGACGTTCGGACACACCATTTCTGTTGAGGATATAGACCTGAGAGTCACCCGCCAGGAGGGGCCGGGTTACTCGCGTGGTCATTGCCAGAAGCCCGGAGCCAAGTTTGAAGACGATGGGCCAGAGATGGGCTGAGACCCGGATATGGCTTAAGGCCCGTAGTTACAATCATTGTTATGGTAGAACTTGTAGTGTAAGACAAGTATAGTTGAGAGTCCGAGCCGGACACTCTTATGAGCCGGCCGGGACTCTAAGGGCTGCTGGGCGTCAGTCTCCCAATATAAAGGGACGACCCGGCGGCAGTTTAAGGGCGACAACAATCTCATCGAGAGCCGGGCATAGCTGTTTAGCTCCCTGGTAATCGTAACCCTAATCAATATCACCTCAAACTGGACGTAGGCTTTTACCTTCACCGTAAGGGGCCGAACCAGTATAAACCCTCGTGTTCCTTGTCCCGCATAACCCCTTCAAGCTTCCTAGTTGCGATGGCTCCACGACTAAGTCCTAGCTCGAGGACATCTGCCGTGACAATTCCACGACAGTTGGCGCCCACCGTGGGGCCAGCGCACGGTGGATTTGAGTTCTTGAAGGGCAGCTTCGAAGGGCTCAAGGGATACGCCGTGGGCCAGATGACCAAGAGTCGTCGCGGCAAGCTCTACATCGACGATGCAGACTGGGGCCCCGACGCCGGCTCAATTGAGTACGGGTGCCGAGTCCCCTTCGGCGGAATTCATGTTTTCGTTGGCAAGATTGGTGAGCCGGGCCCTGAGCCGGATCTCTGCGCCGATCTCATCGAAACGGCTCAGCGCGCACGACCCGCCCGGGCCCGGCCTGCCTTAAGGCGCGCTTTTGTGGGATGCATCCATGGAGGGCCCTCTGATCCATCTGGGTCTGGTGATGAGGCGGCCGCCGGCTCTGACGGCGAGTCGGCCACCGATGAGTCAAACTCGTTGTACCAACTTCAAGATGGCAGGCTCATGGGCTGTTCCGACGGTGACAGTATTCTGGACCCGTTTGAGCCGCCGAGTCAGGTTGGAGTCTTTATGGCTGGTGCGCAGCCTGTTCAGAACCCCGCGGCTGGAGCGGGAAACCCTGTGCCTTCTCCGGCGCAGGTGCTAATGGATCTCACGGACAAGATGACGGCCCTGTTAACCGCCACGGTTGACCCGGCGGATCAAGCTCAGCATGATGCGGAGGTGGCACAGTTAAAATTGGATCTGACAAAAGCTAAAGAGGATCTTGCAGCGGAAGGGATCAGGCTGGCTGCAGAGCGGGCGGCTCTCGATGCCCGGACTCAGCTGATTCAGGCGCAGTCCTTCCAACTCACGATGGATCAGAACGCGGCCAATGAGGTCATGAGAAGGAGGCATCAAAAGGCCCAGTCTCGACTCCCACCGGTTTACGATCCACGCAACCTCTTCAACACGCCAGGTGCAGGGTCTAGTAACCCGCCAGGGGTCATAGCGCCCGGGTCTGGGCCCCTTATTCAGCCACGAGTGATGGGGCCTCCCCAGGTGCCCCCTGCCCCGCCTCAGTACGTGCCAATCCCCCCGGGTCATTATAATAACCCGCTGGAGAACATGGTAGCTGCGGCAGCACGGCTGGCGGCTCTCCCCGTTGACGGCGACTCTCCGACGGCCATCGAAACCCGCCGGGTCAGGGAACTCCTGCAGACGGCACTGGCACGGCAAGAGGCGTACTCCTACAGTCGGGACAGGATCCACTCGACCCCTCGTCCAGGCCAGAGCCCGAGTTACAGCCGGCACATGGTCTCAGCAACCGGCTCAAGTAACGTCCGACGCCATGACCCGCCCCCTGGCCATGGCCCGGCTCATAATGGAGCCTTTTACGCAGCAGACCAAGCACGGCAAGAGGCGGAGCAAGTACCTCAGTTGACGGCTTACCAGACCCCCCCGGCTTATCCAACGACTTCCGTTGATGTGGGTATCCCTACCAGGACCGGGGGTGTCCCTTGTTTGGTGCTAGCTATCCGTAATGAACGTCTACCTAAGGACTTCAAAGGCCCTAGGAAGGTGCCTAACTACACAGCTGACTTACAGCCTGCAGCCTGGATTGAGAGTTATGAGATGGCTATGGAATTGCTGGAGGTCAGTGAGGCGGCCATGGCCAAGTATTTCACCATGATGTTAGATGGAACTGCCCGCACGTGGTTGAAAGGGCTACCACCGAATTCCATTGGGTCTTGGGCTGAGCTGAAAGCCCGGTTCATCCAAAACTTCAAAGATACCTGTAGGCAGTCCATGTCAATTGTGGATTTGACTAACTGCAAGCAGCAGGAGGGTGAATCCACGACCCATTGGGTTCGCCGGGTCAAGGAGATTATACATTCATCAGATAAGATGGATGCCGGCTCTGCAGTCCTAATGTTGGAACAGAACTGTCGCTTTGTGCCCCTAAAGATGAAACTCGGGCGGCTTAAACGCGACTGCACCGATATGGGTACGCTGATGGCGGCTCTTGTCAAGTACGCCGATTCCGATGGTACCAAGGATCCCCCTTCAGATGATGAAAGGACAGGGAAGGGAAAGAAGAACGACAATGGCAAGGGTCCTCAGTTTAACCCGAGGAATCAAGGAGGAGGCAAGCGCAAGGGCGATGGCAGCCTAGAGTTTGTAGCCAACGCCAACTCCCAAGGTAATAACCAGCGACGCAAAGGGAGGCCCCCTCCCCGAGGCGGCGGGTCAGGTCCAACGCTGGAGCAGCTGTTGAATGAACCTTGTCCAAGGCATGGCTCTAGAGAGAAGCCAGCGACTCATCTGTGGAAGGATTGCGCGATCATGAAGGCCTTTAAGAATTACAATGGCCCGGGCGGCGGTTCAGGCGCTGGCGGCTTTCATGGCCCGGGCGGCGGCTCAAATTCCGGTCCTCAGAACGGTCAACGGGGCTTTAATCAACAGTCTGGCCAGGGTCATCAACAGCAGCAGGGGGGTTATCAGACCAATCCAAAGCAGCTTAGCGGTGGACAGTATCATGTGTTTAGCACTAGTCTGTGCAAGCGAGATCAGAAGCTTCACAAGAGGGCTGTGAATGCTGTTGAGCCGGCTGTCCCACGCTACTTGCGGTGGTCTGAGCAGCCTATAGTGTGGAGTAGGGAGGATCACCCTCCCCGGGTGGATAACCCGGGCCATTTGGCCTTAGTGGTGGCTCCTCAGGTGGGAGGATATAAGTTCACAAAGGTACTCATGGATGGAGGCAGCAGCATCAACATCCTCTATTATGAGACTTTTCGCCGTATGGGGTTGGTTGATAAGAACCTCAGCCAGTCAAACACTATCTTCCACGGTGTGGTACCTGGTAAGTCAGCTTATCCAGTCGGCAAGATCGATTTGGAAGTGGCTTTTGGTGATGAGAACAACTACAGGGTGGAGAAATTGACCTTTGAGGTGGTCAAGATAAGAAGTCCATACCATGCTATATTTGGACGGCCGGCTTACGCCAAGTTCATGGCACGGCCATGTTATGTGTACTTACAGCTCAAGATGCCGGGTCACAACGGGACCATTACGGTTCACGGCAGCCGGAAAGTGGCTCTGGAGTGTGAGGAAGGTGATGCGGCTTATGCAGAGTCTGTTTGTGCTACAGAGGAGTTGAAGTTTTACAAGGACAATGTTGACCCAACAGATATGACCTCTCTGAAAAAGCCGACGACGGAGAACGAGCCGGCGATGAAATTTAAGTCGGCTGATGAAACTAAGCTTGTTGATTTTGTTCCAGGAGATTCATCTCAGCAGTTTAGCATCAGTGCCAATCTGGACCCAAAATAGGAAAGCGCGCTCATCGAGTTCATCCGTGAGAATAGGGACATCTTCGCATGGAAACCCTCTGACATGCCAGGTGTACCTAGAGAACTCGCTGAGCATACTCTCAATGTTGATCCGAAATTTAAGCCGGTCAGACAGTTCCTTCGGCGGTTTAATGAAGAGAGGCGAAAAGCTATTGGTGAAGAAGTGGCCCGGCTCTTGGCGGCCGGGTTTATCGTTGAAGTTTTTCACCCAAAGTGGTTGGCTAACCCGGTGCTCGTGCTCAAGAAGAACGGCACCTGGCGGATGTGTGTGGACTACACGGACTTGAATAAGGCGTGTCCGGCTGATCCTTTTGCCCTCCCCCGTATTGATCAAATCATTGATGCTACGGCAGGTTGTGCACGTTTAAGTTTCTTGGATGCTTATTCTGGTTATCATCAGATCAAGATGGCAGTTAAGGACCAGGAGAAGACGATGTTCATCACTCCCTTTGGAGCCTTCTGCTATGTGTCTATGCCCTTCGGACTCAAGTGTGCACAGGCGACTTACCAGCGTTGTGTACAGAACTGTCTTCATAAACAGATTGGGCGCAATGTTCACGCTTACGTGGACGATATTGTGGTTAAATCCATCAAAGAGGAAACCCTGATAGATGATTTAAGGGAAACCTTTGATAATCTCCGGGTCTATAAAATGATGCTTAACCCGGCCAAGTGTGTCTTTGGTGTTCCTGCAGGCAAACTCTTGGGCTTCTTGGTTTCTGACAGAGGCATTGAGGCTAACCCGGAGAAGATCAAGGCCATCACCTCCCTGGCTAAGCCGGCATGTATAAATGATGTTCAACGCTTGGCGGGCCGCATCGCTGCTTTAAGCCGGTTTATAAGCCGTTTGGGTGAGAAGGCCATGCCCCTATATCAGTTAATGAAGAAAACTGATACCTTTGTCTGGAATGATGCAGCTAATACCGCCTTTGAGGATTTGAAGAAGCAGCTGGCAGAGCCCCCAGTCCTTGCTGCTCCGGTTGATAAGGAGCCCTTACTACTGTATGTGGCAGCAAACGCACGAGCCGTCAGTGTGGCTATTGTGGTGGAGCGCAAGGAGGAGGGTAAGGAGCATCCGGTTCAGCGGCCGGTTTATTATGTCAGCGAAGTGCTCATCGAATCCAAGCAGCAGTACCCGCATTGGCAGAAGCTGGTATATGGTGTGTTCATGGCAAGCCGGAAACTTAAGCATTATTTTCAGGGTCATCCCATCACTGTGGTCAGCTCTGCTCCCCTTGGCGATATCATTCAAAACAGAGAGGCCACAGGGAGAATTGCTAAGTGGGCTATAGAACTTGGACCTCATGGTCTCAGATATGTGCCACGCACTGCTGTTAAATCTCAGGCCTTGGTGGATTTCATCAATGATTGGACAGAGTCACAAGTGCCCGAGCAAAAGCCGGATAACACCTATTGGACTATTCACTTTGATGGGTCCAGGCAGTTGGAGGGCTCGGGGGCTGGCGTTGTATTGGCTTCCCCTAAGGGTGACAAGTTCCATTATGTGCTACAGTTGATGTTCCCTTGCACTAACAATGCGGCTGAGTACGAGGCCTTGCTCCACGGTCTTCGGATGGCTAAGGAGATGAGCTTGAGCCGGGTAAGGTGCTTTGGCGACTCAGACTTGGTGGCTCAACAAGTATCAGGCAAGTGGGACTCTAAAGATCCTCTCATGGCGGCTTATCGCCGCGAGGTTGATGCAATTGCTGGGCACTTTCAGGGCTACCAAGTAGAGCACATTGATCACAGGAAGAATGAGGCGGCTGATGCTCTAAGCCGGCTAGGCTCTCAGCGAAAGCCGGTGCCGCCTAACACTTTCCTGGACGTCCTGTATAACCCTTCGGTTAAGTTGCCTACAGAGGAAGATTTGGCTGTCCCTGACCCGGAGGCACGGCTGGTGGCGGCTCTTCATGTCATACCAGACTGGACAATGCCATATCTGGCTTATATGACCCGGGGCGTGTTGCCTAAGGATGAAACATTAGCCAGGCAGGTAACCCAGCGGGCTAAGTCAATGATTGTTATCGATGGCGAATTGCATCATCGCAGTGTTACGGGAGCATTTCAGCGTTGTGTCTCCCCTGAGGAGGGTCAAGAGATCTTACGTGAGATCCATGAAGGGGATTGTGGCCATCATGCCGGCTCAAAGTCCCTTGTGGCCAAGGCTTTCTGTCATGGATTTTATTGGCCGACGGCTCATGCTGATGCAGAAGACTTGGTCGGCAAGTGTGATGGTTGCCAGAGGTTTTCACGATGGGCTCACGTGCCGGCTCAGGAGCTAAGGATGATCCCAATCACTTGGCCCTTTGCGGTCTGGGGGCTTGATATGGTTGGGCCTTTTAAAAGGTCCAAGGATAAGAAGACCCACCTCTTGGTGGCAGTGGACAAATTCACAAAGTGGGTGGAAGCTGAGCCAGTTAGCAAGTGCGATGCAGCCACGGCGGTTCAATTTATGAAAAGGGTGATTTTCCGCTTTGGTTTTCCGCACAGCATTATAACTGACAATGGCACCAATCTCTCCAAAGGCGCCATGGAGGAGTTTTGTCAACAAGAGCATATCCGACTTGATGTTTCCTCAGTGGCTCATCCTCAATCCAATGGTCAAGCTGAGAGAGCTAATCAGGAGATTCTGAAGGGCATCAAGCCCCGGCTTTTGGTCCCTTTGCAACGGGCGCCGGGTTGTTGGGTGGAGGAGTTGCCCTCCGTCTTATGGAGCATCAATACTACTCCTAACAGATCTACAGGCTTCACGCCTTTCTTCATGGTTTATGGAGCAGAAGCAGTCCTCCCCAGCGACATCCGTCACGACTCACCTCGCGTGGCGGCTTATGTTGAGACGGATAATGAACAGGCGCGCCAAGATGCTCTGGACTTGTTGGATGAACAGCGTGATGTGGCCGCAACCCGTTCAGCGATTTACCAACAAGACCTGCGCCGTTATCATAGCCGCCGGGTCAAATCCCGGGTCTTCCAGGAAGGCGACCTTGTGCTCCGGCTCATCCAGGATCAAACAGATGCACACAAGTTATCCCCACCTTGGGAAGGGCCCTTTGTGGTCAGCAAGAACTTGCACAATGGGTCATATTACCTCATTGACATTCGGGAGCACAAAGATTCACGTAAGTATGAGGAAGAGACCCGTCGGCCGTGGAACATAGCTCAGCTTCGGCCTTACTACACTTGAGCCACCGGCTCTCGTGGTGTATATATTTCTCTCAGCCATGTATATATTATGATAAGCAATAAAGCAGGACCTCTGTCCTTTTTTCTCCTCCAAATATGCACGTGTTGTTTACATGATGACTTAAAGGAGGATCCGGCTTAAGATCGTATTCGAATTTAGCCGTAAGCGGTAAAGTCACTTGGGGGCTTCCTGTTCAAACATGGGTCGTATTCGAACCGAAGAGAACATAGCTGTCGATACCCATTTGATTGGCAAAGTGCCAAGCTCATTGGGAGGTTACCTTTTGGTCATATTTGAATCATGGTTTACCCCCTCTGAGAACCGACGTGGATCGTATTCGAATCAGCGTCGTTAAACAATTCTAAAAATCACTTGGGGGCTTCCTGTTCAAACATGGGTCGTATTCGAACCAAAGAGAACATAGTTGTCGGTACCCTCTTGATTGGCATCGCCACACCCGCTGGGGGCTATATGATCGTATCCGAATCTTGGCTTAACCCCTTTGGGCCGGGTCTCTGGTCGTATTCGAACCGGAAGCCCCTAAAGTTCCTTTGTGTTATCACAAGTTTACTCTGATCATGTCAAGGTGTGTACGGCCGGGTCTCACTTTACTGGCTTAACTTTGGTTTACAGTGTTCGTTGAATGCCATGTGTGTCATTATGACAGGTAAATCGGAGTTAAGATACCAACCTTGTTACCCGGGTTATTTAAACCGGAAGTATGCTTACAGGCCGCTAAGTGTGTTATTACGGCTGTGTCAAGAAGATAATTGAGGACCAGTCTCTTTTGATTCATATTCCGGGTTATCTATCCAAGACACCTGATTCTCAGGGCGATAAGCCGCCTTGAGACTTGTGATTTGCCTTTTTATGCAGGATACTTAAAGGTACCTCTTTGAGGTTGAGAAAAACAAAGGGATGCTTATGACCCGGAGAAATATTAAGGAGACAACTTCAAAAGACCTTGGCATTCAATACGTGCACGATGGCACGGCAGAGATAGACTGTTGCACCTACTCTATTACAAAAACTCTTAAAGTCTAAAAGGTGGAACATTGTTTGATAAACCGCCAGCCAAATTATGATGCCCGCTAAGTTGAAGTCCCCGGCTCATTCCTATCTTCTCCTCCGGCTGATCCCAAGACCTCGAAGGTTGATAACTTCCAGTCGATGCCGCTGAGAGCTTCGAATTGGGCTTCTTCATCAATTAACCCGGCCGGGTCAATCTCCGGGGCGAAGGTGTGCTGACGAGCCGGCGGGATCAGATTGAGGGTTTCATAGCGAGGGGTTGGAATCCTCTGATTCTCCGCGTCATAACCCGGCTGGTACTTGGTCAGATCTGTGTCATTCCCGATGAGGGTGGCCAACGGGCGTACAGCCTTCACGCACGCTGCGAAGTCCTTCTGGTCGAAAGCTGAGCCGTCTTCCTTCAGGCTTGGATAACCCAGGGCGATGTCTGCCGGGTCTAGCTCCGGTAGGAATGCCTTGGCCCGGCTCAGCGCGGCGATTGCTCCGGCTCTCGCGGAGGCCCGTCGTAGCTCTTGGATCCGCTGAGGCAGAACGGCAAGCCGGCGCAGGACTTCGGCCAGATGAGTTGGCACCTCGTTGGATAGGGCCACCATAGCTAAGGCACGCTGTGACCCGGTGTAGAGCTGTTCCACCAGGGTATACACGGCCTTTAGCTTGGTGACCACGCTCTGGTTAAGGTTGGCACTTCTGGGGCCTGTTTAACAGAATCAGATAAACCGGCGGCAAGGATGAATATTGAGATATAAACATTCTGACATTGATGAAAGGCGGTGAGACGACTTACCGAAGATGGCGGCCACCATTTGGGAAACTTGGCGCTTTAGGCCGGAGAGCTCGGCGGTCTTCTCAGAGAGAGCCTTCTCCGCCTGTTCCGCCCGGGTCACCAGTGTGGCCTTCTCTTCGGCCCAGGCTTTTCTCTCAGCATCAAACTCGGTCTTCAGTTTTTCTTGAGTGGCGATGCTGGATACAAACTTGGCGTTTGCCTTCCGGGTCTCCATCTCCTGCATTTTCAGCCAGCTCTTGAGATCCGCAAGGTCCGCCTCTAGCTTCTTGCCCACAGCCTGTGTAAATTTCTGGGTTATTAACAGTTATTGTATAAGTCCCAAGCGTTTTCCAAGCAAAGACACTTGGCACTTGGGGGCTAATGCATATTGAACGTATCTATCTACATACTGCCGGCTCAATTGAGTAAGCCGGAACCTAAGTCTACAACATATTCAATTATAAGTCGTCGACTTGGGGGCTAGCATGGCAAAGGTAACTATGCAGTAAGTAAGAAGACAACAGAAGAATACCTCAGATTTTTGTTGGATCTGGTTTACCATGGCGACCTCCGCGTCCCGGATCTTGTGCACCTGGCTGATGTAGCCAGAGACGAGCTCTCCAATGCTCAAGTTGGTGTAGTCGGAGAGGTCCAAGTTCACCCGGTGGGGCTGCAGCAACTCCCCCTTCGCGGAGCATTTGGCCAACACGGTCGGTCTCCCCGGCTCAACGAACTCCGTTCGGGTGATTACCACGTCCGGGTCGTCTGCTGGCGGAGCTGAGCCGGAGGCCTCCGGGTTAACCGAAGCTTCGGTCGTTGCCTTGGTAGTTGGGGCAGTGGCTTCAGGCGCCGTGTCCATTGGAGTGGTGGCTTCGGGGGCGGAGGCAGCTGGCGGTTCTTGGACTGTCACCGCCAGCTCAGGCAGGTCCGGTACTCCGGCCAACTTAGTTTTCTTCACCCTCTTGGTGAGCTTTTCCTGGGCACTGAAAGAACAACAAAGGTTGGTACAAAGAATATGAATAAAGGTCCGAACAGCATAAGATGATTGTTGTTACCCGGGCGCGGTCTTGAAAGCCGGCAGATTTGATTGCATGGAGTCACCCGAAGAGGGGGAGGTCTCCTGGTAATTAGAGTCAGAAGAATTGAGTGACTGACGGATAACGCCCGCCAACGGGTGAAAAGGGTACAAGTGAGAAAAAACCTCAGTTCGACGCTTCCTTGTTGCGTCGGGTAACCCGGCGGAGAGATCGGTGTCCTTATTGGTCCGGGTGTGACGCCGGCTTTCATGAACCTGTCGCTTCAAAATAAATTGAGGGTCTTGGTAAGCTAAAGGATGTGAAAAGCTTACTTTCCGGGTTACCCTTCGGACTTTCAGCTGTGGCAAGGGCTCCGAGTCGGAGGAAAGTGACATTACCTCTTCAACCACCGGGTTACTGGTGCCGGTGTCATCCTGTCAATGAGCAAGTGTTGATAAGGCGGACAGCAACAAACAACAAATACAGCAAGAATTTAAAGGTTTAGGGGTTACCTCTGACTCGGAGCTGTCGCTTAATTGCATCAGCTCCGAAGCAGTAGGTCTGCTTCCTTTTTTGCGAGGGGCGGCTTTCTTGGCGGCTTTCTTCGCCTTCCTGGCCTTCTTGGCCGCCTCATGGTCATATTTGACCCGCCAGAACTTATCATCAGCCTGAAAGATACAATGGTGAATTCTTACAAACGGTTCAGATGAAGGTTATATGCAGAAAAGGATAATAAGTTAAAGTCAGCGGCTTACCGCTGGGGCTGGGTTGGTCTTGCAGAAGGGGGCTAACCCGGTCCTTCCGCAGTCTGCCAGGCTCTCGTTTAAAAGAGCCTTGGTCTCTTCTTCTGCAACGTCTTCTGGAAGATCATTGCGACTGTGCCTCTGAGGGTCATCTTTTCGCCCGGTGTACTCACACATTAAGCCGGGGCGGCGGCTCAATGGGATCACCCGCCATGAGATCCAGACCCGGACCAGGTCGATTCTGTTCAGACCGTTGCCCAGGAGGGCCTTGATCTTATTGATAGTCGGAAGCAGAGGCTGGCGCTCCGCTGCAGTCAGCTTGTCCGACAGTGGGTGAGTCGGCTCTAGACGTGTTGGGCGAAAGCTGGGCAGCGGGCTTTCATCAGCTGGGGACGTATCTTGGTAGTAGAACCAAGTCATATTCCAGTCCTTGGGGTGGCGCGGCGGCTCTGCATAAGGGAACAGACAGTCCCTACGCCGTTGGATGGAGATGCCACCTAACTCCAGACTTGGCCCGTTGGCGCACTCATTCTGGCGGTTTAAGTAAAACAGCTCTCTGAAGAGCAGCAGACTAGGCTCTTCTCCAAGGTACACTTCGCAAAAGACTTGGAAATTGCAGATGTTGGATACGGAGTTGGGTCCTATATCTTGAGGCCGCAAGTCAAAGAAGTTGAGCACGTCCCTAAAAAACTTTGAGCCGGGCGGTGCGAAGCCCCGGCTCATATGATCTGCGAAGATCACTACCTCCCCGTCCCTTGGCTGTGGTCTCTCTTCCGACGGGTCAGGGGCACGGTAGGACATGATTTCCTTCTTAGGCAAATATCCGGACTTAACAAAATTGGCCAGGGTCTCGTTGGTGACGTTGGACCTCATCCAGTTGCAAGTGATGGGAGCCTTGGGAGGCATGGTGAAAGTTGGTGGTCTATGATAAAAAGGAAAAATGTCCGGGTTAATTATAAGCCGGAGATCTACAGTTCAAAACTATGGTGGCGGCTTATGACGGGGACTAATGGTATATACTCAAATACGGTGGTTTTCTTTAAGTCGGAGGATTCTACGAAGCATGGTTTTCTTTAAATCAGAGGATTCTGCGAAGCATGGTTTTCTTTAAGACGGAGGATTCTGCAGCGTGTGGTTTCTTTAACCCGGAATCATAAGCCGCCAAGATTCAATGGTTGCAGTTTTTACTAAGTGTGGTAAAACAGGTTTCGCATATTGCAGTAACTTTTTTGGATCAAAATGGTCGGGTGAAATGAAAATTTTCTAGACCTAGAAACAGACGAGCGGATGTTCTTGAGCTCGAACGAAGCATCTATACAGTGGAAAGAGATCTACTGGCACTTGAAATAAGGCCTAAGCAACTACCGCACTAGTTCTATACAAGGCTAAAGATCAAACAAGTGCAGTGACTACGAGAGCTACCGAGGCTTGTGGCAATGGCGATGAACGCGAAGAACACAGACGAACCCTACGGTAGATCTATCTTACAGGGCAAGCAAGACTTACCAGAGTTGGAGAGCTGCGGAGGTTGTTGCGTTTCTCTGGTCCGTTCAGGGTGATGCAGCGGCCTGAGCTTGGTGACGACGAGAAGACCCGCGGCGGCGACGGCGGAGGAGCTCGGGCAAAAGAGTGATGGCGCGAGGAGGAAGAAGAGAGCGTGAGAAAGAGCCCGTTGGGCCGGCCTATTTATAAGGCAAGGTCATAAGTGGGCGCGAGATTCAAGGAGACCACGGCGTGGTTATCTCCCCCCCATGACGCCTCGATTTTCGGGATGACAGTAAAATCAAAGATCCGTTGCGGATCTGGCGGAGTAAAAAAACGGACTTAATGGAGGATGACGTCACGGCGGATTATCCGGAGTCCAGAGGATGACGTCACTCCGGGTTATGGCCTTCACATGAACGGTAAGCCGGAGATTTTTCTGTCGGAAGAGTTGAAGATTGACATGAGCCGGCTCAAATCAATCTGGGGCCTAATGTTGAGGATATAGACCTGAGAGTCACCCGCCAGGAGGGGCCGGGTTACTCGCGTGGTCATTGCCAGAAGCCCGGAGCCAAGTTTGAAGACGATGGGCCAGAGATGGGCTGAGACCCGGATATGGCTTAAGGCCCGTAGTTACAATCATTGTTATGGTAGAACTTGTAGTGTAAGACAAGTATAGTTGAGAGTCCGAGCCGGACACTCTTATGAGCCGGCCGGGACTCTAAGGGCTGCTGGGCGTCAGTCTCCCTATATAAAGGGACGACCCGGCGGCAGTTTAAGGGCGACAACAATCTCATCGAGAGCCGGGCATAGCTGTTTAGCTCCCTGGTAATCGTAACCCTAATCAATATCACCTCAAACTGGACGTAGGCTTTTACCTTCACCGCAAGGGGCCGAACCAGTATAAACCCTCGTGTTCCTTGTCCCGCATAACCCCTTCAAGCTTCCTAGTTGTGATGGCTCCACGACTAAGTCCTAGCTCGAGGACATCTGCCGTGACAATTTCGCTGAGGTGTTCCAGGCGGCGTGAGTTGTGAAACTATTCCACATTTCTTAAGTGTGTGCCAAATTCGTGACTCAAATATTCCCCTCCACGATCTGATCGTAAGAACTTTAATTTCCTGTCACGTTGATTCTCAACTTCACTTTGAAATTCCTTGAACTTTTCAAAGGTCTCAGACTTGTGTTTCATTAGGTAGACATACCCATATCTACTCAAGTCATCGGTGAGAGTGAGAACATAACGATAGCCACCGCGAGCCTCAACACTCATTGGACCGCACACATCAGTATGTATGATTTCCAATAAGTTGGTTGCTCGCTCCATTGCTCCGGAGAACGGAGTCTTGGTCATCTTACCCATGAGGCATGGTTCGCACGTGTCAAATGATTCGTAATCAAGAGACTCCAAAAGTCCATCTGCATGGAGCTTCTTCATGCGTTTGACACCAATGTGACCAAGACGGCAGTGCCACAAGTATGTGGGACTATCATTATCAACCTTACATCTTTTGGTATTCACACTATGAATATGTGTAACACTACGTTCGAGATTCATTAAGAATAAACCATTAACCAGCGGGGCATGACCATGAAACATATCTCTCATATAAATAGAACAACCATTATTCTCGGATTTAAATGAGTAGCCATCTCAAATTAAACGAGATCCTGATACAATGTTCATGCTCAAAGCTGGCACTAAATAACAATTATTGAGATTTAAAACTAATCCCGTAGGTAAATGTAGAGGTAGCGTGCCGACGGCGATCACATCGACCTTGGAACCATTCCCGACGCGCATCGTCACCTCGTCCTTTGCCAGTCTCCATTTATTCCGCAGCTCCTGCTTTGAGTTACAAATATGAGCAACCGCACCGGTATCAAATACCCAGGAGCTACTACGAGTGCTGGTAAGGTACACATCAATAACATGTATATCACATATACCTTTGGTGTTGCCGGCCTTCTTGTCCGCTAAGTACTTGGGGCAGTTCCGCTTCCAGTGACCACTTCCCTTGCAATAAAAGCACTCAATCTCAGGCTTGGGTCCATTCTTTGGCTTCTTCCCGGCAACTGGCTTACCGGGCGCGGCAACTCCCTTGCCGTCCTTCTTGAAGTTCTTCTTACCCTTGCCTTTCTTGAACTTAGTGGTTTTATTCACCATCAACACTTGATGTTCCTTTTTGATCTCCACCTCCGCTGATTTCAGCATTGAATATACCTCAGGAATGGTCTTTTCCATCCCCTGCATACTGAAGTTCATCACAAAGCTCTTGTAGCTCGGTGGAAGCGACTGAAGGATTCTGTCAATGACCGCGTCATCCGGGAGATTAACTCCCAGCTGAGTCAAGCGGTTGTGTAACCTAGACATTTTGAGTATGTGCTCACTGACAGAACTATTTTCCTCCATCTTACAACTGAAGAACTTGTCTGAGACTTCATATCTCTCAACCCGGGCATGAGCTTGGAAAACCATTTTCAGCCCTTCGAACATCTCATATGCTCCGTGTTGCTCAAAACGCTTTTGGAGCCCCAGTTCTAAGCTGTAAAGCATGCCGCATTGAACGAAGGAGTAATCATCAGCACGCTGCTGCCAAGCGTTCATAACGTCTTGGTTCTCTGGGATGGGTGCGTCACCTAGCGGTGCTTCTAGGACATAATCTTTCTTGGCAGCTATGAGGATGATCCTCAGGTTCCGGACCCAGTCCATATAGTTGTTGCCATCATCTTTCAGCTTGGTTTTCTCTAGGAACGCGTTGAAGTTGAGGGCAACATTAGCGTGGGCCATTTGATCTACAAGAAATATTGTAAAGATTTTAGACTAAGTTCATGATAATTAAGTTCATCTAATCAAATTATTCAATGAACTCCCACTCAGATAGACATCTCTCTAGTCATCTAAGTGAAACATGATCCGAGTCAACTAGGCCGTGTCCGATCATCACGTGAGACGGACTAGTCAACATCGGTGAACATCTTCATGTTGATCGTATCTTCTATACGACTCATGCTCGACCTTTCGGTCTTCCGTGTTCCGAGGCCATGTCTGTACATGCTAGGCTCGTCAAGTCAACCTAAGTGTATTGCGTGTGTAAATCTGGCTTACACCCGTTGTATTCGAACGTTAGAATCTATCACACCCGATCATCACGTGGTGCTTCGAAACAACGAACCTTCGCAACGGTGCACAATTAGGGGGAACACTTTCTTGAAATTATTGCGAGGGATCATCTTATTTAAGCTACCGTCGTTCTAAGCAAATAAGATGTAAAACATGATAAACATCACATGCAATCAAATAGTGACATGATATGGCCAGTATCATATTGCTCCTTTGGTCTCCATCTTCGAGGCGCCATGATCATCTTCGTCACCGGCATGACACCATGATCTCCATCATCGTGTCTTCATGAAGTTGTCACGCCAAAGATTACATCTACTTCTATGGCTAACGTGTTTAGCAATAAAGTAAAGTAATTTACATGGCGTTATTCAATGACACGCAGGTCATACAAAAAATAAAGACAACTCCTATGGCTCCTGCCGGTTGTCATACTCATCGACATGCAAGTCGTGATTCCTATTACAAGAACATGATCAATCTCATACATCACATATATTTCATTCATCACATCCTTTTGGCCATATCACATCACAAGGCATATGCTGCAAAAACAAGTTAGACGTCCTCTAATTGTTGTTGCATGTTTTTACGTGGCTTCTATAGGTTTCTAGCAAGAACGTTTCTTACCTACGTAAAACCACAACGTGATATGCCAACTTCTATTTACCCTTCATAAGGACCCTTTTCATCGAATCCGATCCGACTAAAGTGGGAGAGACAGACACCCGCTAGCCACCTTATGCAACTAGTGCATGTCAGTCGGTGGAACCTGTCTCACGTAAGCGTACGTGTAAGGTCGGTCCGGGCCGCTTCATCCCACGATGCCGCCAAAACAAGATAAGACTAGTAGTGGCAAGAAAATTGACAACATCTACGCCCACAACAAGTTTGTGTTCTACTCGTGCATAGAAACTACGCATAGACCTAGCTCATGATGCCACTGTTGGGGATCGTAGCAGAAATTTAAAATTTTCTACGTATCACCAAGATCAATCTATGGAGTCATCTAGCAACGAGAGAGAGGGGAGTGCATCTACATACCCTTGTAGATTGCGCGCGGAAGCGTTCAAGAGAACGGGGTTGATGGAGTCGTACTCGTCGTGATCCAAATCACCGATAATCCTAGCGCCGAACGGGCGGCACCTCCGCGTTCAACACACGTACGGAGCGGGGACGTCTCCTCCTTCTTGATCCAGCAAGGGGGGAGGAGAAGTTGATGGAGATCCAGCAGCACGACGGCGTGGTGGTGGAAGTAGCGGGATCCCGGCAGGGCTTCGCCAAGCGCAAGCGGGGAGGGAGGGAGGCGCCAGGGCTTGGGGTGCTGCTCCCATGCGCCTCCCCACTATATATAGGGGTGGAGGGGGCTGGTTTCTTGCCCTCCAAGTCCATTGGGGCATTGGCAAAGGTGGGGGAAAGAAATCCCATCATTTCCCTTCCCCACCGATTGTTATCCCCCTTTTTTAGGGATCTTGATCTTATCCCTTCGGGATATGATCTTATTCCTTCTAAGGTGGGATCTTGGTGCGCCTTGACCAGGGGTGTGGGGCCTTGCCCCCACTACCCACGTTCATGTGAGTCCCCCCATGCAGGTGGGCCCCACTTCGGAACCTTCTAGAACCTTCCCGGTACAATACCGAAAAATCCCGAACATTTTTCGGTGGCCAAAATAGGACTTCCCATATATAAATCTTTACCTCTGGACCATTCCGGAACTCCTCGTGACGTCCGGGATCTCATCCGGGACTCTGAACAACTTTCGGTTAACCGCATACTAATATCTCTACAACTCTAGCGTCACCGAACTTTAAGTGTGTAGACCCTACGGGTTCGGAAGACATGCAGACATGACCGAGACGACTCTCCGGTCAATAACCAACAGCGGGATCTGGATACCCATGTTGGCTCCCACATGTTCCACGATGATCTCATCGGATGAACCGCGATGTCGAGGATTCAATCAATCCCGTATACAATTCCCTTTGTCAATCGGTACGTTACTTGCCCGAGATTCGATCGTCGGTATCCCAATACCTTGTTCAATCTCGTTACCGGCAAGTCACTTTACTCGTACCGTAATGCATGATCCCGTGACCAAACACTTGGTCACATTGAGCTCATTATGATGATGCATTACCGAGTGGGCCCAGAGATACCTCTCCGTCATACGGAGTGACAAATCCCTGTCTCGATTCGTGCCAACCCAACAGACACTTTCGGAGATACCCGTAGTGCACCTTTATAGCCACCCAGTTACGTTGTGACGTTTGGCACACCCAAAGCACTCCTATGGTATCCGGGAGTTGCACAATCTCATGGTCTAAGGAAATGATACTTGACATTTGGAAAAGCTCTAGCAAACGAACTACACGATCTTGTGCTATGCTTAGGATTGGGTCTTGTCCATCACATCATTCTCTTAATGATGTGATCCCGTTATCAATGACATCCAATGTCCATAGTTAGGAAACCATGACTATCTGTTGATCAACGAGCTAGTCAACTAGAGGCTCACTAGGGACATGTTGTGGTCTATGTATTCACACATGTATTACGATTTCCGGATAACAAAATTATAGCATGAACAATAGACAATTATCATGAACAAGGAAATATAATAATAACCATTTTATTATTGCCTCTAGGGCATATTTCCAACATCTCTTTCTTTGTTGTAGGTATGTATTTTCTCTGATGTCACTTGATCACCTCTTTTTTAGTCTCCCATGCTAAATCAATGAAAAGCCAATGTATGTTGGATCTTAAAAAAAAACTCTTGCGCACACTCGGGATAAAAACAACTAAATGCTAATGATCTGATGTCAAATTTTTAGCTATTTCAGCGAACACCCTCGGACAGATCCTGCGCTCGATTTTTTTTACTTGCCCTTCTTAAATTTTGTTGTTTTATTCATCATCACATAACTGACATCCTTGTGGATCCCACTTTCGACGGTCTTAAACATAGTGAACACTTCATTCATACTCCTTCCATCAACCATACTAAATTCAAACGAGACTTTGAACATCTCGCACTTTCAGTCCTTGCTTGCTTCTGAAACAAAGCTTTCAACTCCTAGATTATCTCATAAGCACCTTAATTTTTAGAGGGCTTTTGAAGATCGGATTCCATGGAAGCAAGTATGGCATACTGAATTGTGATGAAGTAGTCTGCTCTTGGACTGAAAGACATGACACTGGTACATAATTAGGATCTGGAGGCGGTTCTCTTACATGGGTCGACGACAGTTCCCCATTCTGCCTCAAAGCTTATGTTGCTAATACTCGACACGAAACCTAGCCACCTTGGCCGTGTCAGGCATGCCGACCCACTAGCCACATGCATGACACTGATGACCCACAAGTATATGGGATCAATTGTAGCCCTTTTTATAAGTAAGAGTGTCGAACCCAACGAGGAGCAGAAGGAAATGACAGGTGGTTTTCAGCAAGTTAATGTCTGCAAGTGGTGAAATTGTAAGTAACAGAGTAGTTTAATAGCAAGATAATTTGTAACGAGCAAGTAACGATAGTAGTAACAAAAGTGCAGCAAGGTAGCCCAATCCTTTTGAGGAAAAGGACAGGCCAAAACGGTCTCTTATAATAAGCAAAGCGTTCTTGAGGGTACACGGAAATTTCATCTAGTCACTTTCATCATGTTGTTTCGATTCGTGTTCGCTACTTTGATAATTTGATATGTGGGTGGACGGTGCTTAGGTGCTGTTCTTACTTGAACAAACCTCCTACTTATGATTTACCCCCTCGCAAGCATCCGCAACTACGAGAAAAGTATTAAGAATAAATTCTAACCATAGCATTAAACTTTTGGATCCAATCGGCCCCTTACGGAATGACGCATAAACTAGGGTTTAAGCTTCTGTCACTCTCGCAACCCATCATCTAATTACTACTCCACAATGCATTCCCTTAGGCCCAAATATGGTGAAGTGTCATGTAGTCGACGTTCACATGACACCACTAAAGGAATCACAACATACATACTATCAAAATATCAAACACATATCAAGTTCACATGATTACTTGCTACATGATTTCTCCTGTGATCTCAAGAACAAAAGTAACTACTCACAAGTGATAAACATGCTCAAGATCAGAGGGGTATTAAATAGCATATTGGATCTGAACATATAATCTTCCACCAAATAAACCATATAGTAATCAACTACAAGATGTAATCAACACTACTAGTCACCCAGAAGCACCAATCTATAGTTTCGGTACAAAGATTGAACACAAGAGATGAACTAGGGTATGAGAGGAGATGGTGTTGTTGAAGATGTTGATGGAGATTGCCCTCCCCAAGATGGAAGAGTTCTTGGTGATGATGATGACGATGATTTCCCCCTCCGGGAGGGGGGGGGGGTCCCCTGGCGGAATCGCTGCGCCAGAGGGCAAAAAGTGCTCCTTCCCAAGTTCTGCCTCAAGACGGCGACGCTCTGTCCCGAAAGTCCTCTCCTCATTTTTTCTAGGTCAAAATGACTTATATACCAGAAGATGGGCACCGGAGGTGGGCTGGGCTGAGCACAACCCACCAGGTGGCTCCCCTCCGGTGGTTATTACTCCAGTATTTCTTAGTTATTCCATAAAAATTCCTCGTGAAGTTTCAACCCATTTGGAGTTGTGCAGAATAGGTGGCCTGACGTAGCTTTTCCAGGTCCAAATTTCCAGTTGCCGGAATTCTCCCTCTTTGTGTGTACCTTGCATATTATGAGAGAAAAGGCATTAGAATTACTCCAAAAAACATTATTATGCATTAAAACATCATAAATAACAATAGGTAAACATGACGCAAAATGGACATATCAACTCCCCCAAGCTTAGACCTCGCTTGTCCTCAAGCGAAAACCGAAATCAAAAAACATGTCCACATGCTTAGAGAGAGAGAGAGGTGTTGATAAAAACAAAATACAAACATAGAAGCATCATGTAAATTATTATAACAACAACAAACTTAAACATAAAACTTTTATCATAGACTTCTCATGAATAAGTAACAATTCATCACAACATCGAAGTATAAAGCATAAAATCTATTGGAAACAAACAAACTGTGTTCTCAGTCAACTTTGCAACTACAATTCATCATCTTTTCGGGAAGGGTCACGTATCAGAGCCTTTAGGCAAGTCCACATACTCAACCATCTTATGGTCTTCTGTGATTGTTAACACTCACCGCATACACATGAGCAAAATGTTTCAACCGAACATATAGAAAGATAGGGGCTTATAGTTTCGCCTCCCAACATACTCACCTCAAGGGTGATGTCAACAATAATAACTCATGCTACCCACATCCAACTAGATATATGTGCCTAGATCTTTCCTCACCACATGATGCTTGCCAAAAGAGAAAATAAAGAGGAATAGAGAGAAAAATTTGACTCTTTGCATGAAAGTAAAAGATAGGCCCTTCGCAGAGGGAAGCAGAGGTTTCCATGCGCTTTTTGTTTGTATGCTCAACCCCTCAGTGCAAAAGAACGTCACGTTATATTGCCCCGTATGATAGCAACCTTTATTATGCAGTCTGTCGCTTTTATTCTTTGCTATCACAAGTTCGTACAACGCTAAATTTTCTCTTACACTAAATCATCTAACACTTTTAGAAGCAATTTTTATTACCTTATTGCACCGATGACAACTTACTTGAAGGATCTTACTCAATGCTTAGGTAGGTATGGTGGACTCTTGAAAATAAGATTTGGGTTTAAGGGTTTTTGGATGCACAAGTAGTATCTCTACTTGGTGCGGAATTTTCGGCTAGCAAAGATGGGGGGGCAAGCACCACATGTTGAAGGATCTATGACAATATAACTTCTATGTGAATATGAACAAACATAAATCATTACGTTGTCTTCCTTGTCCAACGTCAACAATTTTGGCATATAATATTTTGATGGGGGCTCACAATCACAAAAGATTTCCAAGATAGTGTATTTGCATGTGAAAGTTCTCTTCCCTTATTAATTCTTTCATGAATTGCATCATTGACCAATGCTATGTTTGTCAATCTTCAATAAAATTTTCTACTTATACTTTTCCTTATGTGGTGTTATTACCTACCATAAAATTAGCATATGATCTTTTTCATTTATTACCTTTCTTTTTATTGCAACATGAAAGTAAAGAAAGCAAAACTCAAACTAAAATTTAGGATGTATCTCGCACACGATTACAAAGACAGATCACTAAGCATACTCTCAAAAAGAAAGGATTGAACTAAACTTTTATTCCTCTAAAGCAAAAGATAACTATGGGTCGAACTAAGATAAGTAAAGGAAAAAGATAGTGGAGGTGATACGATACCGGGGCACCTCCCCCAAGCTTGGCGGAAGCCAAGGGGAGTGCCCATACCCGATACTCAATTTTCTTTTGGTGATGAAGAAGGTGGTGGTGATGATGAAGTAGCGATCTTTTCCTCGGGTTTCCATTGCAGGGGTCCACCGTCATAAGAGGAGGAATGAGTCTCGCGGGTCCTGCAACTGGCAGCCAAACTCATAG
The DNA here is from genome assembly GCF_018294505.1 of Triticum aestivum. NCBI lineage: Eukaryota > Viridiplantae > Streptophyta > Magnoliopsida > Poales > Poaceae > Triticum > Triticum aestivum. Next base: position 173,047,636 of record NC_057799.1, on the reverse strand, counting down.
CTTTAAACCTCGCCTCATATTCAAAGACTTGGTTTTGGAGATCGTAGATCTGGCTTTGGAGGAAGTAGATTTGCTCGTTGAAGGTGAAGACAATGTCCTTCATGGACTTGCCGTCCACCTTGAATCACGAGTGTAGTCTACGATCATGAGGTGATTGGCATTGAGTCCACGTTCCACCATCCCCTTGCACCGGAAGACCTCCTGCTCCATAACTTCAAGCCTGGCCTCCACGGTTCCCGTCCCTTTGGGACCTTGCACATCGCGGATGTGAAGCACCCCCTCGTGCATCTGGATATCCCGAGGGTGCTGCATCACCTCCCGCAAATATGGGTTGATGACGTTCTCGAAGAACTTGTCCTTGGAGGAGCGTGAAGCGGCCATGGTAGATGGGATCTGTCAGAAAACAGCAAGGAAAAGAAAATAGGAGATTTCTCCGTGATACGGTGGTCAATAGGTTTGCGGGGTATATAAAGGTTTTTTTATCTTGGGAAACAAGCAAGGGAAGAAAAACGGAGTCCGGAAGGTACCCGAGGTGGGCACAACCCACCTGGGCGCGCCTGGCAGCCAGGCGCGCCCTGGTGTCTTGTGCCCACCAGGGTGACCTTCCTAGTTGTTTCTTATTTTCCTATTTTTTATTGTATTCCAAAACAGAGAGAAAATATTTTTGCAAATTTTTCGGAGTCCGTTTACTTACCATATCACGTACCTCCTCTTTTTCACGATTCTGGAGCGTTCCGGAAGGTTTCTTTTATGTGTTCTTCCGGTGTCATAGTTTGGATAATATTGCTTTCAACATTAATGGGCGTACCTGAGATATAATGTTTTATTCGTTGCCCATTAACAACCTTCGGGTTAGTACCTTCGGCATTAGTTATTTTGATAGATCCACACCGATAAACCTCCTCGATAACATAGGATCCTTCCCATTTGGAGGAGTTTTCCAGCAAAGAATCTGAAACGAGAGTTGTACAAAAGAACATATTCTCCAACTTTGAACTCACGCTTTGGGATTCTTTTATCATGCCATCTTTTAACTTTTTTTAAATAACTTTGTCGGGGGAACGATACCTATGGGGTCACTGGGATCCCTTCTACAGTTGGCGGGCGCGGGGTTGTGCAAAGAGCGGGTCTAGGAGCCAGCACGAGGATCGTTTACCCAGGTTCAGGCCGCGAGGATGCGTAATACCCTAGTCCTGCTTTGGTGTAGATTTGACTGTTCTTGAGCTTTTGAACTAGCTACAGTGCGTGCGTCGTTCAAAAGATCCGAATCCTTCTCCAGTGCGCCGCGGGCCTCCTTTTATAGACAAAGGGGCTGCCACAGTGGCACACAGGAGGTGGAAAGGTATATAGTGCACAAGCTTATCGCCTATCATTACGGGACAGAACGCATTAAATGCGGTCCTTAGGTGTCCCCTTGCTTTATCGGGGACGGTAACGAGGCCCGTCCCGTCCGTCACTGCTCCGTCTTGCTTCGACACGCGTCCGGGCCAACGAGGCATGCAGTGCCATGTAGGCTGGCATGCTGCTGAGTTGGCGTGGTGGTAGGGTCTTCACGAAGATCTGCATGCCACCACGCAGGTGCTTGCTGAGTTGGCCTAGAGGCCGCACGTCGCCACGAAGGTGCTCGCCTAGTTGTTGGGCTGGCAGCTGCATGGGAACGGCGGTGGAGTCTTGGCAGAAGTGGGCCTAGTTGCGGCCCCGCAGATGGCTCCGGCAAGAGCCTTGCCGGGGCCCCGGCCAGGGTCTTGTCGTGGCATCGCGGTCGTCCCCGGCAAGGATCTTGCCGGGGGTCTTGTGGGTCTACTCGGCAAGGATCTTGCCGAGGATCGTCGTCTTCTGGTTCTCATCTGATCTTGTGTGCTTCTGATCTTCACAAAGATCTGCATGCCACCATGGAGGTGCCTCCCGAGCCTTGGTTCCAATGTGGTTGATGGTGTTGGAACCCTTGGGCTCAAGGGTGGCGGCTCCGCTGGTATTGGGCAAGTTGCCCCGGCAAGGTTCTTGCCGGGGCTGTGGAGGCTGCCCCGGCAAGGGTCTTGCCGGGGGAGTTCACCTCGCCCCTCTGCTCTTTGTGTTCCTGTCTTGGTGTTGCTCCGATTTTCTTGTGGCTTTGCTTCCTCTGCCGCTGCCCTACTAAGCGTGGCCACGGGCGCGGCTCTGACTGCCCGTGCGCAAGTAAAGGGGTACAAAAAGGGCCCCTACTTTTGTACACCGACAGGAGCCCCCGGGCCTGGGTCACACATAAGCGCAACGCGTTGTTGGGCTAGGCCCAGAACGGTGCGCGGGCAGGCGGGGCGGAGTTTTTACTGTAGTAACTCTCTCGTTCACTGCGCTTCCCCACGACCCGCGTTGAATGCGCGACATGGGGGTCGTGCGTGACGTGGGGGTCATGCGTGGGGCGGTTGCTGCCCTCATGCGTCACATCGTAGTAAAGAGGCGGCTCGCGCCTTCCCCATAAAAAGAGGAAAACGCAGGGGCGCGGCTCATTTACTAAGTGGACTCGTGTCGTGGCTTCTAAGGCGCCCGTGCCCCACGATCACGAGGTGGAAAACGGTCGCCTCACTCGTCTCCTCAATTTCGGCTTGCTCGCCATGTGTCCCCCATGCCTCGAAGACGGTAGGCGGTGGACGCGGGGGGGGGGGGGGGGGGGGCACGGGCCTTAAATAACGAGGCGGGGAACCGGGTCGTCGCTGATTGGAGCAGCGGGTCGGTTTTGATTCCCTGCGCCCCTGGTGGCCGGATTGGTTAAGTGGGGCTGCCGGGCCCCGGCCCGGCCCCTTTATAAGAAGGGGAGGGGGATGGCACCCCCAACCTTTCATCATTCTTCTTCTCCCACCCTGGCTCCTTCCTTTCTTCCGCTATGGCGAGAGGGCGCGCCGGCACTTTGATGGCGGTGACGAGGGTCTCTGCTCGACAGCGCGCCCCTCCTTCCCAAGAGCTCGTCGCGGCGGAGCCGGTCGTGAGAGGATGGGGGAGGGGGCGAGGCCGAGGTTGCCGTGGTGCTCGGGGAAGAGGAGGACGGGGCGGCGCACCGGCCTCGCCTCTGCCAGCGGCCTCTCCCCCAATGGAGGGCCACGTCAGAGACCAGCCCCGCGAGTTCTTCACCAGGCTGCACCGGCCAGTGCGCCGTCATCTTCGTCTCCCTACTCCGTTCGCTTGGGAGATGGAGCTCGACCCGCCACAGACTCTGATATTGCATATGAGGGGCTGCGGGAATGGTAGCACGTGGGTCGATGTCGACTTCCCCGCCCCTCACGTCATGTACCTTCGTCGCGGATGGAAGACCTTCGCTCGTGCCCACAGCCTGTTGGAGGGGCTCGTTCTCTACTTCAAATTAATGGAGAACGGCCCGCTCTCCGTCAAGGTCTTTGGGGACTTGGGAACTCGCCTAAAGTGCTGTGTGGAGAGCTCCTCCGTTGATGAAGACTTCTCCTAAAGCGAGAGTGACGAGGAGGGTAGCAACAGCGACGACGAGGGCATCAGGCGGGAGGACGCCGACTCCGACTGACCGCGCCGCCCTCCTCCCTCGGCCAAGCACCCTGCCGAGGGTCTTCCTCGTCAAGCTCTCCATCGGCGCGTTCCCTGTCGCCTCCTTTTTGCCTTCACCTGCCGCACCTGGGAGGAAAAGAGCAAGAACGGGGATCACAGGGCACTTATCTTTTTTTAGTTTTTAAGCCTGCGGGCACTTGTTAGATTTAAACCTTGTAATCCCCTTGCACATGCTAACATTCCGTACGAACTATACCTGCTTGGAAAGTATTAATGAAAAAGGGTGCTTGTCGGGTTCTTTGTGCATGAGCGGGGCCCATGCCAATGAACGAATCCTTGTTATTTTTAAGATAAACATCGTCGCCCGGCAACAGGCCTTGCCACCCCCTTACTTCATTCACGACCATACTCACGCTTTTGGCGGAGGCAGGGGCAGGGGCGAAGTAGGGTTAGGCCCTTCGTTTGCTTCCTTGTCACCGCAACTACAACCAAGTTCCGGCCCAGGGAATAGTTCTTGGGCGCAGCAAAGGGGGAGCACGATGGCCCAGGAATAAACGAGGCTTCATATGTCCCAATTCCATACGGAAATGCATAACAGGGGATAAAGGACTTATCTGAATCTGCAGCCCCCGGCGAACTTGGCTTGCCGTGGTCGGGTGCTTGAATCCGCAGCCCTCCGGCAATGGCTTGCCGGGGTCGGGGATGTCGATCCATCTCCCTGCCCTTAAATGGCTTAGCAGTAACGCCTGTGCAGCCTGCGAACCAAAGAAAAGACCGGAAAGGACGGAAAGACACACACCCGACCTGTATGCTAGGGGTTAGTTGCCGCCGGGCACTATCAACCCTACCAAAGAGAGACTTAACCTAGCATGCATGCTAAAACTTAGGGCGCCAGCACTTCATTTATTTATGCTCAGGGTCTGCGCCTGGCTTTGTACAAAGGGTTACATGCCTTATCGGCAAGGCTTGTACAAAAGGTGGCTTGCCGGGAGGCCCGGCAACCGCGCCTCATGGGTAAAACTTACGAAGATGTTCGATTTCCAGGAGTTACTCACTGGGATACCATCTTCGGTCTCCCGGCGGACTGCGTCAGGCCTGATGACTCGTATTACCCGATAAGGGCCTTCCCACTTCGGCGTCAACTTGTTGGAATTCTTGGCCGACTGAACGTGCCGAAGAACAAGGTCGCTGTTGTAGGGTGAAACCCTAGAGGGGATCTTTCACATTTGGAGGTGGAAGAGAGGAAGAACACTCAAGAACACAAGTCACAAATCACTCATACAAACCCAAATATCACATCCACTAGAGTAGCATACATGAGATCCACAAGATTACAAGATCAATCCAAGGAAACAAGCACAAAGGTAAAGTTCTTCCCACTCCTAGAGGAGGTGAGGTCTTGATGATGATCTACTCCCTTGGGAGGTCTTGGATTCCACAAGGATTCTTCCCAAGAGGGGTCTTGATCTCCAAGAGGAGGGGATACAAGGAGCAAAGCTCACAATGTTTTATCTAACTAGCAGTGCGACCCACGCATTTGCACGGCTAGCTTTTTTATACATATTTTCATATTTGATATGTTTCAATTTCATGTATCAAACACCCAATTTCAATGAACTTATTTCATAATAAACATACTTGCACACTTAAAATACACATCCAAATGCTTAGTTCATTTAAAAAGAACTCCAAAATAAATAAATCATATATAAATTCAACTGATGATTTAAATATATAATTCATTTTAAAATTGAGATTTGAAGAAATATAGTCATATATACAATTAGTATACAAATCCAAAAGCTTATTCAGTTTAAATAATTCGAGGTATTATTCGCTAGTTTGGATTTTCTAGCATATAGCTGTACTCATTGTTTAGCAACTAAGAGATCTTTTTTTACTTGAAATTTTTATAAGCAACCTCATTCATGTACAAATTATCATATCGACTCACAATAAAATCGACGATGGAGAAATTTTAGCATCGTACCAGGTATTATCACAAAATTTTGTCCAAAAAACTTTTGACTCCACAAACCATGGGAAGATAAAATTAATAAAGTTTTGTATGTTTGCTCTGATTTTTCCTTTTTCAGAAAAAGAAACAAATACTCAAAGTTGTATATCTTTTTTTCGTGCGGAGCATACACGTTAAGGTTGGCACTTTCTAGTTGTCACGTATATCTTGGTGAGTGCTTGTAACTCCTTTTAAGCCCGATAACTGTTTGTACCATCGAAAACCTATAGTTTAGTCCTACAAAAGAACATATAATATTATAGCAAATATGTCTGTGCAGTGCAATGGAAGAAAATTAATAGTATGCCTTGAAACTTAGCTATTAGCAAGATATCTTGGCTACAAACTATGACCTGATCATGTAGGCGACATGATTTCCATCTATCTTAGAATCGAATAAGAGTCATTACATTTATCCGTACATATGGACTATATGTTGTTTACTAATAATCATGTAAATCACCGGAGATATAGAGTGAATATAGGTCACATAATTTTGTCTTAGACCTGAAAGGTAAGATGTCAGCAGTGAGTAAGCACAACAGACAACACACATTCAAAAGAGGATTCAGTAGAAGGATGAAAACAATTATGTAAAAAGAACACATATATGCTGATGCATAATGAAAAATAAAATTGTATGTAAGAATATCATACCTATTTTCTCAAACAAAACCTTTTCAATTTCAATTTGCACTCATACAGTGGAAAGCTGTTTCAATTATACAAAAAGATGAAAATACCCAAAAGAACTAATATTTAGTTTTGATTATTTTTCAACCATGAGAGAAAATATATATTCAGGGTGTTTTACATTTTCCTTGTAACTTGCATATCTGATTTCAGGTTCTAAAATATCCCTGGATCAGAACACCAAACTTGGGAATACAAATGGACATGTCCGCGGCCATCCACGCGGTTGATAATAAACTAATTCCTGCTTAACTTAAATATAATAATGCTGATTAACTAATTCTCATGTGGACGATAACGGGCTTGGATGAGTCCGCGTGCATCCTTAACTCTCCCTTGCGGCCAATATTGTGAACACTTAGGCATTCTATCATTAACTCATCTCCCGTATGCATGCATGGCGATGCAAGAAGTCAGTATAATTTGCAATACCCAAACACGACAATGTATAGATGCATGATATGTCGATGGTAGCTAGTGTAGACCAAACCAACGTGAGGTCATAGGGTAGAAGTTGATAGAGCTGCCGTCGTCAACAAAAAATAAACCTAGATTCAAAGCTAGCTTGGAGATAGGCGTGATTAGGGAGACCAAAAAGCTAGTGGGAGGGTACCTTAATAGTCAACCAGGAAGTACGCAAGAATCCTCTCACCCAGCAGAAAAAATGTCTTTCTCGCACCCTTCTTCTTTTGCTCTTCTCCTCCTCAGTCATCTTCACTGGTTCTAGACTCTACAGTTCTAGACCATCATGTTAAGCATGACGCTGGGTACTTGCACCATGCGGAGGAGAGCTAGTTGATGAGATCGGCAGGATTCCGCTGCACATTGAAAAACATCTGCATGAAGTCTGACTACTCATGGTAGGCACACGTGATGCGGCCGGTGGCGGTCATGCTTCAGAGGTCCCACCGGTGAGGCGATCCCGTTCTCACAGACCTCGGCCACCGTCGCAGAAGTGGCCTGCCGAGAATACCAGCCGCGTTGTTCTTCCATCTTGTTGGTCTCCTTCTGATCGATGGGGGGACAACATTAGTTTACGTAATTGCAAAGAGATTAAACAGCCAAATAAAAAATAATATTAATTTGGAAGATGACATGAGTGACGATGTCAACGTTTGTACATTGAAGGTCAAATACAAACCGGATGCAACGACGGTGCCACTTTCGCTCAAGCGTGTCCCAACCGGACTGCTCCTGTTTTGGAGGTCACGCAACTATCTTTTTTTTTCTTGATTGACCAAGGATCACATCTATTTTTTTGACATCAAGGATCACATCTATTTTTTTGTGCATACGTGACATATTCCACCGTTTGTACGTCGTAATATTATTTGTATGTAACGATTTCATCTTTAAATCACGGCCCTTGATCTTATAAATTAGAGATCGAAATAATTTAATCTGTGTGGATGAACGTGATGGCTTATTTGTCTCTTGTCTTAATTATATAATAGAAGATAGATACTCTGCTATCCTTCCAAATGAGCTAGGTAAAGAGTATATAAAGGCTAGGGACGAAACTTGGGGAAAGAGGGGTACAAAGGACCAAAATGTCCCTAAAATGCGTAGCCACGGGGGAAGGGTCCGGGCACCCGGGGTGGAACCGGACGGGCACCCGGACTGGTCAGGGGCACCGGAGGAGGGAGGACCGGCCACCCGGGGTCGTAGGCCCGGGCACCCGGGGTAGCCGCGCGTCGCTGGGGCGGAGCAGGCCGGGCACCCGGGGTGGGCTGGGCGAGGCCCAAGTGGGGGACTGGGCACCCGGGGCTGGCTGGGGCGCAGCCCAGGCAGAGGCCGGGCATCCGGGGCCGCGGTGACCGGGCACCCGGGGTGTCCAGGGGGTTCGGCCCTCCCCACGTCTTCGAGTCCGGGCACCCGGGGTCCTTCTGTCCGGGCACACGAGGCGTCCAGGGGCTTCTCTCCTTCGTCCTTCTCGACCTCTTCTTCCTTCTCTTGTTCCATGGATGCTCGAACCTCCGTCTTCTCCTTCCCACGATCATCTTCGATGTACCTAAGAATGCATAGCGTATCTCTTTGAGGTAGAATCCCGTTCTCATGTGAAACCGAACGAAACTCGGAGAGGAAAGAAGTGACCTCGTTCTCGATGTTGCGTGCATGTGCTCTTGTCATTGGCCCGCTTGGTGCTTGCGGTGGTGATGGAGTGTCGGTGCGGGTAGTCGAAGGATGCTCCGCATCATCTCCCCCCCCCCCTTGGGAGAGATCCGTCCACGGATCGTGTTCTTCATCACCATGGTACTTGGCCAAGTCATTGACGTTGAAGATGTCGCTTATGTTGTACTTGTCACGTGGCATGTCGACCTTGTAGGTGTTGTCGTTGTAGCGTGCTAGCACCTTGAATGGTCCGTCGGCTCTCGGGAGTAGCTTGGACTTGTGTTCCTTGGGGAAGCGGTCCTTGCGGAGATGTATCCATACTTGATCACCCGGTTGGAACACCATCGGAGACTTGTTGATGTTGAGCTTGGAGGCGAGTCGTTGTACTTGGCGCTCAATCGTGGAACGTGTTTCTTCATGCATCTTCTTGAGGTAGGTGGCTCTTGCACTTGCGTCCTTGTTTGCTCGTTCTTGAAGCGGCAGAGGAAGAATGTCCAACGGTGACAATGGGTTGAAGCCGTAGACAACCTCGAAGAGGGACTTGCCGGTGGTAGAGTGTCTTGCACGGTTGTAGGCGTACTCGGCGATGGGTAGGCACTCCTCCCACTCCTTGATGTTCTTATTTATCAACACGCGTAGGAGAGTTGCAAGCGTCCGATTGGTGACTTCCATTTGGCCATCGGTTTGAGGATGATACGCCATGGAGAAGAGTAGCTTGATTCCGAGCTTGGCTTCGCGATGTGGAATGCTACTTGGCATAATTTCAATGTAATTCTTCTTAATTGTAGTATGAATATTCAGATCCGAAAGATTCAAGACAAAAGTTCAATATTGACATAAAAATAATAATACTTCAAGCACACTAACTAAGCAATTATGTCTTCTCAAAATATCATGGCTAAAGAAAGTTATCCCTACAAAATCATATAGTATGGCTATGCTCTATCTTCACCACACAAAATATTTAAATCATGCACAACCCCGATGACAAGCCAAGCAATTGTTTCATACTTTTGACGTTCTCAAACTTTTTCAATCTTCACGCAATACATGAGCGTGAGCCATGGACATAGCACTATATGTGGAATAGAATGGTGGTTGTGGAGAATACAAAAAGGAGAAGATAGTCTCACATCAACTAGGCGTATCAACGGGCTATGGAGATGCCCATCAATAGATATCAATGTGAGTGAGTAGGGATTGCCATGCAACGGATGCACTAGAGCTATAAGTATATGAAAGCTCAACAAAAGAAACTAAGTGGGTGTGCATCCAACTCGCTTGCTCACGAAGACCTAGGGCATTTTGAGGAAGCCCATCATTGGAATATAAAAGCCAAGTTCTATAATGAAAAATTCCCACTTGTATATGAAAGTGATATCATAGGAGACTCTCTATCATGAAGATAATGGTGCTACTTTGAAGCACAAGTGTGGTAAAAGGATAGTAGCATTGTCCCTTCTCTCTTTTTCTCTCATTTTTTTTATTTGGGCCTTTTCTTCTCTCTTTTTTATGACCTCTTTTTTTTCTCCTTTTTTTATTTAGTCCAGAGTCTCATCCCGACTTGTGGGGGAATCATAGTCTCCATCATCCTTTCCTCACTTGGGACAATGCTCTAAAAATGATGGTCATCACACTTTTATTTACTTACAACTCAATACTTAGAACAAAATATGACTCTATGTGAATGCCTCCGGCGGTGTACCGGGATATGCAATGAATCAAGACTGACATGTATGAAAGAATTATGAACGGTGGCTTTGCCACAAATACGATGTCAACTACATGATCATGCGAAGCAATATGACAATGATGGAGCGTGTCATAATAAACGGAACGGTGGTAAGTTGCATGGCAATATATCTCGGAATGGCTATGGAAATGCCATGATAGGTAGGTATGGTGGCTGTTTTGAGGAAGGTATATGGTGGGTGTATGATACCGGCGAAAAGTGCGCGGTATTAGAGAGGCTAGCAATGATGGAAGGAGGAAAAGTGTGTATAATCCATGGACTCAACATTAGTCATAAAGAACTCATATACTTATTGCAAAAATCTACACGTTATCAAAGCAAAGTATTACGCGCATGCTCCTAGGGGGATAGATTGGTAGGAAAAGACCATCGCTCGTCCCCGACCGCCACTCATAAGGAAGACAATCAATAAATAAATCATGCTCCGACTTCATCACATAACGGTTCACCATACGTGCATGCTACGGGAATCACAAACTTTAACACAAGTATTTCTCAAATTCACAACTACCCAACTAGCATGACTCTAATATTACTACCTCCATATCTCAAAACAATCATCAAGCATCAAACTTCTCTTAGTATTCAACACACTCATAAGAATTTTCTTTTTTCTTTACTAATCTTGAATGCCTATTATTGTTAAAGCAAACTACCATGCTGTTTTGTAGGAATCTGAAAATAATCTAAGTGAAGCATGAGAGAATAATAGTTTCTATAAGACAAATCCACCACCGTGCTCTAAAAGATATAAGTGAAGCACTAGAGCAAAAACTATATAACTCAAAAGATATAAGTGAAGCACATAGAGTATTCTAATAATTTCCGAATCATGTGTGTCTCTCTCAAAGGTGTGTACAACAAGGATGATTGTGGTAAACTAACAAATAAAGACTCAAATAATACAAGACGCTCCAAGCAAAACACATATCATGTGGTGAATAAAAATATAGCTCCAAGTAAAGTTACCGATGGAAGTAGACAAAAGAGGGGATGCCTTCCGGGGCATCCCCAAGCTTTGGCTTTTAGGTGTACTTAGATTATCTTGGGGTGCCATGGGCATCCCCAAGCTTAGGCTCTTGCCACTCCTTGTTCCATAATCCATCAAATCTTTCACCCAAAACTTGAAAACTTCACAACGAGGAATATGCGCTTGGTTGCGCCTTTCTTGTTGTGCTTCACGATGCGTGGCTTCTTCTTGTATCTCCCGACGAAGAGCTTCCTCTTGTTCTCGCACTTGGCGGTTGCGCTCTTCCACGGCTCTAGTTGACTCGCGGAGTGCGCGTTGTGCTTCGAGTGCTTGTGCTTGACGGATGGCGTCATCATCTTGGGGTTGTTGCCGTGGCACTTGTGGAGGCATTTGCTCTTGCTCCCTTGGTTCTTGCGCTTGTTGTCGCGCCCTTTCACGTGCTCGAACTCGGTCTTGCAAGCCATTGCAATGGAATGGATTTTCTGGAGCTTGGCGATCTTGGGGAGCATCACGTCGAGGGACCCGATCTCGGGGAGGACTTGAATCATAAGATGAGTAGGCCGAAGATGGCCGACTTGAGCGGTGGCTTGAGTGGCACAGTCTTGTTGACAAGGATGAGGAAGACGGGCGCCGCACGATCATGTTGCGGAGTTCTTCCATTTGTGTAGTGAACTTGTCGTCGATGTAGTCGCGGTTCCTTGCTTCCGATTGACGAAGGTCGGCGGCGAGTTGGTCAAGGCGTTCACCCAAGGCCTCACTTTCTTGATGGAGAGCTCTTTGCGCGATGAAGAAGTGGCCCTTGGTGACGTAGTCGGGCTCAACACCTTTTTCCTCGAAGAGCGGGTTCGCCGACGAACTTGGCCTATCCATCATAATCAAGTGGGGTGAGTAAGAAAATGGGAGAACAATGCCGAAGTTACCTTTTCTGAGGATTGAGGATGTAACAAGTATCACTCTATGTAATGCCACAATAGTAGAATTGGAATCGGGTTTGTTTCTCACACCTACAAGTAAAAGGCTTATGGAGTAGCTCGGTTAGGATGGTGGCAAAAATTTCAAGCAAATGTTAGTCAAGATATCGATAAGGTTGAGAAGGTTCACACAAAGGCAAGTAAATCAAATAGATCAAACCCAAGGATATCACTAGGAACACACACACGGAAGATAGATGGGATCCGCACAACCAAGGGGTGAGCTCAAAATGTGCAACCACGGAAAATGCTCTTGTTGTGCGAATGCTAGAGAGATGCTAGCTCGATTGATCAAATGGGCAAGATACGCATGTGCACCAACCTATAAAAGAAAAGTGCCGTCTTCAATCCCAACTATGCTATGTATGCGGTGACCAAGATGATATGAGTATGCAACATGGTTCAATGCTATTGCTTACAAGCTCTTTGTTTCTCCTCTTTTGCTTAAAAGCTTTTCTTTCTTTCTCTTCTTTTTTTTCTATGCTTGATGCTCGAGCCAAGTATGATATGAGACAAGTATGTAAGATATGCACGAGAGAGACTTACGGCACTAAGAGGATAACACGATCACTACGGTGCAAAATAGCGTGGCCCGGCAATTCTCAACTCGCTAGTCTCGATGGGTAAGCAATGCAAAATGGCTCGGGCTATCAATGCAAAAGCAAAGGTGAGTGTCGTCGAGGTTACCGACCTTGCTTACGGTTAGCGGTGAAGATGACTCCGAGGTGATGATGATTGGCGGTGATGTCGATGGCACACGCTCCTAAGTATCCGAAACACCTTAGGAAACAGAAATTGCAACTGAAAATCGGTCAAATGCAGAAGGTGGGTGTTTTTGTGATGATTTTTTGATGGAGGTTAATGGTGGTGGTAATGATATGAGTGGATGGGGGATGTCAAGAGCTTCCAAACGAGCTAAAGAACACAAAAACGGACTTGGGAGTTGGAAGTTATGGTCAAATTGGTGGTGTAGTTGGGCTGATTGGGGGGGGGGGGGTGCAGGCACCCGGGGGTGGGAGGTGCGGGTGCCCGGGGTGGTCAGGGGAAATGGCCCGGGGGTGCGGGTGCCCGGTGGTGCGAGGTGCAGGCACCCGGTGGTCAACGATTTGGGCGAAAATTTGGGGGGAAAAGCAAAATTCGGTGGATTTCATGGTGGGAAGGGTGGGGATTGTTGGGGAGGGTCTAGATCCAGTTGCCAAACATCAAATCCATGGACCAAAACAACCAAATCTCACAAGATCCAACAAATTGCAAGACAAATTTTGGGGCTATTTTTGTGGGGAATTTTCAAAATTGGACGAAAAACAACAAAATCAAGCTAGCAAATGGGGGGATGGGACTCCAAGATGTGAATCAACCTTGCTCATGATACCAAGATGTTGTAGGGTGAAACCCTAAAGGGGATCTTTTCACACTTGGAGGGGTAAGAGAGGAAGAACACTCAAGAACACAAGGCACAAATCACTCAAACAAACCCAAATATCACATCCACTAGAGTAGCATACATGAGATCCACAAGATTACAAGATCAATCCAAGGAAACCAGCACAAAGGTAAAGTTCTTCCCACTCCTAGAGGAGGTGAGGTCTTGATGATGATCTACTCCCTTGGGAGGTCTTGTAATCCACAAGGATTCTTCCCAAGAGGGGTCTTGATCTCCAAGAGGAGGGGATACAAGGAGCAAAGCTCACAATGTTTTATCTAACTAGCAGTGCGACCCACGCATTTGCGCGGCTAGCTTTTTTATACATATTTTCATATTTGATATGTTTCAATTTCATGTATCAAACACCCAATTTCAATGAACTTATTTCATAATAAACATACTTGCACACTTAAAATACACATCCAAATGCTTAGTTCATTTAAAAAGAACTCAAAAATAAATAAAACATATATAAATTCAACTGATGATTTAAATATATAATTCATTTTAAAATTGAGATTTGAAGAAATATAGTCATATATACAATTAGTATACAAATCCAAAAGCTTATTCAGTTTAAATAATTCGAGGTATTATTCGCTAGTTTGGATTTTCTAGCATATAGCTATACTCATTGTTTAGCAACTAAGAGATCTTTTTTTACTTGAAATTTTTATAAGCAACCTCATTCATGTACAAATTATCATATCGACTCACAATAAAATCGACGATGGAGAAATTTTAGCATCGTACCAGGTATTATTACAAAATTTTGTCAAAAAAACTTTTGACTCCACAAACCGTGGGAAGATAAAATTAATAAAGTTTTGTATGTTTGCTCTGATTTTTCCTTTTTCAAAAAAAGAAACAAATACTCAAAGGTGTATATCTTTTTTTCGTGCGAAGTATACACGTTAAGGTTGGCACTTTCTAGTTGTCACGTATATCTTGGTGAGTGCTTGTAACTCCTTTTAAGCCCGATAACTGTTTGTACCATCCAAAACCTATAGTTAATCCTACAAAAGAACATATACTATTATAGCAAATATGTCTGTGCAGTGCAATGGAAGAAAATTAATAGTATGACTTGAAACTTAGCTATTAGCAAGATGTCTTGGCTACCAACTATGACCTGATCATGTGGGCGACATGATTTCCATCTATCTTAGAATCGAATAAGAGTCATTACATTTATCCGTACATATAGACTATATGTTGTTTACTAATAATTGTGTAAATCACCGGAGATATAGAGTGAATATAGGTCACATAATTTTGTCTTAGACCTAAAAGGTAAGATGTCAGCAGTGAGTAAGCACAACAGACAACACACATTCAAAAGAGGATTCAGTAGAAGGATGAAAACAATTATGTAAAAAGAACACATATATGCTGATGCATAATGAAAAATAAAATTGTATGTAAGAATATCATACCTATTTTCTCAAACAAAACCTTTTCAATTTCAATTTGCACTCATACAGTGGAAAGTTGTTTCAGTTATACTCCCTCTGTTCCCAAATATAAGTCTTTTTGGAGATTCCAACAAGTGACTACATACGGAGCAAAATGAGTGGATCTATACTCTAAAATATGTCTACATACATCCGTATGTTGTAGTCCATTTGAAATGTCTAAAAAAACTTATATTTAGGAACGGAGGGAGTACAAAAGATGAAAATACCCAAAAGAACTAATATTTAGTTTTGATTATTTTTCAACCATGAGAGAAAATATATATTCATGGAGTTTTACATTTTCCTTGTAACTTGCATATCTGATTTCAGGTTCTAAAATATCCCCGGATCAGACCACCAAACTTGGGAATACAAATGGACATGTCCGCGGCCATCCACGCGGTTGATAATAAACTAATTCCTGCTTAACTTAAATATAATAATGCTGATTAACTAATTCTCATGTGGACAATAACGGGCTTGGATGAGTCCCCATGCATCCTTAACTCTCCCTTGCGGCCAATATTGTGAACACTCAGGCATTCTATCATTAACTCATCTCCCGTATGCATGCATGGCGATGCAAGAAGTCAGTATAATTTGCAATACCCAAACACGACAATGTATAGATGCATGATATGTCGATGGTAGCTAGTGTAGACCAAACCAACGTAAGGTCATAGGGTAGAAGTTGATAGAGCTGCCGTCGTCAACAAAAAATAAACCTAGATTCAAAGCTAGCTTGGAGATAGGCGTGATTAGGGAGACCAAAAAGCTAGTGGGAGGGTACCTTAATAGTCAACCAGGAAGTACGCAAGAATCCTCTCACCCAGCAGAAAAAATGTCTTTCTCGCACCCTTCTTCTTTTGCTCTTCTGCATCTTCACTGGTTCTAGACTCTACAGTTCTAGACCATCATGTTAAGCTTGACGCAGGGTACTTGCACCATGCGGAGGAGAGCTAGTTGATGAGATCGGCAGGATTCCGCTGCACATTGAAAAACATCTGCATGAAGTTTGACTACTCATGGTAGGAACACGTGATGCGGCCGGTGACGGTCATGCTTCAGAGGTCCGACCGGTGAGGCGATCCCGTTCTCACAGACCTCGGCCACCGTCGCAGAAGTGGCCTGCCGAGAATACCAGCCGCGTTGTTCTTCCATCTTGTTGGTCTCCTTCTGATCGATGGGGGGCCAACATTAGTTTACGTAATTGCAAAGAGATTAAACAGCCAAATAAAAAATAATATTAATTTGGAAGATGACATGAGTGACGATGTCAACGTTTGTACATTGAAGGTCAAATACAAACCGGATTGCACGACGCTGCCACTTTCGCTCAAGGGTGTCCCAACCGGACTGCTCCTGTTTTGGAGGTCACGCAACTATCTTTTTTTTCTTGATTGACCAAGGATCACATCTATTTTTTTGACATCAAGGATCACATCTATTTATTTGTGCATACGTGACATATTCAACCGTTTGCACGTCGTAATATTATTTGTATGTAACGATTCATCTTTAAATCACGGCCCTTGATCCTATAAATTAGCGATCGAAATAATTTAATCCGTGTGGATGAACGAGATGGCTTATTAGATAATAGATAGATACTCTGCTATCCTTCCAAATGAGCTAGGTAAAGAGTATATAAAGGCTAGGGACGAAACTTGGGGAAAAAGGGGTACAAAGGACCAAAATGTCCCTAAAATGCGTAGCCACGGGGGAAGGGTCCGGGCACCCGGGGTGGAACCGGCCAGGCACCGGAGGAGGGAGGACAGGGCACCCGGGGTCGTAGGCCCGGGCACCCGGGGTAGCCGCGCGTGGCTGGGGCGGAGCAGGCCGGGCACCCGGGGCCGGTTGGTCGAGCACCCGGGGTGGGCTGGGCGAGGCTCAAGTGGGGGACCGGGCACCCGGGGCCGGCTCGGGCGCAGCCCAGGCAGAGGCCGGGCATCCGGGGCTGGGCATCCGGGGCCGCGGTGACCGGGCACCCGGGGTGTCCAGGGGGTTCGGCCCTCCCCACGTCTTCGAGTCCGGGCACCCGGGGTCCTTCTGTCCGGGCACCCGGGGTGTCCAGGGGCTTCTCTCCTTCGTCCTTCTCGACCTCTTCTTCCTTCTCTTGTTCCATGGATGCTCGAACCTCCGTCTTCTCCTTCCCACGATCATCTTCGATGTACCTAAGAATGCATAGCGTATCTCTTTGAGGTAGAATCCCGTTCTCATGTGAAACCGAACGAAACTCGGAGAGGAAAGAAGTGACCTCGTTCTCGATGTTGCGTGCACATGCTCTTGTCATTAGCCCTCTTGGTGCTTGCGGTGGTGATGGAGTGTCGGTGCGGGTAGTCGAAGGATGCTCCGCATCATCTCCCCCCCCCCTTGGGAGAGATCCGTCCACGGATCGTGCCCTTCATCACCATGGTACTTGGCCAAGTCTTTGACGTTGAAGATGTCGCTTACGTTGTACTTGTCACGTGGGATGTCGACCTTGTAGGCGTTGTCATTGTCGCATGCTAGCACCTTGAATGGCCCGTCGGCTCTTGGGAGTAGCTTGGACTTGCGTTTCTTGGGGAAGCGGTCCTTGCGGAGGTGTATCCATACTTGATCACCCGGTTGGAACACCATCGGAGACTTGTTGATGTTGAGCTTGGAGGCGAGTCTTTGTACTTGGCGCTCGATCGTGCAACGTGTTTCTTCATGCATCTTCTTGAGGTAGGTGGCTCTTGCACTTGCGTCCATGTTTGCTCGTTCTTGAAGCGGTAGAGGAAGAATGTCCAACGGTGACAATGGGTTGAAGCCATAGACAACCTCGAACGGGGACTTGCCGGTGGTAGAGTGTCTTGCACGGTTGTAGGCGTACTCGGCGATGGGTAGGCACTCCTCCCACTCCTTGATGTTCTTCTTTATCAACACGCGTAGGAGAGTTGCAAGCGTCCGGTTGGTGACTTCCGTTTGGCCATCGGTTTGAGTATGATACGCCGTGGAGAAGAGTAGCTTGATTCCGAGCTTGGCGCATAGCGTCTTCCAAAAGTAGGTTAAGAACTTGACGTCTCGATCCGACACAATTGTCTTTGGAACACCGTGCAACCTCAATATTTCCCTACAAAAGAGATTGGCAACATGTGAAGCATCGTCTATCTTATTGCATGGGATAAAATGAGCCATTTTAGAGAAACGGTCCATAACAACAAATACGGAGTCCTTGCCATTTTGAGTTCTAGCTAATCCAAGCACAAAATCCATGCTAATATCTTCCCAAGGTTGATGTGGAATAGGTAGTGGCATAAACCATGGGATTGAGATTGTGACTTAGCGTTGCAACACGTAGAGCACCGGTTGGTGAAGCGGGCGACATCGCGAAACATCTTGGGCCAAAAGTAGTTCTTGGAGAGCGTGGCAAAAGTCTTGTCGCGTCCGAAGTGTCCCATGAGTCCACCTCCATGAGCCTCTTGCAAAAGTAACAAACGAAGAGAAGACTCAGGAATGCATAGTTTGTTAGCTCTCATAAGATAACCATCTTTGATATAGTATCGTTCCCAAGAAGTATGCGTCACACACTTAGCATAAGGAGTAGCAAAAGTCACATCGCGCTCATACAAATCTTTGATATGATCAAATCCAACAACATTCCATTCAAGTGAGTGAGTAACATGCATTTGCGGGAAAGGGCATCCGCCATAACATTCTCTTTGCCCTTAATGTACTTGATCACATAGGGGAAAGATTCAATAAATTCACTCCATTTAGCATGCCGTTTAATCAACTTGGTTTTACCTTTAAGGTACTTAAGTGTCTCATGATCCGTATGTATGACAAACTCATGTGGTCTAAGATAATGCTCCCAAACATGGAACACACGGACTAAAGCATACAATTCTTTGTCATAGATGGGATAATTGAATTGAGCATCGGAGAGTTTTTCACTAAAATATGCAATGGCTCGTTTTTCTTGCATCAAAACTCCACCAATTCCATTACCACTAGCATCACAATGGACCTCAAAAGTTTTGTCAAAGTTAGGCAAAGCAAGAATCGGAGCATGAGTAAGCAAGGATTTGAGCTCATCAAAAGCGGTCGATTGCAAATGTCCCCAAACAAAGGGTGCATTCTTCTTACTCAAGGCATGCAAAGGTGCGACAATAGAGCTAAAATCTTTCACAAAGCGACGATAGAAAGCCGCAAGGCCAAGAAAACTACGCACTTGTTATAAATTAGTGGGCTGTGGCCAAGTTTTAATTGCTTCAATTTTAGACTCATCAACATGGACACCCTTGGAAGAAACAACGAAACCCAAGAAAACAAGCTTGTCAACTCCAAAAGTGCACTTTTTCATGTTTGCATAAAGACGTTCCTCTCCAAGAGTTTGCAAAATGGCCCTAACATGATTCACATGATCTTTGATGGATTTGCTAAAAACAAGTATGTCATCGAAGTAGACCACAACAAACACTCCAATCTAAGGACGAAGCACAAAATGCATAATTCGCATGAATGTACCGGGAGCTTCCGATAAACCCATAGGCATAACCAACCACTCGTACAAGCCAAATTTAGTTTTGAAAGCGGTTTTCCATTCATCACCTTCTTGTATGCGGATTTGATAGTAACCACTTTTAAGATCAATTTTTGAGAAAATGGTGGCACCGCTAAGCTCATCTAGCATATCATCAAGGCGAGGTATGGGATGCCTATAACGAACGGTGATAGCATTGATGGCTCTACAATCGGAGCACATGCGAAAACTACCATCTTGCTTGGGCACAAGTATAAACGAAACGGCACAAGGGCTTAAGCTTTCACGTACATGGCCGTTCTTGACGAGTTGTTGTACTTGCCGTTGGATCTCCTTAGTTTCTTCGGGGTTGACGCGGTAGGGGGCCTTGTTAGGAAGAGGCGCTCCGGGGATGAGGCCGATCCTATGTTCAATGCCACGTAGAGGAGGAAGACCGGGAGGTAGCTCATCGGGGAAGACATCCTCGAATTCCTGGAACAAGTTAGAAAACACTAGAGGTAGAGGATTAGGAGTGTTAGTTTTTGCCACCTCATCTTTGCAAAGTAGGACAAAGTGGATGACACTTGATGGGTTCTCACACACTTCTCTCATCTCTCTTTTTGTGGCTAGGAGGACTAAGTTTTTGTCTCTTGGTGAAGAGTCGCTCAATTTTGGCTTGTGGCGCTCACTTTCTTTTTGGTGGTTCACTCTCTCACTAGGATCTCCACGATGGGTGGATGCTTGCTTATCGGCGATCACTTGGCTTGGTGACATTGGTCGAAGCACATATTCCCTGCCTTTCATCTTGAAGCTATAGTGGTTGGTTCTTCCGTTGTGGATGACTCTGCGGTCAAATTTCCAAGGGCGTCCCAAGAGAAGATGGCACACGGTCATAGGAACTACGTCACACTCCAAGGTGTCCTCGTAGGCGCCAATCTTGAAAGAAACTTGCACCGTATGCTCCACTTGAATAGTGCCAAAGTCGCTTAGCCATTGCACCTTGTAGGGACGAGGGTGCTTATTCTTGACCAATTGCAGCTTGGAACATAGCTCTTCACTTGCCAAGTTGTGACAACTTCCTCCGTCTATGATGACTTTCACGGAACGCCCGTTGATGTCGGCCTTGGTATGGAAGATGTGGCACCGTTGGTCTTCATCTTGATGGTGTTGGAGCGTCAAGACCTTGGAGACCATGAGAGAGGGACTTGAATCATTGTCACAAAATACTTGATCATCTTCATCTTTGTTGACGCGCCGGTGCATGGCCACGTGCTCAAGGGCTTCCATTTCTTCTTCACTCATCGAGTCATATGTGCCATCATCGCTGAAGATCATGGTTCGCTTGTTGGTGCACTCGAAGGACTTGTGTCCTCGGCCACCACATGTGAAGCACTTGAAAGAACTTGTCTTGACGGGGTCGTTCGGTGGCGCCGAAGATGAGGGAGTCTTGGATTTGTAGGTGCTTGTCGGAGAACGAGTCGAGGAAGGCATAACTTTCTTGGAACTTGACTTGTCGCCGGTACTTGGTGATGCTCTAGTTGAGGTAGGAGTTGCCCAAGTGGCTGGAGCTTGAGAGTAGGAGCCGTAGGTCTTGGACGAATACTTGGCGTATTTGAAGTCATCTTGGACTTGTCGCTCGGCCTTGGTCGCTTGATGAACTAGCTCGAGAAGGTTTGAGTATGGTTGGAAGTCGGCAATCCGCTTGATTAGGTGGTTGAGGCCGTTCAAGAAGCGTGCCATTGTTTGCTCGTCGTCTTCCTTGACATTGGCTCGTATCATGGCAATCTCCATTTCTTGGTAGTATTCTTCCACCGTCTTCGTGCCTTGCCTGAGGAGTTGCAACTTCTTCAAGAGATCACGGGTGTAGTGTGTAGGAACGAAGCGATCTCTCATGACATCCTTCGTTACCGTCCAAGTTGTGATTGGTGGTTTGCCTCTTGTATGTCGTCGCTCGATCACTTGTTCCCACCAAATGAGGACGTAGTCTTGAAACTCGAGGGAGGCCATGGCGATCTTCTTTTCCTCGTCGTAGTTGTGAAGACGGAATATCTTGTCCACCTTCAAGGCCCATGAGAGGTACTCTTCGGGATTATTGCTTCCGGAGAACTTGGGCATGGTGAACTTGAGCTTGCCGTAGTGGAGTTCTTCATCGTGGTAGCGGTCTTGATGTCGCTCTTGCCGTGGAGGAAGGTCCGCAAATGGTCATTCCTCGAGATGTCGCTCTTGGCGTGGAGGAGGGTCTTGAAGCACTTGTTCCACTTGATGTCGTTCTTGTCGTGGCGGAGGACGAGGAATATGCGCTTGGTTGCGCCTTTCTTGTTGTTCTTCGCGATGCGCGGCTTCTTCTTGTATCTCCTGACGAAGAGCTTCCTCTTGTTCTCGCACTTGGCGGTTGCGCTCTTCCACGGCTCTAGTACTCGCAGAGTGCACGTTGTGCTTCGAGTGCTCGTGCTTGACGGATGGCGTCATCATCTTGAGGTTGTTGCCGTGGCACTTGTGGAGGCATTTGCTCTTGCTCCCTTGATTCTTGCACTTGTTGTCGCACCCTTTCACGTGCTCGAACTCGGTCTTGCAATCCATTGCCATGGAATGGATTTTCTGGAGCTTGGCGATCTTGGGGAGCATAACGTCGAGGGACCCAATCTCGGGGAGGACTTGAATCATAAGATGAGTAGGCCGAAGATGGCCGACTTGAGCGGTGGCTTGAGTGGCGCCGTCTTGTTGACGAGGATGAGGAAGACGGGCGCCGCATGCTACCTCTTGAGCACTCCATTGGTTTTCCCTTGAAGAGGAACAGGTGATGCAGCAAAGTAGCGTAAGTATTTCCCTCAGTTTTTGAGAACCAAGGTATCAATCCAGTAGGAGGCCACGCACGAGTCCCTCGCACCTACACAAACAAATAAATCCTCGCAACCAACGCAATAAAGGAGTTGTCAATCCCTTCACGGTCACTTACGAGAGTGAGATCTGATAGATATGATAAGATAATATTTTTGGTATTTTTATGATAAAGATGCAAAGTAAAGAAAGCAAAATAAAAAGGCAATGGAAATAGCTTGTTGTCGGGAGATTAAATATGATGGAAAATAGACCCGGGGGCCATAGGTTTCACTAGTGGCTTCTCTCGAGAGCATAAGTATTACGGTGGGTGAACAAATTACTGTTGAGCAATTGACAAAATTGAGCATAGTTATGAGAATATCTAGGTATGATCATGTATATAGGCATCACGTCCGAGACAAGTAGACCGACTCCTGCCTGCATCTACTACTATTACTCCACACAATAACCGCTATCCAGCATGCATCTAGAGTATTAAGTTCATAAGAACAGAGTAACGCTTTAAGCAAGATGACATGATGTAGAGGGATAAACTCATGCAATATGATATAAACCCCATCTTGTTATCATCGATGGCAACAATACAATACGTGCCTTGCTGCCCCTACTGTCACTGGGAAAGGACACCGCAAGATTGAACCCAAAGCTAAGCACTTCTCCTATTGCAAGAATGATCAATCTAGTAGGCCAAACCAAACTGATAATTCGAAGAGACTTGCAAAGATAACCAATCATACATAAAAGAATTCAGAGAAGATTCAAATATTGTTCATAGATAAACTTGATCATAAACCCACAATTCATCGGTCTCAACAAACACACCGCAAAAGAAGATTACATCGAATAGATCTCCACGAGAGAGGGGGAGAACATTGTATTGAGATCCAAAAAGAGAGAAGAAGCCATCTAGCTAATAACTATGGACCCGAAGGTCTGAGGTAAACTACTCACACATCATCGGAGAGGCTATGGTGTTGATGTACAAGCCCTCTATGATCGATGCCCCCTCCGGCGGAGCTCCGGAACCGGCCCCAAGATGGGATCTCACGGGTACAGAAGGTTGTGGCGGTGGAATTAGGTTTTTGGCTCCGTATCTGGTAGTTGGGGGGTACGTATGTATATATAGGAGGAAGGAGTACGTCGGTGGAGCAACAAGGGGCCCACGAGGGTGGAGGGCGCGCCCAGGGGGTAGGCGCGCCCCCTACCTCGTGCCCTCCTGGTTGATGTCTTGACGTAGGGTCCAAGTCCTCTGGATGACGTTCGTTCTGAAAATCACGTCCCCGAAGGTTTCATTCCGTTTGGACTCCGTTTGATACTCTTTTTCTGCGAAACACGGAAATAGGCAAAAAACAACAATTCTGGGCTGGGCCTCCGGTTAATAGGTTAGTCCCAAAAATAATATAGAAGTGTATAATAAAGCTCAATAATGTCCAAAACAGAATATAATATAGCATGGAGCAATCAAAAATTATAGATACGTTGGAGACGTATCACCACACGATCATGTTGCGAAGTTCTTCCATTTGTGTAGTGAACTTGTCGTCGATGTAGTCGCGGTTCCTTGCTTCCGATTGATGAAGGTCGGCGGCGAGTTGGTGAAGGCGTTCACCCAAGGCCTCACTTTCTTGATGGAGAGCTCTTTGCGCGATGAAGAAGTGGCCCTTGGTGACGTAGTCGGGCTCAACACCTTTTTCCTCGAAGAGCGGGTTCGCCGACGAACTTGGCCTATCCATCATAACCAAGTGGGGTGAGTAGGAAAATGGGAGAACAATGCTGAAGTTACCTTTTCTGAGGATTGAGGATGTAACAAGTATCACTCAATGTAATGCCACAATAGTAGAATTGGAACCGGGTTTGTTTCTCACACCTACAAGTAAAAGGCTTATGGAGTAGCTCGGTTAGGATGGTGGCAAAAATTTCAAGCAAATGTTAGTCAAGATATCGATAAGGTTGAGAAGGTTCACACAAATGCAAGTAAATCAAATAGATCAAACCCAAGGATATCACTAGGAACTCACACACGGAAGATAGATGGGATCCGCACAACCAAGGGGTGAGCTCAAAATGTGCAACCACGGAAAATGCTCTTGTTGTGCGAATGCTAGAGAGACGCTGGCTCGATTGGTCAAATGGGCAAGATACGCATGTGCACCAACCTATAAAAGAAAAGTGTCATCTTCAATCCCAACTATGCTATGTATGCGGTGACCAAGATGATATGAGTATGCAACATGGTTCAATGCTATTGCTTACAAGCTCTTTGTTTCTCCTCTTTGGCTTAAAAGCTTTCCTTTCTTTCTCTTCTTTTTTTCTATGCTTGATGCTTGAGCCAAGTATGATATGAGACAAGTATGTAAGATATGCACGAGAGAGACTTATGGCACTAAGATGATAACACGATCACTACGGTGCATAATAGCGTGGCCCGGCAATTCTCAACTCGTTAGTCTCGATGGGTAAGCAACGCAAAATGGCTCGGGCTATCAATGCAAAAGCAAAGGTGAGTGTCGTTGAGGTTACCGTCCTTGCTTACGGTTAGCGGTGAAGATGACTCCGAGGTGATGATGATTGGCGGTGATGTCGATGTCACACGCTCCTAAGTATCTGAAACACCTTAGGAAACGGAAATTGCAACTCAAAATTGGTCAAATGCGGAAGGTGGGTGTTTTTGTGATGATTGTTGGATGGAGGTTAATGGTGGTGGTAATGATATGAGTGCATGGGGGATGTCAAGAGCTTCCAAACGAGCTAAATAACACAAAAAACGGACTTGGGAGTTGGAAGTTATGGTCAAATTGGTGGTGTAGTTGGGTTGATTCGGGGGGGGGGGTGCGGGCACCCGGGGGTGGGAGGTGCGGGTGCCCGGGGTGGTCAGGGGAAATGGCCCGGGGGTGCGGGTGCCCGGTGGTGTGAGGTGCGGGCACCCGGTGGTCGACGATTTGGGCGGAAATTTTGGGGGAAAAGCAAAATTCGATGGATTTCGTGGTGGGAAGGGTGGGGATTGTTGGGGAGGGTCTAGATCCACTTTCCAAACATCAAATCCATGGACCAAAACAACCAAATCTCACAAGATCCAACAAATTGCAAGACAAATTTTTGGGGCTATTTTTGTGGGGAATTTTCGAAATTGGACGAAAAACAACAAAATCAAGCTAGCAAATGGGAGGATGGGACTCCAAGATGTGGATCAACCTTGCTCATGATACCAAGATGTTGTAGGGTGAAACCCTAGAGGGGATCTTTTCACACTTGGAGGGGAAGAGAGGAAGAACACTCAAGAACATAAGGCACAAATCACTCAAACAAACCCAAATATCACATCCACTAGAGTAGCATACATGAGATCCACAAGATTACAAGATCAATCCAAGGAAACAAGCATAAAGGTAAAGTTCTTCCCACTCCTAGAGGAGGTGAGGTCTTGATGATGATCTACTCCCTTGGGAGGTCTTGTAATCCACAAGAATTCTTCCCAAGAGGGGTCTTGATCTCCTAGAGGAGGGGATACAAGGAGCAAAGTTCACAATGTTTTATCTAATACTTTGCTATCCTTCCAAATGAGCTAGGTAAAGAGTATATAAAGGCTAGGGACGAAACTTGGGGAAAGAGGGGTACAAAGGACCAAAATGTTCCAAAAATGCGTAGCCACGGGGAAGGGTCCGGGCACCCGGGGTGGAACCGGCCGGGCACCCGGACCGGTCAGGGGCACCGGAGGAGGCAGGACCGGGCACCTGGGGTCATAGGCCTGGGCACCCGGGGCAGCCGCGCGCGGCTGGGGCGGAGCAGGCCGGGCACCCGGGGCCGGTTGGCCGGGCACCCGGGGTGGGTTGGGCGAGGCCCAAGTGGGCGACCAGGCACCCGGGGCCGGCCGGGGCGCAGCCCAGGCAGAGGCCGGGCACCCAGGGCCGCAGTGACCGGGCACCCGGGGTGTCCAGGGGGTTCGGCCCTCCCCACGTCTTCGAGTCCGGGCACCCGGGGTCCTTCCGTCCGGGCACCTAGGGTGTCTAGGGGCTTCTCTCCTTCGTCCTTCTCGACCTCTTCTTCCTTCTCCTGTTCCATGGATGCTCGAACCTCCGTCTTCTCCTTCCTACGATCATCTTCGATATACCTAAGAATGCATAGCGTATCTGTGAGGTAGAATCCCGTTCTCATGTGAAACCGAACGAAACTCGGAGATGAAAGAAGTGACCTCGTTCTCGATGTTGCATGCACGTGCTCTTGTCATTGGCCCTCTTGGTGCTTGCGGTGGTGATGGAGTGTCGGTGCGGGTAGTCGAAGGATGCTCCGCATCAGTCGCCTTCCTCAAAGCTTCATGCATGAACCTTGCGGCTATGGTAGCGGCACAAGGCTTGCTGGTAGCGCACTGCTCCCACAGCCGCCCGAAGATGATCTTCCTCAAGGAGAGTTGCGTCATCTTGCCGCAATTGCTCTTGCTCAAGGTCATCATAAGCGAGCATTCGGGGTGACCCATATGTGAGTTCCGTGGGGAGAACTGCTTCTGCCCCGTATACCAGGGCAAAGGGTGTCTGGCCGGTGGCTCGATTTGGCGTCGTTCTGATCGACCAAAGAACCACCGGCAACTCATCAATCCAGTGCCTTCCACACTTGTGCAGCCTGTCAAAAGTCTTTGTCCGGAGGCCTCACTGTACTTCAGCCTTTGCCCTCTCTGCTTGGCCATTGCTCCGTGGATGTGCAACAGAGCCGAAACAGACCTTGCTGCCGAGGTCTTGGATGTACTGCATGAAGGTGCGGCTTGTGAACTACGTGTCGTTGTCGGTGATGACTATTTTCGGCACACCAAAACGGCAAACTAGCCCCTTGAAGAACTTGACGGCTGATTGTGATGTCACCTTCCTCACTGCCTCCACTTCAGGCCACTTTGTGAACTTGTCGATTGCGAAATACAAGTACTCAAAGCCCCTGACAGCACGGTGGAAGGGGCCCAGTATGTCGAGCCCCCACACCGAAAATGGCCAGGAGAGAGAGATCGTTTGAAGGGCTTGAGCTGGTTGATGAAGCTTCTTTGAATGGAACTGACACGCTTCACACTTGGTTACTAGTGCCGTCACATCCTGGAGGGCAGTGGGCCAGAAGAAACCTTGCCGGAATGCTTTGCCGGCAAGGGCCCTCGACCCTATGTGGGAGCCACATATGCCTCCGTGTATCT
Source organism: Triticum aestivum (assembly GCF_018294505.1). Classification (NCBI taxonomy): domain Eukaryota; kingdom Viridiplantae; phylum Streptophyta; class Magnoliopsida; order Poales; family Poaceae; genus Triticum; species Triticum aestivum. Next base: position 173,020,254 of record NC_057799.1, on the reverse strand, counting down.
CTGCCAACAGCTCCAGTCCTTCCTCTCGGGGAATACACTTCAATTTCACATCGTTCGGCGTCTTCCTGTACAGAACATTGTCGATGAACTGATACATGGCAGACCGACGAGCTACTTTCTCCGCTTCTTCCTGCTCCTCAGGAAGCTCCCCTGTTTGGAGGAATCAGACGGCATGTTGTGCCCATGCCGGAGCCTGAGGTTCGACGACAAGGACTAAAGGCATTTCCTCTTCCATGGGAGTGGCTGCCTCTACGGCCAGGGCTTGACGCCCTGCCGGAGTCTGTTTCCCCACGGCAGGCTTGGTGTCCTCGGCAACATCTTTGCCGGCGGCTCCTAGGAGCTCGTCGGGAAAGTACTTGCCGGGACCTGATTTCCTTCACTTGTTCTGCTCTGTCGATGGTTCAACGGATGGTTGAGTTAAACGAAGCACAAAGGTACCTGGTACCACAGGCAACTTGAGGGCAACGCGTTTTGACAGGTAATCGGCGATGCTATTCTCCGCTCGGGGAACATGCTCCGCTTGTATACCGTCGAAACGCTCCTCCAACTTCCTCACCTCATCCACATATGCCTCCATCAATGGACTCTGGTAATCCTTGTTAACTTGCTTGACGACAAGCTGCAAATCACCCCTGACGATGAGCTTCTTGATTCCGAGGTCTGCCGCGATCCTGAGACCGGCAAGCAACCCCTCATACTCCGCCGTATTGTTCGTTGATTTTTCCCGGGGGAAGTGCATCTGGATTACGTACTTGAGGTGCCCTCCGATGGGTGCGACGAGTAGCACGCCAGCACCAGCACCTTGGAGTGAGAAAGCTCTGTCAAAGTACATAATCCACTCACTGATCGTCTCTTTGCCGAGAAGGGTGGTCTCTTGGATCTCCTTGTCGGGCGTTGCGGTCCACTCTGCTATGAACTCTGCTAAAGCTCGGCACTTGATCATTGAAGTACTTTCAAACCTGAGGCCAAAGCTCGACAGCTCCAATGCCCACTCCACAATCCTCCCTGTCGCATCTGGGTTGTGCAAAATTCGTTGCAAAGGGAGGCAGGTGACGACGGTGATCTCGTGCGCTTGGAAATAGTGGCACGGCTTTGTCGAGGCCATGAGAAGGCCGAAAAGCAGCTTCTGCATTCCAGAATATCTTGACCTAGCCCCTTGCAAGAGGGAACTAACAAAATACATTGGATGCTGCACCATCTTCTTCTTATGTCCCACTTGGCCCATCCGCTCGGGCTCTGCCTCGCCGGGTTCGGGCCTTGTTGGGGGTTCAGGCTCTGTCGGGGAAGACCCCGGCCCGCCATCCGATGGCTCTGCTGCAACTGCTGCTTCTCCCTCAGGTTCCCTTTGCGCCACCAGCGCAGCACTGACCACTTGATTCGTTGCTGCTAAGTACAGCAGCAACGGCCCTCGTGGCTTAGGCGCGACTAGTATTGGCGTAGAGGAGAGGTACCTCTTCAAATCTTGCAGTGCTGCCTCTGCCTCCAGAGTCCATTTTACTGGACCCGCCTTTTTTCAAAACTTTGAAAAAGGGGAGGGCACGCTCAGCAGATTTGGAGATGAACCTACTCAGGGCAGCAACGCAGCCGGCGAACCTACGGACGTCTTTGACCTGTTTCAGCGCCTCAATCTGCTCAATCGCTTTGATCTTGTCGGGATTTGCTTCGATCCGTGTTGAGACACAAAGAACCTGAGAAGTTTGCCCGAGGGGACACCGAACACACACTTCTCTGGGTTGAGCTTGAGGTTGATCTTGCGCAGGTTTGCGAATGTTTCTTCTAAATCTTGCACGAGTGTGGCCCTGTCCTTGGTTTTGACCACCATGTCATCCATATAAGCTTCCATATTTCTATGCAGCTGGGGCTCAAAACCAATCTGGAGTGCTCAGGCAAAAGTCGAACCAGCACTCTTCTACCCGAAAGGCATTCGTACAAAACAGTACGTACCACATGGGGTGATGAATGCGGTCTTCTCTTCGTCTTCCTTCATCATGAAGATCTGGTGGTACCCTGAATAGTCATCGAGGAATGACATCAGGTCACACCCGGCAGTGGAGTCTACAATCTGGTTGATGTGTGGCAGAGGGAAAAGATCCTTTGGATAGGCTTTATTGATGTCCGTGTAATCAATACACAGCCTCCACTTCCCGTTGGCCTTACGCACCACCACCGGATTGGGCAACCACGTGGGGTGGAGTACTCCTCTTACCAGGCCTGCCGCCTCGAACTTCCTGATCTCTTCAATGATGAACTCTTGTCGCTCCAAAGCTTGCTTCCCGACCTTCTGCTTGATGGGCCGCACGTGAGGACAGACAGCAAGATGGTGCTCAATCACCTCCCTGGGAACACCGGGGATGTCAGATGCTTGTCATGCAAATACATCGACATTCGCCTGCAGGAAGGTGACGAGCGTGCTTTCCTATTTGCTGTTGAGGGTGGAGCTTATAGTGAAAGCCCCGCCCGTGCCGTCCTCCTTGATGGACACCTTCTTGGTTTCTGGTGGTGCAGCCTTGGACTTCTTGCTCTTGTCGGTGGAGCTCTCGGGCACGTCCTCAACGGGAGCACAACACTCCGAAGAGGTGCGCTTGCCAGAGTGGGTGCAAGAGGTCTTGCCGGAAGGAGCCTTGCCGGCCTTCTTCCTCCCTGGAGCTTCAGTGGCAGGAACAAGTGCCCTGGCGGCAGTTGCTGCAACTGCCTCTCGGTAGAGTTGGTCGGCGCAGATGAGTGCGTCTTTCTTGTCAGAGGGGGTGGTGATGATGGTCAGCGGCCCCGGCATCTTCAACGTGTTGTAGGCGTAATGGGATGCCGCCATGAACTTGGCCAACGCTGGGCGGCCAAGGATCCCATTGTATGGCAAGGGGATCTCGGCGACATCAAAGACGATCTTCTCTGTCCTATAGTTCAGCTCGCCCCCAAATGTAACAGGCAGCGTGATTTTCCCTTGGGCTGGCTCCTTCCCGGGTTGACCCCTTGAAACGTGCCCGTCTCTTCGAGGCCTCCATCAGGAATCTGCAGCTTCTTGATCACAACGGGCGAGGTCAAGTTCAGACCGGCCCCACCGTCAACCAGCACTTTCGTCACCTTGAGGTTGCGTATTATTGGTGAGACCAACAACGGCAAACAGCCGACTGCAGTCGTGCGGTCAGGGTGATCTTCGGTGTCAAAAACGATGGGCGTGCAGGACCACTTCAGTGGCTTCTGGGCATCGAACGACGGCTCCGCCGCAGTGACCTCACGCGCCCACTGCTTCAGCTGGCGGTGTGAGGTGTGCAACGAGGCGCCACCATCGATGCACATAGTTTGTAGCCTTCTGGAACTCGTGCTCGCCGGACTTGTCGTCCTCGTCGCGATCATCATCCTCCTCTTTCTTGTCGCGGCCCCGAGCGGGCCTCTCTTGTTGGTTATCTTTGCCGCGATGCCCCCCTTGGCCGCCACACTTCTTGTCGTATCCCTCCGCACCATCCTGACCCTTCTCATTGTCTCGCCTCTCATACTCAGTTTTTTGCTTTTCTGTGAGCAGCTCAACTTGTCGGCAGTTCTGGAGGTCGTGGCCCTTGGTGTGGTGGATCTTGCAGTACTGCTTGTCGGAGCCTCCTGGCTTGCTGGCGGCTGCTAAGGCCAAGCAGGCGGCACACTCGGCAACCTCCTTGCTGGGGTCGTCAGCCTTGGCCTTCTTGGCGGCGCCGAGCTTGCCGGATCCCTCAACGGCAAGCATAGTCTTGCCCTTGCACTTCCTGTTGCGTCGACGGCCCTTCTTTGTCGGAGCGGCGGCATCTTTGTCTGTGGATTCAGTTTCCGCACCGGTGCCCTCGCCGGGGTACTTCCTCCCCTCTTCATCTCGAGCACATCTATCGGCCAGAACATACAGTTCGGCCACATCTTTGATCTTGTTCATCGCCAACTCTTCACGCATCTTGCAGTTGCGCACATTCTGATGGAATGCGCTGATAACAGCGGCGGGATGAACATCTGGGATGTTGTACTGCACCCGGCTGAACCTCTGTATGTACTTGCGCAGGTTTTCACCTTCTTTCTGGGGGATGATATGCAAATTGCTTGCATGGCCATGAGCTTGGTGGCCTCCAGTGAAGGCGCCAACAAACTCATGCCACAAATGCGACCAAGAAGAAATGGAATCCACTGGCAAGTGCATCAACCATGACATGACGTTGGGTTTGAGTGCCAACGGGAAATAATTGGCAAGCACCTTGTCGTCGCAAGCCCAAGTAGCTTGCATCGCGATGGTGTAGATGCTGAGGAACTCCGATGGGTGGGTCGTGCCGTTGTAGTTCTCGCCAACATCGGGCTTGAATGTGCGGTGGGAGGGCCACTGGAACTGCCGCAGCTCTCGGGTAAAGGCTGGGCAACCCACCTCGTAGGGCAAGTCGCCGGGGCCCCCGGCGCCGGGTGGTCCATAGTAGGCCCCGCGCGCCAATCTGACTGATGGCGCGTGTCGGGTGGTAGGTGCGACATATGCCAACGGGTGGCTTATCATTGTGGGTGCCAATAAGACGTCGCCGGTGCCTGGAAACGGGATGAGGCGAAGACATGCACGCCGGCGGATCTTACCCAGGTTCGGGGCTCTCCGAGGAGATAACACCCCTAGTCCTGCTCTGCGGGGTCTCCGCATGATCACTAGATCAGGAAAGGTAGCTACAATCGCTCCTAGAGCTGTTGGGTTCAAGGGAGAAGAAGAACAAGGCTAGCTCTTGCTTCTCTCTCTCTCTATGGTGTGTGTGCTATGCTAAGAAGCCAACCCTTTGCATGGGTGCCCCGGGGGGTTTATATAGGCCTACCCCCCGGGGGTACAATTGTAATCCGGCTGGGCACTGGTCCCAGCCGTCAGTGTCTATGCTCGCCGGCTTCTCCGCCGGCTGTTGGGGCCCGCCGACTGGTGGGTCCCGCCGGCTGCCGGCCTCTTGGTCGACAGGCCGGCCCCACCGCCTAGGGTCTTGTCGGCGGCTGCTTACTGTAGCCTCGCCCCTGATGACGAGGGCTTCGTTGAGGTAAGCGTGGCTACAGTGGGCCGCCTCGAGGGCTCTCACTGTAGCCTTACCTCGTCTTGTCTCCTTAATGTGGCACATGCTTCGAGGGAGGGGGTAGCCGGCTTCTGGGGGCCGGCTGCGCCCTTGGCCGACTGGGGGAGGCCGGGCCGCCTTCGCGCCTCTCTCTGGCTGAAGGGGCCCGCCGCCCGTGGGCCGTACTGGCGTCTGCCGTGGGTGACGTCGAGGCTAGCATGGCTACAGTGCCGAGCCGGACGGGAGATGGCCGTCCCGTACGGCGTCCTGTGGCCATGCCTGCCTCGGGTTTCGGGGGTAGTGGGCCGCACTGTGGCCACACCCCGTCTTGTCACCGTTATGTGGCGTAGCTTTGGTGGTTGCGGTCTTGGCCGGCTTCTTGGAGTCGGCGCTCTTCGAGGCCGGCTTCTGGGAAGTCGGCATCCTTTACGGCCGGCTTCCTGGAGTCGGCCACCCCGTGGTTATCCTGGGGGGAGGTTGCTGAGGCTGGGTCGCCTTCCGTGAGTCGGCTTCAGAGATAGCCGGCCAGGGAAGGTGGTCCAATGCTTGGAGTGCTTGAAGGCCCAAAGGCCTGATAATTCTTTGGAAGAGCCAGGGGCAATCGGTTAGGCTACCCGTGGCCATTTACTCCGACAGTAGTCCCCGAAGCTGATTGGGCTTCGAGGTTGGGTAGGAGTTGAGAAGCTCGATCAGCTTCCTATCTTGACAAGTCGGCAGCTGGGAGCCGGCTTTGGTTAGACGCGCCGCCTTGGTCAAAAATTCCGGAGTCGGAGGGCGGGAGCTCGCCAGTGCGTGCTCCGGGCCGCGGGCCGGCCACTTGCCGTCTGCGAACCACGTGGCCTCTCTCGGCCAAAAAGCCTGCCAGCCCACGCGCGCGACGGGACGTCGCCGCAGGGCGGGGGCCCGCCACGTCCACGCCCGGGCCCAGGCGCGGATTCTCTGCAGCCCGAAACCGCCCGCACGTCTCCTTGCGGCAGTTTCGGCACGCCTTTAGGGCGTAATAATCGCGAGGCGTGGGGGAGTGGGTGCAGTTAATCCCACGTCTCACCCCACGTCCGACCTCCCCGGCTTCACCTCGCGAAGCTATAAGTAGGGGGAGAGGGAGAGCGGCAGGCTCTCGCACGCTCCTCCCCCTTCCACCATCTTCTTCCTCTTGCAGTTTCTTGCAACAGCGCCTCGCCGCCGCGCTCTTCCACTACTCGTTCCTCCGCCGTCGCGCTCGTTTTCACCATGCCTCCCACCACGGAGCAATATGGCGGGGATTGGGACGGCTCCAACGTCCACGAAGATCACGTCGAATTCCTCCGCAAGACGCGGCGGCTGCCCAGCGCGGACAAGGTGGAGGTCCGTCTCGCGCCGGCGAAGGAGCTTACGCCGGAGCCGCGGGAGGGCGAGCGGGTGGTCTTCCGCTCGCATTTCTTGCGCGGAATCGGCCTGCCCGTGAGCGCCTTCTTCCGCTCTTGGCTCGAGTTCTACCAGCTCCAGCCGCACCACCTCACCCCGAACGCGGTGGTGCTGCTGTCTGCCTTCGTCACCCTGTGCGAAGGCTACCTCGGCGTCCTCCCCACCCTCGAGCTCTGGGGGGAGTTCTTCCAGTCCAAGCTGGGCACGCGCTCGCGGGGCGTGCCGGCTCAGACTGGCGCCTTCATCGCGGGGCGGAGGGTGGCTGCCGACAACCCCTTCCCCATCATCACGCTGATCCAGTCGGTGAAGCTATGGCAAAAGTCGTATTTCTACGTCAGGAGCATCGCCCCGCAGGGCGACTACGTCAACCTGCCGGCTTACGTAGCCGGCCCACCGGAGGGCAGGCGGCCCCAGTGGTCCTACCGGGCCGTGACTCTGACGCCGGCTGGATCCGCAGCCGTCGCCCGAGTGCGAGCGATGACCCAGTCGGAGGGCTTGACGGGGCCCGACCTGCTGGCCGCCTTCGTCACGCGCCGGGTACTTCCGCTCCAGAGCCGCCCTCATCTGATCTGTCAGATGAGCGGCCAGCTCGATCCGAGCCGGATGTGCACCAAGGACATGCCGCACGAGGAGGTTGCCTATATGGTGAACTACCTCGCGAACTGCAAACTCTCCGAAGAGTGGCAGTTCGGCAAGGAGCCATATAGCCGAGCCAATCCACCGCCCACGGTATGTTCTCCTTGTCTCTTCTTTTTCTCTTAGCTTTGTCGCCGAGTTCCTTTGGCCGACTCTGACTAGTCGGCTTGTCTTCGACAGAGTCCTCTTCTTCGGCCTGCCAGCGGGTCGGATGCGGAGCGCCGATTCGTCCCCGACCGGACGCAGCACGACCTGGAGGACCCCGACTTGGGGGCGGCCGCTATGGACGACAACACCGAGCCGGGTGGTGGCCAAGCCGGCGGCGAAGCAGGCGGCTCCGGGCATGGAGTCACCTTCGACGACTGGCCGGACGACGATGAGGCCGAAGTCGTCCCGCGCCGCCGGCCGGCATCTGGACGCGGCGCGGGTTCCTCCGCTGCACCGCCTGCTCGGGGCGGCGGGCAAAAGCGTCGCGCCGCCCAGGGTTTGTTCGGCAGTCGGACGAAGAAGCCCAGGGGCGGGGCGGCGGCGACCAGGCGGGAGGAGGCGGCCGCGAAGGCGGCTCGCTTCCGCAAGACGGTGAAGCAACCACAGACGGTGTCGGCGTAAGTTCGAACTCTTTTGTATACTCTTTTTTCTTTCTTTTCTCTGGTGGTTCCTGAATCCTTGTCTTTTTCTCCAAACAACCAGAGCTCCATTGTCGCTTGAGCGGGCGGCTGCCGCCTCCGTCGTCGAGTCGCCGAGGGGGTCTGGGAGCACCACTCGCCGCGTGGACCCCCGTGCCGACCTTCAGGAGGCGACAGAACGGAACGCGCGGGAGGCGCGGGAGGAGCGGGAGGCGCGGGAGGCGGAGGCACGGAAGGCGGCCGCCGCCCAGGCGGCGCAGGAGGAGGAGGCGGCGAAGGCGCGCGCCGACGCCGCAGCCAAGGCCCAAGCGGAGGCTGCAGCTGCGGCGACGGCGGAGGGGGCCTTGTTGGTCACCCCACTGCGCGTCGCAGCGCCTGGGGCCCCGGAGCCCTCGCCAGAAGGAGCCGGCGGCGACCAGCCAGGGCTGGAGAGGGACGACGACGTCGTCATCCTGGAGAGGGCGCCGGTGCCGACCCCGCCGACTGGGGCGGCTCAAGGCGGCCGGCCTGATCTGCCGCCTGCGCAGTCGGCGGGGGGCGAGCCGGCCGCGAGGACTGAGCTGGCGGTCCGGATGCCGCCGAGCCGGCGCGCGGGGAAGGCTGCGTCAGAGCCACAGAAGGCCGCGTCGGAGCCGCAGCCGGCCGCGGGCTCCAGCTCGTCGGCCCAGGATGTGGAGGTGGCCAGCGCTACCTCGGGGTGGACGCCGGGCGGAGGGACGGCCGTGATGAACGTGGCCGCGCAGGACGTCCGGACCCGGCTCCAGGCCCAGGCTACGGCGCTGAGGCAGTATACCGACGAGTTCCTTGCGACGCGGGCGGCCATCCGGGTTAGTCTTCTTATCTTGCTTCTTCTTGATCTTGATTTCTTCCGTGGGGGCGCGTCAGCGCACCCACTGGGTGTAGTCCCCGAGTTCCGAGTCGGCTGCTGAGCAGGCGGCTTGGAACTTCTTAGTGGATTTGGCTTTGCTATTCTTGTTCTTACTTCGATCTTCTGTCTATCTTGCAGGACTACCACAATCTTCGTGCGGCCGCCTTCAACTCCCAGGCTCGGGAGCTGACCCAGAAGACCGCCGACCTTACTGAGAGCCGGGGTACGTGCTTTGTTCTTTATCTCACGTGGGGGCGCGTCAGCGCACCCACTGGGTGTAGTCCCCGAGATTCGGGCCGACTGCTGAGCAGTCGGGTCGGATCTTCCTTGACGACTTCCTCTTACTGTTCTTTCTTTTTCTGCCGTCTCTGCAGCGGCCAACGCCGGTCTGAGGGCACAGCTGGGAGAGTCTCAGACTGCCCTTCGTGCCAAGGATGCCGAGCTCGCCGCCTTGGTGCAGGAACGCGACCGCCTGGCCAAGAAGTTGGCCGACCAGGAGGAGGGCCACAAGGCGGCTCTGAAGGCGGTGCAGGACCGCGAAGCCGCCCTCCAGGCCGAGTACGAGACGGAGGCGGCTGGCTGGGCTGAAGCAAGGCAAACTCTGATCACTGGCTATGGTCAGATCGAGGATCTGGTTGACGGTAAGCCGCCTACTTCTTCGTCCTTTCTAGCCATCTGCCGCTTTTGGCTCGTTTTCTGACTTGGTGTTTTCTCTTCTTTCTTTTTCTTTCTTGCGCAGAGTACTTCCCTGGCTATTCTACCGCCGCCAACCAGATCATCGAGGCCCGCCGCCAAGCGCGAAGGCAGGCTGGCTTCGAGATTTCGCCAACCGCCGGCCGTTCGCTGGAGGAGCAGCTCTTGGCGATCCAGGCCCGTCTCCAGCCGGCTCACCGACTGCTCCGCCGTCTTCAGCGCGCCGGGGCGCAAGTATTGGCCGCCCTCTGGCCCGGCCAAGTGGTTCCTCGCACCCCCAGTCGGACCGCCGACTGGCTGGAGGTGGCAGTCGGCCGCTTCGAAGCCTGGAAGGCCTCGGCGGCTCGGTCCGGCGCCAGGCGGGCGCTGGAGTTCGTCAAGGCCTGGTATCCCGGCCTGAGCCTGGATCAGCTGGCTACCTGGCGGCAGCAAGCCGACACGGAGCTGGAGCCGGCGCGGCCGGCTATCATCCGGCGGGCTTCGGCGATCGCCGACTACACCGACACCAGCGTCTTCGCCCCTGAGGTAGATGACAACGGTGTCGCCCAGCCGGAGGAGTGGTTCGGGCTGAACCCGGCAGACGGTGAAGACTCGGCGGAGGAGATCGACTCCAGCGACGAGGGCGAAGAGGAGGAGGAGGAGGGTGAAGACGCCGAGCCGGCTGGTGGAGCAGCCGACCAGCCTCAGCCTGACCGCGCCTCCAGCACCACGTCACGCGCGAGTGCGTCGCCTGCCACTGGTGGTGACCAAGCCGAGACCCGCTAGGCGGCCACTCCTTCAGCCGGCGACGCCGTCTCCACCGACCAGCCTCGGCTCCCGCACCGCGCCCTAGTCTAGTCTGCCATCTTTTGTTTTCCTGTCTTGTCACTTTTGGAACAATATTCTGTTAAGTCTGCACAATTCCACCCACTGGGGGTGTATTCGAACTATGTCCGTTGCCGGCCTGTTGGGGGCTTTATATGTATATATAACTTATGCATGCATTTGGCTTTTCCTCGTACTTTGCTTTTCATCCTTCTGCTGTTTCCTTTGCCGCCCTCCCTTGGTTGCCGCCTCCCCAGTCAAACAGTTGCTCTGCAATCTGTAGCTGGAGGAGTGCTTGGCCAATTGGGGGGGGGAAGTACTCTAGCTTTGCTGGACTAGAGCTAAGTGTTTAGGAAGCCGGCCAGCCGGCTGTTCTGACAGCCGGCAAGCGTGGTTGGAGGCCGTCTTTTTGCTATATAAGTTCGTTGGTCCTTAGCCGTTTTTCGTGTGGGCATCCTTTCTGCCTTGCCTCTTGCTAGTCGGACAGTCGGTTCTTCGAGCTGCGACTTTCAACAAGAGAGGACTCGGGAGCCGGCACACTACTTGTCTGACTTCAGGTAGAACTTTTAATATAGCTCAAGGCGGCCAGTCCCCGGGCCGACTAGTCGAACCCGGTGCCCAACAAGAAATCAAATGTAATAATACATTCATGGATATGACACTCGTCATTCATAGATAAATAAAGGCAGTCCCCGAGTACTGTTCGGGGGGCCTGTTGGTTCGTACTTAATACAAAAGGGTAGCATGATACATACTGCTTTCAACTGTAAAATCTTCTCAGGAGGTTCGCGTTCCATGGTCGCTCCGACTCCTTGCCGGAGTCGTCTCTCTTGCGTGCTCTTGGTTTTTGCGCGTCGATCAGGTAGTAGGAGTCGTTGCCTAGTGCCTTGCTGATGACGAAGGGGCCTTCCCAAGGGGCCGAGAGCTTGTGCTGGCCGGCTGTTCGCTGGATCAGCCGGAGCACAAGGTCGCCCTCTTGGAAGGATCTTGGCTTGACCTTGCGGTTGTGGTAGCGGCGCAGCCCTTGCTGGTAGATGGCGGACCGGCTGAGTGCTAACAGCCGGCCTTCTTCCAGTAGGTCGACGTCGTCTTCTCTTGCTTCCTTGGCCTCTGCCTCCGTGTACATGGTGATCCGAGGCGAGTCGAACTCGATGTCTGTTGGGATGACAACCTCGGCACCATATACAAGGAAGAATGGAGTAAAGCCGGTTGACTTGTTGGGTGTAGTGCGCAGACTCCAGAGGACAGCCGGCAGCTCATCGAGCCAGCAGCCGGCCGATCGCTCCAGTGGTACAACCAGTCGGGGCTTGATGCCGGAGAGGATGAGTCCATTTGCTCGCTCGACCTGGCCGTTTGACTGCGGGTGGGCAACGGACGCTAAGTCCAGTCGGATGCCCTGCGTCGCGCAGAAACGTGCCAGTGCTCCTTTGGCGAAGTTCGTGCCGTTGTCGGTGATGATGCTGTGCGGCACGCCGTACCGAGTAGTGATGTCAGTGATGAATGTCACGGCAGTCGGCCCGTTCAGCTTCTTGATCGGCTTTGCTTCGATCCACTTTGTGAACTTGTCCACAGCGACAAGTAGATGCGTCAAGCCGCCGCGGGCTGTCTTGAAAGGGCCCACCATGTCCAGTCCCCAGACGGCAAAAGGCCAGGTGAGGGGAATGGTCTTGAGTGCAGAAGCCGGCAGGTGTTGCTTGGAACTAAAAACTTGGCATCCTCTGCAGCTCTTGACTATCTCTTTAGCATCTTCCAAGGCAGTCGGCCAAAAGAAACCATGGCGGAAAGCCTTGGCCACAAGTGATCTTGAGGCTGCGTGGTGGCCGCATTCGCCTTGGTGGATATCCTTGAGGATTGCCACTCCTTTTTCTGGCTCGACACAACGCTGGAAGACTCCAGTGACGCTGCGCTTCACAAGCTCTCTGTTGATTATTGCATATGCTGCGGCTCGTCGTTGCACTAGTCTTGCTGAGATCTCATCAGCCGGCAGCTCTCTGCTGACTAGGAACTTGAGGATGGGCTGGGCCCATGATGGAGCTGTGACTTCTTCTTCTGTTAGTGTAGCCACCATGACTCGGGTGGGTGGGTTGGGTGGCGTGGAATTGGAGTCGGCCACCGCTTCTTGTGTCGTTGCAGTCCCCGGGCCGACTGCTGCAGTCCCCGGGCCGGGTTCTGAAGTCCCCGGGCCGGGTGCGACTACGGCAGTCCCCGGGCCAGTTGTCGAAGTCCCCGTGCCGCCTGCGGGGTTCCTCCAGTCGGATCCGGCTGCATCTGGCGCAGGCGGTACGAAGATAGAGTCCGACTCTGGAGACGGCTTGATGGACGGCTTGAGGAGGCGCTGGAGGGAGACGCCAGTCGGTATGGCTTGTCGGGTGGAGCCGATCCGTGCTAGGGCATCTGCTTGGTCGTTGTCGGCCCTTGGCACGTGAAGGAACTCGCACCCTTCGAAGTATCCGCTGATCTGCTGGACGAGGAATCGATAGCTCGCCATGTTCGCGTCCTTGGCGTCCCAGTCGCCAGACGACTGCTGGACCACCAAGTCTGAGTCGCCGTAACACAGGATCCGGCGTATGCCGAGCTCTTTGGCTAGCCGGAGCCCATGTACGAGCGCCTCGTACTCGGCCACGTTGTTGGAGGCGGCGAAGTGGATCTGCAGTGTGTACTTGAGCTTGTCGCCTTTGGGAGAGGTGAGGACGATGCCGGCTCCCAAGCCGGTGCGCATCTTGGACCCGTCAAAGTGCATCCGCCAATGGGTAGAGTCGGGAGCCGGCGGTAGGTACTGGGTCTCGGCCCAGTCGACGAGGAAGTCGGCCAATGCTTGGGACTTGATGGCGGTGCGGGGTTGGTAGAAGATCGTGTAGGGCGCCAGTGCAATGGCCCATTTAGCCACCCGGCCGGATGCATCCCGGCTGCCTATGATCTCGGCGAGCGGGGCGGTGCACACGACCGTGATGGGGTGCTCTTGGAAGTAGGGCTTCAGTTTCTTGGCGGCGAAGTATACCCCATAGCACATCTTCTGGTAGTGCGGGTAGTTCTGCTTTGAGCTGGATAGCACTTCGCTTAGGTAGTACACCGGCCTCTGGACTAGCTGGGCTCGGCCTTCTTCCGGGCGCTGGACCACAACAACAGTACTGACTACTCGGCTAGTCGCAGCGATGTAGAGGAGCATGGGCTCCTTTTCAGTCGGCGCTGCCAGGACAGGCGGAGTGGTCAGCATTTTCTTCAACTCATGGAAGGCTTGGTCGGCTTGGTCATTCCACTCGAAGTGAGTGGACTTCTTCATGAGTCGGTACAGGGGGAGAGCCTTCTCTCCTAGTCGGCTGATAAAACGATTCAGGGAGGCCAAGCAGCCGGTGAACTTCTGCACATCTCGCAGTTTGGTGGGAATCTCCATCCTCTCGATGGCCTTGATCTTGACGGGGTTGCACTCGATGCCGCGTTCGGAGACCAGGAAGCCTAGCAGCTGGCCGGCTGGTACTCCGAACACGCACTTCTCGGGGTTGAGCTTGATTTGGAATCGGCGCAAGTTGGCGAATGTTTCTTTGAGATCTTCCAGCAGGGTACCGCGCTTCTCTGTCTTCACCACAATGTCGTCTACATAGACGTGGGCATTTCTGCCGAGTTGTTTCAAGAGGCATTTCTGCATGCAACGCTGAAAAGTGGCGCCGGCATTCCTCAAGCCGAACGTCATAGTCAGGTAGCAGAAAGCTCCAAATGGTGTGATGAAGGCAGTCTTCAGGCGGTCTGCTGGGTCCAACTTGATCTGATGGTACCCTGAATAGGCGTCCAAAAAACTCAACAGCTCGCATCCGGCTGTGGAGTCTATCACTTGGTCAATCCGTGGCAGAGCAAACGGATCCTTTGGGCAGGCCTTGTTCAGGCTGGTGTAGTCTATACACATACGCCACTTGTTATTCTTCTTCAGAACCAGAACTGGGTTGGCAAGCCACTCTGGAAAGAACACTTCCATGATAAAGCCAGCGGCAAGGAGCCGGGCTATCTCTTCTCCCACGATTCTTCGCTTCTCTTCTGACAGTCGGCGGAGGGGTTGCTTGACCGGCTTCGCGTCGGCGCGGACATGTAATTTGTGCTCGGCGAAATCCTTCGGGACACCCGGCATGTCCTTTGGGGACCATGCAAAAATGTCTCGATTCTCACGGAGGAAGTCGACGAGCTCGCCTTCCTATTTACTGTCCAAGTTCGCCCCAATGACAGCGAACCTCTCCGGGTTCTCCGGGTCCAGAGGTATCTTCTTCGTCTCTTTGGCAGGCTGGAAGGAGCCCTGCGCATCACAATCTTTGGGGTTGGGGGACAGGGCCGGCTGCTTGCCGGCCATGGCCACAACCCGCTCCAGCATCTTCTTCTCTTCTGCCACCACGAGGGACTCGGCCAGCCGGCTACTGGCCATGGCACACTCGATGGACTTCTTGTAATCGCCGGCTACCGTGATGATCCCCTTTGAGCTCGGCATCTTCATCTTCAGGTAGGCGTAGTGGGGCACAGCCATAAACTTGGCCAGAGCAGGTCGGCCAAGCAAAGCATGATAGGGGCTCTCCAAATCCACTACCTCGAACCAGATCGCTTCTCGGCGAAAATGATCTTTATCTCCGAAGAGAACATCCATTTTAATCTTGCCGATTGGGGAGCAAGACAAGCCGGGGACGATACCATGGAACACGGTCCGGCTCGGCATAAGCTGCTTCGCCTTGATGTTCAGCTTCTCCATGGTATCGCGGTACAGTATGTTGATACTGCTTCCGCCATCTATCAGGACGCGGGAGAATCGGGCAGCTCGCCTCTCCGTCGCGAGGGTGACATCCAAGACCATTGCATAGGAGCTAGGGGAGGGCATCACCTCTGGGTGGTCGGCCTGGCTCCAGCTGATTGGCTTCTCTGACCAGTGCATGAACTCGGGGGCGCTAGAGGCGACTGCATTAACTTCTTGATGCTGTCGGCGCCGACTGCGCTTGTCGTCGGCTTGACTGGTGAAGACGACGTAGGCGGCGTGCTCTTCGGGGAATTCGTCTTGGATGGCTCCGACTGCCGGCCGAGCCGCCGGCTGCTGAGGGGCTGGAGGCGGCGGGTCGGGAGGCGGAGGTGGCAACAACCCTTCGCCCTTGGAGATGCGGGTGAGCCAATGGCATTTTCGGGTTGTGTGGTTGGACGGCTTCGCGCCGCTGTGGAACTTGCAGGGGGCGTCAAGAGCCTGCTCGTAAGAGAAAGCCGGCTGCCAAGCCGGCCTGCCACCCTTCTTCTTGGGAGCGGGCCGTTCTTCGGGCTGCTCATCTTCAACTGTGGCCACCTGCCGACTGGTGGAAGTCGGCATGGGGGCCTTGCGCTTGTGATCATTCTGGTAGGGGCGCCGATTGGGGTCGCCAGCCGGCGTCTTGGGAGCCGGAGCAATCACCTTCCCCGAGGCGTCTACTCGAAGCTCGGTCTTCATCGAGGAGTCGGCCGTGGCGTACTTGTCCGCGATGACCAGCAACTCGTCGAGGGTAGCCGGCTCGTCGCAGAGGAGTCGGTGCTTGAGGAGGGTGCCCTCTCGGCACCCGGCGGTGAAGTACTCGATGGCCTGAACCTCGTGCACCCCCTCGCAGGAGTTGCGGAGCTCGGCCCACCGCGTGAGGTAGTCGCGGGTCGACTCGTTGGGCCCTTGGACGCAGAGGGAGAGCTGGCGAGGCTTGGGAGGCCGCTTGTAGGTGCTGGTGAAGTTGCGGACGAAGACTTCCGTGAAGTCCAGCCAACTGTTGATGCTGTAGGGCTTGAGGCTGTTGAGCCATGTGCGTGCCGTGCCTTGCAGCATGAGGGGGACGTACTTCACGGCGACGCGCCGATTGCCGTTGGCTATGCTGACAGCCGTGGAGTAGTCGATGAGCCAATCTTCCGGCTTCACTGAGCCGTTGTACTTGGGCGTGTCTCTGGGGAGCGAGAACCCTTTGGGGAAGGGCTCGTCGCGGATGCGGGGGCCAAAGCATGGCGGGCCGACATCGTCTTCTTCTTCTAACGCCAAGGATCGAGCAAGGCGGTCGATCCGGTGGCGGGCGTCGTTCTCGCCGACTCCTTCTCGGCGGCCGAGTCGGTCGCCAAGAGTCGGGTGCGTGATAGGCGGCGGGGTGAGACGTCTTTCTCTTCGAGGCGGGGGAGGAGGCAGATTTCCTTGGTGCTCCACCGCTCGCGGGCGGCCTTCCGCGTCGCGCTCGATGGTGATGCGAGTCCGGCTGCGGCTAGCAGCCGGCTCCTTGTCTTTCTTCTGGCGGGCGCCGCTCGCAGTCGGCGAGCGGGACGTCGCGGCGTGCTCCCGGCGCGGGGGATGACTATCAGCACGGGCGCCGGCTTCGTGCCGTTCTGCAGCCGCGTCGATCAGCTGCTGGATCCGTCTTGTCATGTAGGGGAGCTCATCGGCTCCCAGCCCATTGAGCTCTTCTGCGGCCGCCTGAGCGGCTCGCAGATTCTCGAGCGGGGTGGCGTAGACGGGGCGATCTGCCCCCAGCATGCTGGCGACGGCCGCGCCGCGCTTCTGGACGAAGCCGGCTCGGCTCGGGCCGCTAGGCGGCGGCGTACCGAAGGCGGCGCGGTCGACTTCGCGCTGGTGGGCCTCGGTGAGGCGTCTCATGGAGGCTATCTTCTGGCCTTCCGCGATGAGGGCGAGGCGGCGTGCCTCCAGGGTCTCGGCGTCGGCGTCGGCCGGGATGGGGACGGAGAGGTCGTGCATCGCCGCTTGGAGGGCATCGTGGGCGTTCTCGCCCGAGTTGGCGACGTGGCTGATGACCAACACTTCGGTGACAGCGCTGCTGCCACTGTCAGCTCGAGGGAGAGGGTCGTCGAAGACCACCACGTCGGAGGGGTAGGCGTCGAGCGATGCCGTGTCGGAGTCGACGAGCATCGGGTCGGTGGAGCCGACCGACTCCAAGTCTGCAGCAGGCTCGCTGGAGACGTGAAGCTGGTCGAGGAGGCTGACGAGGCGGCTCTCGGGGTAGTCCGTGCCTGCGTCGGACGCAGGCTCGTAGGAGATGCGAGTCTCGCCGAGGAGATCGGCGAGGCGGCTCGCTGCGCAGGCGTCATCGACGCCTTGCAGCGCGTCGAGGCAAACGCCATCGGGCGCAGCAGGCTGGCTGCGCTCGCGGGGGAGGAAGAGGGTTCCCGTCCAGAACAGGTCTCCGGACGACGGTGCACCTGGCCCCACGGTGGGCGCCAAATGTCGGGTGGTAGGTGCGACATATGCCAACGGGTGGCTTATCATTGTGGGTGCCAATAAGACGTCGCCGGTGCCTGGAAACGGGATGAGGCGAAGACATGCACGCCGGCGGATCTTACCCAGGTTCGGGGCTCTCCGAGGAGATAACACCCCTAGTCCTGCTCTGCGGGGTCTCCGCATGATCACTAGATCAGGAAAAGTAGCTACAATCGCTCCTAGAGCTGTTGGGTTCAAGGGAGAAGAAGAACAAGGCTAGCTCTTGCTTCTCTCTCTCTATGGTGTGTGTGCTATGCTAAGAAGCCAACCCTTTGCATGGGTGCCCCGGGGGGTTTATATAGGCCTACCCCCCGGGGGTACAATTGTAATCCGGCTGGGCACTGGTCCCAGCCGTCAGTGTCTACGCTCGCCGGCTTCTCCGCCGGCTATTGGGGCCCGCCGACTGGTGGGTCCCGCCGGCTGCCGGCCTCTTGGTCGACAGGCCGGCCTCACCGCCTAGGGTCTTGTCGGCGGCTGCTTACTGTAGCCTCGCCCCTGATGACGAGGGCTTCGTTGAGGTAAGCGTGGCTACAGTGGGCCGCCTCGAGGGCTCTCACTGTAGCCTTACCTCGTCTTGTCTCCTTAATGTGGCACACGCTTCGAGGGAGTGGGTAGCCGGCTTCTGGGGGCCGGCTACGCCCTTGGCCGACTGGGGGAGGCCGAGCCGCCTTCGTGCCTCTCTCTCTGGCTGAAGGGGCCCGCCGCCCGTGGGCCATACTGGCATCTGCCGTGGGTGACGTCGAGGCTAGCATGGCTACAGTGCCGAGCCGGACGGGAGATGGCCGTACCGTACGGCGTCCTGTGGCCATGCCTGCCTCGGGTTTCGGGGGTAGTGGGCCGCACTGTGGCAACACCCCGTCTTGTCACCGTTATGTGGCGTAGCTTTGGTGGTTGCAGTCTTGGCCGGCTTCTTGGAGTCGGCGCTCTTCGAGGCCAGCTTCTGGGAAGTCGGCGTCCTTTACGGCCGGCTTCCTGGAGTCGGCCACCCCGTGGTTGTCCTGGGGGGAGGTTGCTGAGGCTGGGTCGCCTTCCGTGAGTCGGCTTCAGAGATAGCCGGCCAGGGAAGGTGGTCCAATGCTTGGAGTGCTTGAAGGCCCAAAGGCCTGATAATTTTTTGGAAGAGCCAGGGGCAGTCGGCTAGGCTACCCGTGGCCATTTACTCCTACAGCGCGTCTCCCGTCGTCGTTCGATGGTGGTTCGAGCGTCTTCCTGGGCCCGTTCCCAAAGGAATTGACGTTGGTCGCGGCGGGTTCGCGGGTCGGACGATGCTGTGGAAACATTGTCACCGACGTCGGGTCGACGGGCCGGTAGCTATTGTCGCGGCCGCGGGGGGGGGGGGTGCACCATGGTCGCAGCATCTCTGGTCCCCCCACCGCCGGCATGCGCCGACTCCTCAGGACACCGGTGCAAGGGTCCCGTGGGGAGCGGCTCATCTTTGTTGGCGAAGCTGACAAGGCTTCGGATGGTGGCTCTCCACTCGTCGAGCTTCTCTGCAGCGGGGGGGTGGGGGAAGTCGAGGAGCAGCTGCACGCGCGCCAGTGCTTCTGCTGGCGTAGGTGGCGGCGAGACCTGCGTAGACAGTGACGCGCTTTGATTCCTAACCAGGTTAGAAGGGGCTCTGCCGCGGTCTCGCGGTCTGACGCCGCCTGCACCGGCGTCTGAGCACGCACGCCGGCCTGGTTCGTCGTGAGTGGCGCACATTGCTCTTTCTGCGGCGGTGCCCATGGGCTCCGGCATCGTGATGTTGCTCATCGCATCCCAGGCCGCGACGCGTGCACCAACTGGGGTGCGGTAGAGGCTGCTGCGCCGCCCGTGGGCAGCACGGCCCCGCCCCCGGACCCAGCGGCGCCTAGCTCATCGTCTCGGGTTTGGACGATGCTGCTTGCCTGGCTCCGATCGCTAGAATGTCGTGGATGCTCGCGGGCCACGTCTCCGGCCCCATCCGTGGCCACCCGATCGCCCGCTCGCGCTGGTGCAGACGGGCCTGCTCCGGGCGATCCGATCGCCATCATCCCCTTCTCCTTGGGGGCCATGGCGATGAAGAACTGCTAAACTAACTGCTAGACCGGATTTTCACAACTGCGCCCCCTACCTGGCGCGCCAAAGATGTCGGGGGACCGACACCTATGGGGTCACCGGGATCCCTTCTACGGTTGGCGGGCGCGGGGTTGTGCAAAGAGCGGGTCTAGGAGCTAGCACGAGGATCGTTTACCCAGGTTCGGGCCGCGAGGATGCGTAATACCCTAGTCCTGTTTTGGTGTATATTTGAGTGTTCTTGAGCTTTTGAACTAGCTACGGTGCATGCGTCGTCCAAAAGATCCGTATCCTTCTCCAGTGCGCCGCGGGCCTCCTTTTATAGACAAAGGGGCTGCCAAAGTGGCACACAGGAGGTGGAAAGGTATACAGTGCACAAGCTTATCGCATGTCATTACGGGACAGAACACATTAAATGCGCTCCTTAGGTGTCACCTTGCTTTATCGGGGATGGTAACAAGGCCCGTGCCGTCCGTCGCCGCTCCGTCTTGCTTCGACACGTGTCCGGGCCAACGAGGCATGCAGCGCCATGTAGGCTGGCACACTGCTGAGTTGGCGTGGTGGTAGGGTCCTCACGAAGATCTGCATGCCACCACGCAGGTGCTTGCTGAGTTGGCCTAGAGGCCGCACGTCGCCACGCAGGTGCTCGCCTAGTTGTTGGGCTGGCAGCTGCATGGAACGGCGGTGGAGTCTGGCAGAAAGTGGCCTGGTTGCGGCCCCGCAGATGGCTCCGGCAAGAGCCTTGCCGGGGCCCCAGCAAGGGTCTTGTCGTGGCATCGTGGTCGTCCCCGGCAAGGATCTTGCTGGGGCTCTTGTGGGTCTACTCGGCAAGGATCTTGCCAAGGATCATCGTCTTCTGGTTCTCATCTGATCTTGTGTGCTTCTGATCTTCACAAAGATCTGCATGCCACCATGGAGGTGCCTCCTGAGCCTTGGTCCCAATGTGGTTGATGGTGTTGGAACCCTTGGGCTCAAGGGTGGCGGCTCCACTGGTGTTGGGCAAGTTGCCCCGGCAAGGTTCTTGCCGGGGCTGTGGAGGCTGCCCCGGCAAGGGACTTGCCGGGGGAGTTCACCTCGCCCCTCTGCTCTTTGTGTTCCTGTCTTGGTGTTGCTCCGGTTGTCTTGTGGCTTTGCTTCCTCTGCCCCTGCCCTACAAAGCGTGGCCGCGGGCGCGGCTCTGACTGTCCGTGCATAAGTAAAGGGGTACAAAAAGGGCCCCTACTTTTGTACACCGACAAACTTGGCATTTGCATAAGCTTGGGTTCTCCATTCATCTAGTGAGCTAATAGCAAATAACCTCTTTTCACCAGCAAGTTTGAAATCATAGTTGAGTTCTTTAATTGCCCAATAAGCTTTATGTTCTAACTCAAGAGGCAAATGACAAGCTTTTCCATAAACCATTTTATAAGGAGACATACCCATAGGGTTTTTATATGCTGTTCTATAAGCCCAAAGTGCATCATCTAATTTCTTAGACCAATTCTTCTGGGACCTATTAACAGTCTTTTGCAAAATTAATTTTATTTCTCTATTGCTAAATTCAACTTGACCACTAGACTGAGGATGATAGTGTGATGCAATTCTATGGTTAACATCATACTTGGCAAGCATTTTACAAAAAGCACCATGAATAAAGTGTGAACCACCATCCGTCATTAAATATCTAGGGACTCCAAACCTTGGGAAAATAACTTCCTTAAGCATTTTAATAGAGGTGTTGTGATCAGCACTACTAGTTGAAATAGCTTCTACCCACTTAGTAACATATTCAACAGCAACCAAAATATGAGTATACCCATTAGAGGAAGGAAAAGGTCCCATGTAATCAAATCCCCAAACATCAAATGGTTCAACAGCAAGTGAATAATTCGTAGGCATTTCTTGATGCTTACCGATATTACCTATTCTTTGACATTCATCACAAGATAAGACGAACTTACGAGCATCCTTGAAGAGAGTAGGCCAATAAAATCCAGATTGCAATACCTTGTGAGCAGTTCTGTCTCCCGCATGATGTCCTCCATAAGCTTTGGAGTGACATTTCCGTAGGATTTATCCCTGTTCATGCTCAGGTACACAACGTCTAATAATACCATCTACTCCTTTATAAAGATGTGGGTCATCCCAAAAGTAATGTCTTAAATCATAGAAGAATTTTTTCTTTTGCTGGTATGTGAAACTAGGTGGTATAAATTTAGCAACAATGTAATTAGCATAATCAGCATACCATGGAGCAGTACGAGAAGCATTTATGACAGCTAATTGTTCATCAGGAAAGCTATAACCAATAGGTAGTGGGTCATCAAGAAACATTCTCTAACCTAGACAAGTTGTCTGCAACGGGGTTCTCAGCTCCCTTTCTATCAATAATATGCAAATCAAATTCTTGTAGTAGGAGAACCCATCTAATGAGGCTAGGTTTAGCATCTTTCTTTTCCATAAGATATTTAATAGCAGCATGATCAGTGTGAACAGTTACTTTAGAATCAACAATGTAAGGTTTGAACTTATAACAAGCAAATACAACTGCTAAAAATTCTTTTTCAGTAGTAGCATAATTTCTCTGGGCACTGTCTAGAGTTTTACTAGCATATTGAATAACATTTAATTTCTTATCAACTCTTTGTCCTAGAACAGCACCTACAGCATAATCACTAGCATCACACATAATTTCAAAGGGCAAGTTCCCAATCAGGTGGTTGAACAATAGGTGCAGAAATTAAGGCTTTCTTGAGTGTTTCGAAGGCTTCTAAACAATCATCATCAAAAACAAAGGAACATCCTTTTGCAAAGATTTGTAAGAGGCCTAGAAATTTTAGAAAAGTCTTTGATAAATCTCCTATAGAAATCAGCATGACCAAGAAACTACGAATACCTTTGATATCTTTAGGACATGCCATTTTGTCAATTGCATCAACCTTAGCTTTGTCCACCTCAATACCTCTTTCAAAAAATTTATGCCCCAAACAATACCTTCGTTAACCATAAAGTGGCACTTCTCCCAATTCAAGACAAGATTTGTTTGCTTCACATCTCTACAAAACCCGATCAATATTGCATAAACAATCATCAAAAGACTTCCCATAAACACAAAAGTCATCCATCAAAACCTCAACAATCTTTTCACAAAAGTCAGAGAATATAGCAGTCATTCATCTTTGAAAGGTAGCAGGTGCATTACATAAACCAAAAGGCATACGTCTATAAGCAAAGGTACCGAAAGGGCAAATAAGTAGTCTTTTCTTGATCCTCTTTTGACACAGGTATTTGAGAGAAACCAGAATAACCATCTAGAAAGCAGAAATGTGTATGTTTGGATAATCTTTCTAGCATTTGATCAATAAAAGGTAAAGGGTAATGATCCTTTTTAGTAGCTTATTTAATTTGCAGAAATCAATTACCATTCTATAACCTGTAATATTCTTTGTGGGATCAATTCATCTTTTATCATTAGGAAACAACAGTAATACCTCCTTTCTTAGGGACACAATGGACAGGGCTTACCCACTAACTATCAGCAACAGGATAAATTATACCTGCCTCCAGAAGCTTTAGTATTTCTTTTCTTACCACTTCTTTCATCTTAGGATTTAACCGTCGTTGGTGATCAACAACTGGTTTAGCGTCTTTCTCCAATTATATTTTGTGTTGGCATAAAGTGGGACTAATGCCCTTAAGATCATCAAGAGTATATCCAATAGTTGCTCGGTGCTTCCTTAGAACTTTCAATAATCTTTCTTATTCATGTTCTGAAAGGTTAGCACTAATAATAACAAGATATATCTTTTTCTCATCAAGATAAGCATATTTCAAAGTGTCTAGCAATTGTTTTAGTTCAAACACAGGATCACCTTTAGGTGGAGGAGGACCTCCTAGAGTTTCAATAGGCAAATTGTGTTTCAGCAGAGGACGTTGTTCAAAGAAAATCTTATCTATTTCATTTCATGCATATGCAAATCATTCTCATTGTCTAGCAAATATTGTTCTAAAGGATCAGTAGGAGGTACAACAATAGAAGCAAGACCAATCAGTTCATCATTATTAGGCAATTTTTTTATGAGGTTTTCTACTAAACTTGGAAAAATTAAACTCATGAGACTCATCACCAAAGCCTACACTGACAGTTTGTTTATCACAATCTATTTTAGCATTAACGATGTTCAAGAAAGGTCCACCAAAGATAATGGGAAAAAAGTCATCTTGTGGGGAACCAAGAACAAGAAAATCAGTAGGATCTTTTATTTTCCCACACAAGACTTCAACGTCTCTAACAATCCCAATTGGTGATATAGTATCTCTATTGGCAAGCTTAATAGTAACGTCTATGTCTTCTATTTCAGCGGGTGCTATGGCATTCATAATTTCTTGATATAAGGTAAAAGGAATAGCACTCACGCTAGCACCTATGTCACATACACCATGATAACAGTGATATCCTATTTTAGCTGAGACAACAGGCATGCCAACAACGAGTCTTTGTTTATATTTTCCATCAGGTTTGGCAATTCTATCAGCTTCATCACAGAAGTAAATCACATGCCCATTGATACGTCTCCAACGTATCCATAATTTTTGATTGTTCCATGCTGTTATATTATCAATCTTGGATGTTTTATAATCATTTTATATCATTTTTGGTACTAACCTATTGACATAGTTCCAAGTGCCAGTTGCTGTTTTCTGCATGTTTTTTACATCGCAGGAAATCAATATCAGGCGGAGTCCAAATGCAACGAAACTTCACGGAGATTGTTTTTGGACCAGAAGGAACATAATGGGCCCTGGCTGCGCCTGAGGGGTGCTCCGAGGAGAACACAACCCACCAGGGCGCGCCAGGAGGCCCAGGCGCGCCCTGGTGGGTTGTGCCCACCTCGGGTGCCCCCCAGACTGCCTCTTTGCTCTATAAATACCCCAATATTCTAGAAACCCTAGGGGAGTCGACGAAATATTGATCCAGCCGCCGTAGAGTCCAGAACCACCAGATCCAATCTAGACACCATCTCGGATGGGGTTCACCACCTCCATTGGTGCCTCTCCGATGATGTGTGAGTAGTTCCTTTTAGATATTCGGGTCCGTAGTTAGTAGCTAGATGGCTTCCTCTCTCTTGCTGAATTCTCAATACAATGGTCTCTTGGAGATCCATATGATGTAACTCTTTTTTGCGGTGTGTTTGTTGGGATCTGATGAACTTTGAGTTTATGATCTGTTATATCTTTTTATATCCATGAAAGTTATTTGAGTTGTTTGATCTCTTATATGCATGATTGCTTATAGCCTCGTATTTATTCTCCGATATTTGGGTTTTGTTTGGCCAACTTGATCTATTTATCTTGCAATGGGAAGAGGTGCTTTGTAGTGGGTTCGATCTTACAGTGCTTGATCCCAGTGACAGAAGGGAAACCGACACGTATGTATCATTGCTACTAAGGATAAAACGATGGGGTCTATCTCTACATAGATAGATCTTGTCTACATCATGTCATTGTTCTTATTGCATTACTCTATTTTCCATGAACTTAATACACTAGATGCTTGCTGGATAGCGGTCGATGTGTGGAGTAATAGTAGTAGATGCAGGCAGGAATTGGTCTACTAATCTTGGACGTGATGCCTATGTAATGACCCTTGTCTAGATATCGTCATGATTATTTGAAGTTCTATCAATTGCCCAACAGTAATTTGTTCACCCACCTTTTGCTATTTTTCTCGGGAGAAGCCACTAGTGAAACCTACGGCCCCGGGTCTCTTTCTCATATATTTGCCTTTGCGATCTACTTTTCCTTTGCATTTATTTTCAGATCTATTAAACCAAAAATACAAAAATACCTTGCTGCAATTTATTCTTATTTATTCTATTTGGCGTTCGATCTATCAATCTACTACACATTTACAACATGTCTGTTTGCTCATCTTGGGGCGCCGCTACGCGAAAGGGATTGACAACCCCTCTTACACGTCGGGTTGCGAGAAGTTGTTATTTGTGTGCAGGTGCTGTTTACGTTGTGTTGCTTGGTTCTCCTACTGGTTCGATAACCTTGGTTTCACATCTGAGGGAAATACCTATCGCCGCTGTGCTGCATCATCCCTTCCTCTTTGGGGAAATACCGACGTAGCTTCAAGCGACATCAAAAGGAACTTATGGCGCCGTTGCCGGGGCGGATCTTCAACATATACCAGGTTCCTAATCACAAATCTCATCTCCTCACAATTTACATTATTTGCCATTTGCCTCTCGTTTTCCTCTCCCCCACTTCACAAAAATTTGGTCTTTTTCGTTCGCCGTTCTCTTGCTTTCCAGTCTTGATGGCTAGCGTTCCTACTCCTCCTTTGTCACCAGATTTTGAAGCTCTTTACTTCAAGCAAAGAAAAGGAGAAAATTTGAAAGATGCCTGGTATAGGCTTATGGAATCATATCGTATTTCCAATTTAACGGGTGATGCTAAGGTTTTGCTTCGTAATTTTTACATAGGATTGCCTTTGCATCATAGAAAACTTCTAGGTTTTGCCGCTAAAGGAAATTTTATTGAGCTTGATGCTAATGCTGCCTATGAAATTTTAGAAGGAATTTTGGGAATTCCACCTCAAAAGAAGGGGTTTCCTTTTACCCCTGAGGGAGCTCAAATGTTGGACAAACTTGGTGATTTGCTTAAACATATGGTTGAGATAAGAAATTTAATGAACCCCTCAAACATCTCAATGGTAGTATCAATCGCATGAATACCCTGATTACTCTTTGCAACAAGCAATTGGATATTTTAGATCTTAAGATGGTTTCTCTCCCGGAGAATTTAGGGAAGCGTAAAGAGCCTCCCGGGTTTGATAAAACCCTTACAAAAGTTGCCAAAACTTTGGAAGACAAAACTTAGATCCTTGCTTTATGCCTACCTAAGGGCGTAAAACTATAGCGCTTGTTGGGAGGCAACCCAAAGCAAAAGGGAATATCCCATTTATTTTTGCTTTTTGCTTTCTGTTATTGAGTGTTTGCACAATTATGCTACTGTTATGATTGTGTTTTTTGTGTTTTAATTAGTGTTTGTGCCAAGTATAGCCTATAGGATCTTCTTGAGTGATAGTTGTTTGATCTTGCTGAAAAACAGAAACTTTCGCACTCACTAAAATAATTTTCATACATCACAGAAAAGTGCTTTTGCCCTGACCATTTTGCAGTAGATTAATATACAAATTTTCAGGTCGTCCTATTTTTTCAGAATTTTTGGCGTTCCAGAAGTTTCCGAAATATTCAGATTGCTATAGACCGTTCTGTTTTGACAGATTCTGTTTTCTTTGCATTGTGTGCTTATTTTGATGGCTCTATGGTTTTCTTTGATGAGTTTTTGCCATAGAAAAGTTAGAATACAGTAGATATAATGCAAAAACAAATTTGGTTTTGTACAGTACTTATAGTGGTGATTTGTTTTCTTACACTAACGGATCTCACGAAGGTTTTGTTGAGTTTTGTGTGATTGAAGTTTTCAAGTTTTGGGTTATCTTACGATGGATGAAGGAATAAGGAGTAGAAGAGCCTAAGCTTGGGAATGCCCCGGTATCCCAAGCTTTTATCCAAAAATGAGCAACCAACTAAGCTTGGGGATGCCCCCGAGTGGCATCCCCTCTTTCTTCTAACGACCATCAGTATTTTACTCGAAGCTATATTTTTATTCGTCACATATTATGTGTTTTGCTTGGAGCGTCTTGTATGATATGAGTCTTTGCTTGTTTTATTTTGTGTTCTAAGTCTTGATCCCTTGCTGGACACACCTATTTGGGAGAGCCAAAGTTATGTCATGACTTGTTAAAATTGCTCTTTATGCTTCACTTATTTTTTTATGAGCTATGGACTTGCTCTAGTGTTTCACTTATATCTTTTTTAGCATGGTGTGCTTAGTATTTTTGAAGAAATGCTCTCTTGCTTCACTTAGATTTATTTGAGAGTTAGTAAAATTTTCAAGAAATTATCTCTTGCTTCACTTAAATTATTTTGAGAGAAAGAAAAATTTATGCTTATGATCTTCGCTTATATTTGTTTCAGCTTATGAAAAGCAAAACATGAAAATTAGTCGCAAAGTGATAGATATCCAAGAAGGATATAATAAAACTTTCATGAAGATCATTGGACAAATAAACTTGATTCTTAGTAATAGTTTTGAGATATGATGATGTGATATGTGAATTATGTTGATTGGTAATTATCCTTTAGTAAGAATATTGGTGTTAAGGTTTGTGATTCCCCGTGCAAGCACGAAAGTCAATAGTCATGCAATGAAATTATATCCTACTTGTGGTGCATTATTCGGTGTTAATTATGCTTAATGCTTGCTTATGATATTATCCGTTTCTTGGTTGGTCGCTTCTCAATCTTTTGCTAGCATTCACTTTGCACTAAGTATGATCTCTACTTGTGCATCCAAAATCCTATAAACCAGTTTTGCCACATGAGTCCACTATATCTACCTATATGCGGTATTCTTTTGCCATTCTAAGCAAATTTGCATGTGCCATCTCTAATTTTCAAAATAAACTTCTCTTTTGTGTGTTCATTTAGCTCGCGGAGCGGTGAGGGGTGGCTAATATTTTCCATGCTGGATGCGTTATTCACACGATGAGTGTTTATTCACTTGTCATTGCACGAGAGTAAGGCAAAGCTTTTAGGGATGCCCAGTCCTGAAATGAAAAATGAATTTACTTTATGTTATCAAATAATAAATTCCTTGGAAAGTGTTGGTATGGAGGGCAACCATGGATACGGCTAGCCATGGAAAGTGAAAGTATGGTTGAAAAAGGAATAAACTTTATTTTCTGTTTGGCAACCGCCTATGATATATATAGCATGGAAAGTGTTGGGAACTCTAAGTCATTTTCGTTGGTGGGAAGGATACACCTCCCAAAATGTTTTTATCTCTAAGTTTTTCGCATTGAGCTCTGGCACCTCTACAAATCCCTACTTCCCTCTGCGAAGGGCCTTTCTTTTACTTTATGCAATTTTAATTTTTTTTGAAGTTGAGTCTCCATCTTCTCTTATAAAAGCACCAACTAGGAGGCAATACGATCATACTTGACTATTGGGTGTAGCTAATATGCGAGTGTGTTTCATGAATGGATCAATGATTGAGCATGATGGGCTAGGGATAACTTATTTTAGCGTTGATATTTTGAAAGACATGGTTGCTTGTTGATATGCTTGAGTATTTAAATTATCATGTCAAAACTAGTGTCGGTGTACAAAAATGGGGGTCCTTTTTGTACCCCTTTACTTGTGCACGGGCAGTCGCAGCCACACGCCTGCGGCCACGCTTGGCGGGACAGAAGAGGAAGCAAAGTCACAAGACTACCAGAACCGTGCTCAAGAACAGGAGCATGAAGAGCAGAGGGGCAAGGTGAAACTCCCCCGGCAAGGCCCTTGCCAGGGCGGCCTTCACGACCCCGGCAAGAGCCTTGCCGGGGCAACTTACCCAACACCAACGAGGCTGCCACCCTTGAGTCTAAGAGTTCCGACACCATCAACCACATTGGAACCAAGGCTCAGGAGGCGCCTCCATGGTGGCATGCAGATCTTTGTGAAGACAAAGGGCCTGCGAGGCCTAGATAGGAACTAGGGAACAAGACAACAGCGAGGCTCCTTGCCGAGGATGCCCACGAGGCCCCGACAAGGCTCCTGCCGAAGACACCCACAAGACCCCGACAAGACTCTTGCCGAGGGCGCCCACGAGGTCCCGGCAAGACCCTTGCCAGGAATATCAGCAAGACCGCGGCAAGGCCTTGCCACCCCATCGCCGCCCCCGCTCAGTGGCCGACCCACCAACTAAGCAGATACCCACGTGGCAGTACGTGCATCCTAAGCCAACTAGTCAAGCACCTCCGTGGTGGCATGCAGATCTTCGTGAAGACCCTGCCACCACACCAGCTCAGCAGCCTGCCAGCCTACATGGCACTGCATGCTTCGTTGGCCTGGACGCGTGTCGGAGCAAGGCGAAGCGGCAACAGACGGGACGGGCCTCATTGCTGTCCCCGATAAAGCAAGAGGACACCTAAGTAGCGCATTTAATGCGTTTTGTCCTACGGTGCCAGAGATAAGCTCGACTACTGTACAACTTTCCACCTCTTGTGTGCCACTATGGCAGCCCCTTTGGCTATAAAAGGAGGGCCGCGGCGTACTGAGAGAAGATTCGGACTCCTTGGACCCTGCACGCTTTGCAGCTAGTCCAAGAACACCAGATAAACACAAGCCAGCAGGAGTAGGGTATTACGCATCACCTGAGGCCCGAACCTAGATAAATCTCCCGTGTTGATATCTTAAACCCGCTCTTTCCACAGCCCCGCGCCCGCCGACCGTAGAAGGGATTCCCCGTGATCCCATAGGTGTCGTTTCCACCGACATCTTTGGCGCGCCAGGTAGGGGTCGCAAGCTGTGAAAATCTGGTTTGAAGGTCACCGCATCGACTTCATCATCACCATGCCCCCCAAGAGAAAGGGGATCACAACGATCGGGTCACCTGGAGCCGGCCCATCCGCGCCAGTGCGGGCAGGCGACCGGGTGGCCATGGATGGGGCCAGATACATGGCCCGCGAGCATCCACGATACTCTGGTGATCAGGGCCAGGTGAGCGGCGTTGTTCGAATCCGAGACGACGAGCCGCACACCGCTAGGTCCGGGGGTGGGGTCGTGCTACCCACGGGCGGTGCGGCAACCTCTACGGCGCCCCAGCTGGCACCCAAGCTGCGGCCCTCCTAGGCCGTGCGCGATGAGCGACACTGCGATACCGGAGCCCCCGGGCACCACCGCGGAAAGAGCCATGTACGCCACTCGCAGGACGCAACAGGCCGGCGTGCGCGCCCGGACGCCGGCGGAAGCGGCGTGCGACCGCGAGACCGTGACAGAGCCCCTTCTAACCTGGTTAGAAGTTGGAGCGCGTCACGGTCTATGCAGCTCTCGCCGCCACCCACGCCAGCAGAAGCGCTGGCGCGCGTGCAACTGCTCCTCGACTTCCCCCTGCTGCGGAGAAGCTCGACGAGTGGAGAGCCACCATTCGAAGCCTTGTCAACTTCGCCAACAAAGATGAGCCACTCCCGACGGGCCCCTCCTGTCGGTGTTCTATCGAGCCGATGCGTGCCGGCGGTGGGAGGGTCGGGGATGCCGCGACCATGATGCACTCTCCTCCCCCGCGGCCGCGACAGCCGCCGCTGGTTCACCAGGCCGACGCACGCGATGACGTTTCTATGGCGTCATCTGACCCGCGAGCTCGCCGCAACCAACACCAAGTCCTTCAGGAGCAGGCCCAGGAAGATGCTCAAACCACCATCAAGCGGCGACGGGAGACGCGCCATTAGTCGGATCGACGCGCGGGGCCTACTATGGACCACCCAGCGCCGGGGGGCTCCGGCGACCTACCTTACGAGGTGGGTTGTCCGGCCTTTACCCGAGAGCTGCGGCAGTTCCAATGGCCCTCCCACCACACATTCAAGCCTGATGTTGGGGAAAAGTACAACGGCAAGACTCACCCGTTAGAGTTCCTCAGCATCTACACCATCGCGATGCAAGCCGCCAGGGCTCGCGACAATAAGGTGCTCGCCAACTACTTTCCGTTGGCACTTAAGCCCAACGTCATGTCGTGGTTGATGCACTTGCGAGTGGACTCCATCTCTTCCTACTCGGATCTGTGCCACGAGTTTGTTGGCGCCTTTACCGGAGGCCACCAAGCTCCTGGCCAGGCAAGTGACTTGCATGTCATCCCCTAGAAGGATGGCGAGTCCCTGCGTAAGTACATACAAAGATTCAGCCGCGTGCAGTAAACCATCCCAGATGTTCATCCCGCCGCTGTCATCAGTGCGTTCCATCAGAACGTACGCAGCCGCAAGATGCGTCAAGAGCTGGCAATGAACAAGGTCAGGGATGTAGCCGAACTTTATGTTCTGGTTGATAGATGTGCTCGGGCTGAAGAAGGAAGGAAGTACCCCGGCGAGGACGCCGGCGCGGAAACCGATTCCACTGACGAAGACACCGCCGCCCCGACAAAGAAGGGTCGGCACCGCAACAGGAAGCGTAAGGGAAACACTGTGCTTGCCGTTGAGGGATCCGGCGACCCTGGCGCCGCCAAGAAGGCCAAGGCTGACGACCCCGGCAAGGAGGTTGCCGGGTGCGCCGCCTGCCGGGCCTTGGCGGCCGCCGACAAGCCGGGGGGCTCCGAGAAGTAATACTGCAAGATCCACCACACCAAGGGCCATGACCTCCAGAACAGCCGACAGGTTGAGTTGCTTGCAGAAAAGCAGAAGGCTGAATATGAAAGGCGAGACAAGGAGAAGGGTCAGGATGGTGCTGAGGGGTCCGGCAAGAAGCGTGGCGGCCAAGGAGGTCGCCGTGGCAAAGATAACCAACAATAGAGGCCCGCTCGGGGCCGCGACAAGAAGGAGGAAGATGATGATCATGACGAGGACGACGAGTCCGGTGAGCACGAGTTCCAGAAAGCTACAGAGGCCATGTGCATCGACGGTGGTGCCTCACTGCACACCTCTCACCACCAACTGAAGCAGTGGGTGCGTGAGGTCACTACGGCGGAGCCATCGTTCGATGCCCAGAAGCCACTAAAGTGGTCCCGCACAGCCATCATTTTTGACACCGAGGACCACCCTGATCGCACAACTGCGGTCGGGTGTTTGCCATTGCTGGTTTCGCCAACAATACGCAACCTCAAGGTGACAAAAGTACTGGTCGATGGTGGGGCCGGTATGAACTTGATCTCACCCGATGTGATCAAGAGGTTGCAGATTCCTGATGGAGATCTCGAGGAGACGAGCACGTTTCAAGGGGTCAACCCGGGAAGAGCCAGCCAAAAGGTAAAATCACGCTGCCCATTACATTTGGGGGCAAGCTGAACTATAGGACGGAGAAGATCGTTTTCGATGTCGCCGAGATCCCCTTGCCATACAACGGGATCCTTGGCCGCCCGGCGCTGGCCAAGTTCATGGCGGCTTCACACTACGCCTACAACACATTGAAGATGCCGGGGCTGCTGACCGTCATCACCGTCCCCTCTGACAAGAAAGACGCGCTCATCTGCGCCGACCAGCTCTACCGAGAGGCAGTTGCAGCAACTGCCGCCAAGGCACTTGCTCATGTAGCTGAAGCCCCGGGAAGGAAGAAGGCCGGCAAGAACCCTTCCGGCGAGGCCTCTTCCGGCAAGACCTCCGGCAAGCGCGCCTCTTCAGAGTGCAGCGCTCCCTTCGAGGACATGCCAGAGAGCTCCACCGACAAGAGCAAGAAATCCAAGGCTGCACCACCGAAACCAAGAAGGTGTCCGTCAAGGAGGACGGAACGGGCGGGGCTTTTACTATAAGCTCCACCCTCGACAGCAAATAGGAAAGCGCGCTCGTCGCCTTTCTACGGGAGAATGTTGATGTGTTTGCATGGCAGGCATCCGACATCCCCGGCGTTCCCAGGGAGGTGATTGAGCACCATCTTGTTGTTTATCCTCATGCGCGGCCCGTCAAGCAGAAGGTCAGGAAGCAAGCTTTGGAGTGAAAAGAGTTCATCATTGAAGAGATCAGGAAGTTCGAGGCGGCAGGCCTGGTTAGAGGAGTGCTCCACCCCACCTGGTTGGCCAATCCAGTGGTGGTGCGTAAGGCAAATGGGAAATGGAGGCTGCGTATTGACTACACGGATATTAATAAAGCTTGTCCAAAGGATCCTTTCCCTCTGCCACGCATCAATTAGATTGTGGACTCCACTGCCGGGTGCGACCTGCTGTCGTTCCTCGATGCCTATTCAGGATACCACCAGATCTTCATGATGAAGGAAGACGAAGAAAAGACCGCATTCATCACCCCATGTGGTACGTACTGTTTTGTACGAATGCCTTTCGGGTTGAAGAGCGCTGGTTCGACGTTTGACTAAGCGGTCCAAATTGGTTTTGAGCCCTAGCTACATAGAAATATGGAAGCCTATATGGATGACATAGTGGTCAATACCAAGGACAGGGCCACACTCGTGCAAGACTTAAAAGAAACATTTGCAATTTTCCGCAAGATCAACCTCAAGCTGAACCCTGAGAAGTGTGTCTTTGGCGTTCCGTCTGGCAAGCTTCTCGGGTTCTTTTTGTCACAGCATGGGATCGAGGCGAACCCTGACAAGATCAAGGCAATTGAGCTGATTGAGGCGCCAAAACGGGTCAAGGACGTCTGTAGGCTCGCCGGCTGCGTTGCTACCCTGAGTAGGTTCATCTCCAAATCTGCTAAGCGCGCCCTCCCCTTCTTCAAAATTTTGAAGAAGGTGGGTCCAGTAAAGTGGACTCCGAAGGCAGAGGCAGCACTACAAGATTTGAAGAGCTACCTTTCCTCCACGCTGATACTAGTCGCACCTAAACCACAAGAGCCATTGTTGCTGTACTTAGCGGCAACGAATCAAGTGGTCAGTGCTGCGCTAGTGGCACAGAGGGAACTCGAGGGAGAAGCAGCGGCAGCAGCGGAGCCGTCAGATGATGGGCCGGCGCCCTCCCCGGTGGGGCTTGGCGCCGGCAAGGCGGAACCCCCGGCAAGGCCCGGTCCCGGCAAGGCGGAGTCTGCGCAAATGGGCGAAGTTGAACAGAAGCAGAAGATGGTGCAACACCGAGTTTATTTTGTCAGTTTCCTCTTGCAGGGGGCTAGGTCAAGATATTCTGGTATGCAGAAGCTACTTTTCGGCCTCCTCATGGCCTCGAGAAAGCTGCGCCACTATTTCCAAGCACACGAGATCACCGTTGTCACCCGCCTCCCGTTGCAATGAATCTTGCACAACCCAGATGCAACTGGGAGGATTGTGGAGTGGGCATTGGAGCTGTCGAGCTTTGGCCTCAAGTTTGAAAGTACTTCAACGATCAAGAGCCGAACCTTGGCAGAGTTCATAGCAGAATGGACCGCAATGCCCTACGAGGAGGTTCAAGAGACCACCCTTCCCGGCAAGGAGACGAGCAGTGAGTGGATTATGTACTTCGATGGAGCTTTCTCACTCCAAGGTGCTGGAGCCGGTGTGCTACTCGTCGCACCCATCGTAGAGCGCCTCAATTACGTAATCCAAATGCACTTTCCCGGGGAAAAATCAATGAACAATACGGCAGAGTACGAGGGACTACTGGCCGGTCTCAGGATCGTGGTAGACCTTGGAATCAGGAAGCTCATCATCAGAGGTGATTCGCAACTCGTCGTCAAGCAAGTGAACAAGGATTACCAGAGCCCGTTGATGGAGGCCTATGTGGATGAAGTGAGGAAGTTGGAAGAGCGCTTTGACGGGTTGCAAGCAGAGCATGTTCCCCGAGCGGAGAACGGCATTGCTGACGACCTATCAAAACGCGCTGCCCTCAAGTTGCCTGTGGAACTAGGTACCTTTGTGCTTCAATTAACTCAGCCATCCGTTGAACCATCAGCAGGACAGAGCAAAAGAAGAAAAGCGGAACCCCGGCAAGTACTTTCCCGCTGAGCTCCCAGGAGCTGCCGGCAAGGACGTTGCCGGGTGTCCCAAGCTTGCCGGAGAGCAGCAACCCCCAGCAGGGCCTCAAGCCTTGGCCGTAGAGGTAGCTGCCTTCACGGCTGAAGATGTGCCTTTAGTCCTTGCCGTCAAGCCCCAGGCTCTGGGATGGGCGCAGCCCACCGTCCGTTTCCTCCAAACAGGAGAGCT
Organism: Triticum aestivum; assembly: GCF_018294505.1. Lineage (NCBI taxonomy): Eukaryota > Viridiplantae > Streptophyta > Magnoliopsida > Poales > Poaceae > Triticum > Triticum aestivum. The sequence continues at coordinate 172,985,305 of NC_057799.1, read as the reverse complement.
CCCCGAGGACCAGGAAGAAGCAGAGAAAGTAGCCTGTCAGTCCAGCATGTACCAGTTTGTGGATGATGCCCTATACAGAAGGAGACCGAACGGCGTGAAGTTGAAGTGCATTCCTCGGGAAGACGGACTAAGGCTGTTGGCAGAGATACATGGAGGCATGTGTGGCTCCCACATAGGATCGAGAGCCCTTGCCGGCAAGGCATTCCGGCAAGGTTTCTTCTCACCCACCGCCTTCCAGGATGCGACGGCACTAGTGACCAAGTGTGAAGCATGCCAGTTCCATTCAAAGAAGCTTCATCAACTGGCTCAAGATCTTCAGACCATCCCTCTTTCCTGGCCATTTTCGGTCTGGGGGCTCGATATACTGGGCCCCTTTCCCCGTGCCGTCGGGGATTTGAGTACTTGTATGTCGCGATCGACAAGTTCACAAAGTGGCCGGAGGTCGAGCCGGTGAGAAAGGTGACGACACAGTCAGTCGTCAAGTTCTTCAAGGGGCTAGTCTGCCATTTTGGAGTGCCCAATAGGGTTATCACCGACAATGACACGCAATTCACAAGCCGCGCCTTCATGCAGTACATTCAGGATCTCGGGAGCAAGGTTTGTTTTGCTTCCGTTGTTCATCCCAGAAGTAACGGCCAAGCTGAGAGAGCGAATGCAGAAGTGTTGCGGGGCCTCAAGACTAGAACTTTTGACAAGCTGCACAAGTGTGGAAGACGCTGGATTGATGAATTGCCAACGGTTCTTTGGTCGGTCAGAACGACGCCAAATCGACCCACTGGCTAGACACCCTTTGCCCTGGTATACGGGGAAGAAACAGTTCTCCCCACGAAACTCATATACGGGTCACCTCGAGTGCTCGCTTATGATGAGCTTGAGCAAGAGCAGTTGCGCCAAGAGGATGCGACGCTCCTTGAGGAAGATCGTCATCGGGCTGCTGTGCGAGCCGCTCGCTACCAGCAAGCCTTGTGCCGCTATCATAGCCGCAAGGTTCACGCCCGAAGCCTTGAGGAAGGCGACCTTGTTCTTTGGCGAATCCAATCCGCCAAGAATTCAAACAAGTTGACGCCGAAGTGGGAAGGCCCTTACCGGGTAATACGAGTCACCAGGCCCACCGCAGTCCGCCTGGAGACCGAAGATGGCATTCCGTTGAACAATTCCTGGAATATCAAACATCTTCGCAAGTTTTACCCCTAAGGTGCGGTTGTCGGGAGCCCCGGTGACCCCCATTTTGTACTAGCCTTGCCGGCAAGGCATGTAACCCTATGTACAGAGCCAGGCGCAGACCCTGGGCATAAATAAATGAAGCGCTGGCGCCCTAAGTTTTAGCATGCATGCTTGCTACCTCTTGAGCACTGCGTTGGTTTTCCCTTGAAGAGGAAAGGGTGATGCAGTAAAGTAGCGTAAGTATATCCCTCAGTTTTTGAGAACCAAGGTATCAATCCAGTAGGAGACCACGCTCAAGTCCCACGCACCTACACAAACAAATAAGAACCTTGCAACCAACGCGATAAAGGGGTTGTCAATCCCTTCACGGCCACTTGCAAAAGTGAGATCTGATAGAGATGATAAGATAATATTTTTGGTATTTTTATGATAAAGACTAAAAGTAAAGAAAGCAAAATAAACGGTGCCAGAAATAGCTTGTTGACGAGAGATTAATATGATGGAAAATAGACCCGGGGGCCATAGGTTTCACTAGTGGCTTCTCTCAAGATAGCATAAGTATTAGGGTGGGTGAACAAATTACTGTCGAGCAATTGATAGAACTGAGCATAGTTATGAGAATATCTAGGTATGATCATGTATATAGGCATCACGTCAGTGACAAGTAGACCGACTCCTGCCTTCATCTACTACTATTACTCCACACCTCGACCGCTATCCAGCATGCATCTAGAGTATTAAGTTCATAAGAACAGAGTAACGCTTTAAGCAAGATGACATGATGTAGAGGGATAAACTCATGCAATATGATATAAACCAAATCTTTTTATCCTCGATGGCAACAATACAATACGTGTCGTTTCCCCTACTGTCACTAGGATCGAGCACAAACTTCTGGAACTCAGTAAAATCTACTAAAATAGGATGACCTAGACAATTTGTTTATTGATCTACTGCAATTAAAATCAGTATTTTATCACGTTCTGGTGATTTTAAACAATTGTTTTCGTGAACAGAAAGTTTCTGGAATTTTCAGCAAGATCAAATAACTATCATCCAAGATGATCCTATAGGTTTTACTTGGCACCAACACTAATTAAAACATAAAAACAAATCTAACCAGAGGCTAGATCAAAGATTTATTACTAAACAGAAGTAAAAATCAAAAAATTAAAATAAAATTGGGTTGCCTCCCAACAAGCGCTATCGTTTAACGCCCCTAGCTAGGCATAAAAGCAAGGATAGATCTAAGTATTGCCATCTTTGGTAGGCAATCCATAAGTGGCTCTCATAATAGATTCATAAGGTAATTTAATCTTATTTATAGGGAAGTGTTCCATGCCTTTCCTTAACGGAAATTGGAATCTAATATTCCCTTCCTTCATATCAATAATTGCACCAATCGTTCTAAGGAAAGGTCTACCAAGAATAATAGGACATGAAGGATTGCAATCTATATCAAGAACAATAAAATCTACGGGCACATAGTTCCTATTTGCAACAATAAGAACATCATTACTTCTTCCCATAGGTTTCTTGATAGTGGAATCCGCAAGATGCAAGTTTAAAGAAAAATCATCAAAATCACGGAAACCTAGCAAATCACACAAAGTTTTTGGAATCGTGGAAACACTAGCACCCAAATCACACAAAGCATAGCATTCATGATCTTTAATTTTAATTTTAATTGTAGGTTCCCACTCATCATAAAGTTTTCTAGGGATAGAAATTTCCAACTCAAGTTTTTCTTCGTAAGATTGCATCAAAGCATCAACGATATGTTTAGTAAAGGCTTTATTTTGACTATAAGCATGAGGAGAATTTAGCATGGATTGCAACAAGGAAATACAATCTATAAAAGAGCAATTATCATAATTAAATTCCTTGAAATCCAAAATAGTGGGTTCATTGCTATCTAAAGTTTTAACCTCTTCAATCCCACTTTTACCAATTTTTGCATCAAGATCTAAAAACTCCTAATTTTTTGGGAGGCCTTTTAACTAAAGTTGACTCGTCTCCAGTCCCATCATTATCAAGATTCATATTCCAAAACAAAGATTTAATAGGGGACACATCAATAACTTTTAGATCTTCATCTTTATTCTCATAAAAACTAGAAGAACACGCCTTCACAAAGCAATCTTTCTTAGCACGCATCCTACCGGTTCTTTCTTTGCACTCATCAATGGAAATTCTCATGGCTTTGAGAGACTCATTGATATCATGCTTAGGTGGAATAGATCTAAGTTTCATAGAATCAACATCAAGAGAAATTCTATCCACGTTTCTAGCCAATTCGTCAACCTTAAGCAATTTTTCTTCAAGCAAAGTATTGAAATTCTTTTGTGAATTCATAAACTCTTTAACACTAATCTCAAATTCAGAGGGCATCTTATTAAAATTTCCATAAGAATTGTTTTAGGAATTACCATAATTATTAGAGGAATTACTAGGGAACGGCCTAGGATTAAAGTTTCCTCTATACGCGTTGTTACCAAAATTATTCCTACCAACAAAATCCACATCCATAGATTCATTATTATTCCCAATCAAAGTAGACAAAGGCATATCATTAGGATCAGAAGAAACACTCTTATTAGCAAACAATTTCATAAGTTCATCCATCTTTCCACTCAAAACATTAATTTCTTCTATCGCATGCACTTTTTTACTAGTAGATCTTTCAGTGTGCCATTGAGAATAATTAACCATAATATTATCTAGGAGTTTAGTAGCTTCTCCTAAAGTGATTTCTATAAAAGTGCCCCCCGCGGCCGAATCTAAAAGGTTTCTAGAAGCAAAATTCAATCCGGCATAAAAAATTTGTATAATCATCCACAAATTCAAACCATGAGTAGGGCAATTACGTATCATTAATTTCATCCTCTCCCAAGCTTGTGCAACATGTTCATGATCAAGTAGCTTAAAATTCATAATATCATTTCTAAGAGAGATGATCTTAGCGGGAGGAAAATACTTAGAGATAAAGGCATCTTTGCACTTATTCCAAGAATCAATACTATTTTTAGGCAAAGATGAAAACCAAGTTTTAGCACAATCTCTAAGAGAAAACGGAAATAGCTTTAATTTAACAATATCATTATCCACATCTTTCTTCTTTTGCATATCACACAAATCAACAAAGCTATTTAGATGAGTAGCGGCATCTTCACTAGGAAGGCCGGTGAATTGATCTTTCATGACAAGCTTCAGCAAAGCAGCATTAATTTCACAAGATTCAGCATCGGTAAGAGGAGCAATCGGAGTGCTAAGAAAATCATTGTTGTTGGTATTGGCAAAGTCACACAATTTAGTATTATCTTGAGCCATCGTGACAAGCAAGCAATCCAACACACAAGCAAACAAGAAGCAAGCGAAAGAAAAAGCGAACGGAAAGAGAGGGTGAATAAAATGGCAAGGGTGAAGTGGGGGAGAGGAAAACGAGAGGCAAATGGCAAATAATGTAATGTGAGGGATAAGAGTTTGTGATGGGTACTTGGTATGTCTTGACTTGTGCGTAGACTCCCCGGCAATGGCGCCAGAAATCCTTCTTGCTACCTCTTGAGCACTGCGTTGGTTTTCCCTTGAAGAGGAAATGGTGATGCAGTAAAGTAGCGTAAGTACTTCCCTTAGTTTTTGAGAACCAAGGTATCAATCCAGTAGGAGACCACACTCAAGTCCCACGCACCTACACAAAAAAATAAGAACCTTGCAACCAACGCGATAAAGGGGTTGTCAATCCCTTCACGGCCACTTGCAAAAGTGAGATCTGATAGAGATGATAAGATAATATTTTTGGTATTTTTATGATAAAGACTAAAAGTACAGAAAGCAAAATAAACGGTGCCAGAAATAGCTTGTTGATGAGAGATTAATATGATGTAAAATAGACCCGGGGGCCATAGGTTTCACTAGTGGCTTCTCTCAAGATAGCATAAGTATTACGGTGGGTGAACAAATTACTGTCGAGCAATTGATAGAATTTAGCATAGTTATGAGAATATCTAGGTATGATCATGTATATAGGCATCACGTCCGTGACAAGTAGACCGACTCCTGCCTGCATCTACTACTATTACTCCACACATCGACCGATATCTAGCATGCATCTAGAGTATTAAGTTTATAAGAACAGAGTAACGCTTTAAGCAAGATGACATGATGTAGAGGGATAAACTCTTGTAATATGATATAAACCCCATCTTTTTATCCTCGATGGCAACAATACAATATGTGTCGTTTCCCATACTGTCACTGGGATCGAGCACCGCAAGATTGAACCCAAAGCTAAGCACTTCTCCCATTGCAAGAAAGATCAATCTAGTAGGCCAAACCAAACTGATAATTCAAAGAGACTTGCAAAGATAACCAATCATACATAAAAGAATTCAGAGGAGATTCAAATATTGTTCATAGATAATCTTGATCATAAACCCACAATTCATCGGATCTCGACAAACACACCGCAAAAGAAGATTACATCGAATAGATCACCAAGAGAATCGAGAAGAACTTTGTATTGAGATCCAAAGAGAGAGAAGAAGCCATCTAGCTAATAACTATGGACCCGAAGGTCTGAGGTAAACTACTCACACATCATCGGAGAGGCTGTGGTGTTGATGTAGAAGCCCTCCGTGATCGATGCCCCCTCCGACGGAGCGCCGGAAAAGGCCCCAAGATGGGATCTCACGGGTACAGAAGGTTGTGGCGGTGGAAATAGGGTTTTGTCTCCGTATCCGATGTTCTCGGGGTACGTAGGTATATATAGGAGGAAGAAGTAGGTCGGTGGAGCTACGAGGGGCCCACGAGGGTGGAGGGCGCGCCCAGGGGGTTGGCGCGTCCCCCTGCCTCGTGGCCTCCTCGTTGATTGCTTGACGTACACTCCAAGTCCTCTGGATCACGTTTGTTCAGAAAATCACGTTCCCAAAGGTTTCATTTCGTTTGGACTCCGTTTGATATTCCTTTCCTTCAAAACACTGAAATAGGCAAAAAAAACAGCAATTTGGGCTCGGCCTCCGGTTAATAGGTTAGTCCCGAAAAAATATAAAAGTGATAATGAAGCCCATTGAACATCCAAAACTGAATATATAATAGCATGGAGCAATCAAAAATTATAGATACGTTGGAGACGTATCAATGCTAGGTTGAGTCTCTCTCTCTCTGTTAGGGTCGATCGTGCTTAGCGGCAACTAACCCCTAGCATAGAGGTTGAGTGTGCGTCTCTCTGTTCCTTCCGTCTCTTCTATTGGTTCGCAGGATGCGCGGGCGTTTCTGCTGAGCTGTTTGGGGGAAAGGGAACAGACCAATGCCCCAACCCCGGCAAGCCAAGGTTGCCGGCGGCTGCAGATCCAGAGATTCGACCACGGGAAGCCAAGGTTGCCGGGGGCTGCAGAATCAGATAAGCCCTTCACCCCCACTCTCCACTTCCATATGGAACTTGAACGTATGAAGCTTCGCTCACTCTTATACCGACGTGCTCCCTCTTTCCCGTGTCCAAGGACCTTTCTTTGGGCCGGAACTTGGTTGTAGTGCGGTGGAAAGAGAACAAACGAAGAGCCTAATCCTACTTTGCCCCTACCTCCGCCAAGGGCGTGAGTGTAGTCGAGCTATAGAGCAGGAGGACGGCAAGGTCCGTTGCCAGGTAACGATGTTTATTTTAAGATAACAAGGATTCAATCCTTAGTGTGAGCCTCGCTCGCGCACAAAAGAACCCGGCAAACACCCCTTTTTAATTAATATGTTGTTAACAAGTACTGTTCATACAGAGTGTGAGCTTGAGCAAGGGGGTTACAAGGTTTAAACCTGACAAGTGCCCGTAGGCTTAAAAACTTCAAAAAAATAAGATGCCCGTAATCCCTTTCTTGTCCTTCTCCTCAGGAAACGGATCAGGATAAGCAGGAGGGCAAAAGGAGTGCCTAGGCGAGGTACGAGCAGCAGAAGACACCAAGAGGAGGCTGGTGATGATGGTGCCGGGGAAGAAGCCGAAAGATGAGGCAGCGGGCCGGCAATACGCGACGAAGGCGTCGGTGCCATCATACTCTGAGTTGACGGCCCGCCACCCGCCTTGTTCGTCTTCTCCGGCCTTCCAGCGCCAGCCACCAGAAGCAGCGGCCCCGAGAAGTTCAAGGAGCTGGGCCCACCCCCGGCAAATCACTCTGCCAGGAGAGAGGGCCAGGTGCAGATGCTGCTGCTGCCGGCTCTGCCAAGGGACGGGGCGTCCGACACCTAGTCGGACCCGTCCCCGTTGTCCTCCCCGCTGGTTCCCTCCTCATCGCCGCTCGAGGAGGAGCTCTCGTCGTCGGTCGAGCTCTCCGCGCAGCACCCTAGCCTATGTCCCGAGCGCCCGAAGACCTTGACGGAGAGCAGGTCGCTCTCCACCAACTTGAAGCAGAGAACGTGCCCCTTCATCAAGTAGTGGGCACGTGCGAAGGTCTTCCAACCCCGATGAAGGAACATCACATGAGGGGCGGGGAACCCTATGTTCACCCACATGTCGCCATTGCAACACCCCTTCATGTGAAGCCTTATGCTCGGCCGCTGGTCGATCTCCAGCACCCTCCCGAACGCCTCGGGAAGGCGAAGGCGGCTACGCGGTGGCTCACGCAGTTGCAGGATGAACTACAGCGTCGTGTCCCCAACATGGCCGCTCGACGAAGTAGGAGGAGACGGTGGCGGAGATGGAGATGGAGATGGCGATGACGCAGGTGTTCCCCTTCTGTGACCACCTCTGCCTCGACCGCCTTGCCGACTGCAGCCCCGTACAGCACCTCCACCTCGAGTGTGGCCTTCGCCTTGGACGGCTGGGTCTTCCTTGACCGCCACGTTTCTCTGGCGGGAGGAAGACCTAGTCGCCTCAGCAGGAGAACGGCCACGACCACGCCCTCTCGCCATGGCAATGAATGGAAGATGGAGGCGAAGGGAAGGCGCGAGAAGATGCTCCTCCTCCTTCCCCTGAGTCCCCTTTTTATAGCTGAGCGGGGGAGGCTAAAAGACTAGCTCTACGCCTCTGAGGAGCCCGTTCAGGTACGGCTCATTAAGTCGCAACGAGCAAGGCCATCGACCGTCCTCCCCGCCCAATCAAAGGCGCGTAAGTATCGGCCACCGCGCGGCTTCCAAGGCAGAGAGAGTAAATGAGCAGCGGCCTTGCAGTTTTTAAAGGGACATGCAAGCCGCCTCTTTACTATTCACCATGGGATGACGCAAGCATGCTGCGGTCATTCTATGCATGACCCCCACGTCATGCATTCAACGCAGGTCATGGGGAAGCGCAACTGGCGAGGGAGTTACTGCGGTAAAACTCCGCCGCGCGCGTGCCCGCGCACCGTTCTGGGCCTGGCCCAATAATGCTCCGTGCTTATATGTGGCCGAGGCCCGGGGGCTCCTGACGGTGTACAAAAAGGGGGGTCCTTTTTGTACCCCCTTACTTGTGCACGGGCAGTCGCAGCCACACGCCTGCGGCCACGCTTGGCGGGACAAAAGAGGAAGCAAAGACCCAAGACTACCTAAACCGTGCTCAAGACCAGGAGCATGAAGAGCAGAGGGGCAAGGTGAAACTCCCCTGGCAAGGCCCTTACCGGGGCGGCCTTCACGGCCCCGGCAAGAGCCTTGCCGGGGCAACTTACCCAACACAAACAAGGCTGCCGCCCTTGAGTCTAAGAGTTCCGACGCCATCAACCACATTGGAACCAAGGCTCGGGAGGCGCCTCCATGGTGGCATGCAGATCTTTGTGAAGACAAAGGGCCTGCGAGACCTAGATAGGAACCAGGGAACAAGACAACAGCGAGGCTCCTTGCCGAGGATGCCCACGAGGCCCCGGCAAGGCTCTTGCCGAAGACACCCACGAGACCGCGGCAAGACTCTTGTCGAGGGCGCCCACGAGGTCCCGGCAAGACCCTTGCTGGGAATATTAGCAAGACCGCGGCAAGGCCTTGCCGCCCCGTCGCCGCCACCGCTCAGCGGCCGACCCACCAACTAAGCAGATACCCACGTGGCAGTACGTGGGTCCTAAGCCAACTAGTCAAGCACCTCCGTGGTGGCATGCAGATCTTCGTGAAGACCCTGCCACCACACCAGCTCAGTAGCCTGCCAGCCTACATGGCGCTGCATGCTTTGTTGGCCTGGACGCATGTCGACGCAAGGCGAAGCGGCGACAGACGGGACGGGCCTCATTCCCGTCCCCGATAAAGCAAGAGGACACCTAAGTAGTGCATTTAATGCGTTTTGTCCTACGGTGCCAGAGATAAACTCGACTACTGCACAACTTTCCACCTCCTGTGTGCCACTGTGGCAGCCCCTTTGGCTATAAAAGGAGGCCCGCGGTGTACTGAGAGAGGATTCAGACTCCTTGGACCCAGCATGCTTTGCAGCTAGTCCAAGAACACCAGATAAACACAAGCCAGCAGGAGTAGGGTATTACGCATGACCTGCGGCCCAAACCTGGATAAATCTCTCGTGTCGATCTCTTAAACCCGCTCTTTCCACAGCCTTGCGCCCGCCGACCATAGAAGAGATTCCCCATGATCCCATAGGTGTCGTTTCCATCGACAAATAGATTATTGCTTTGAATCACATAAAAGTCCTAATGTCCATGCTATAAAGAAAAGAATATGATATGACATGTTGATGACCCACAAGTATAGGGGATCTATCATAGTCCTTTCGATAAGTAAGAGTGTCGAACCCAATGAGGAGCAGAAGGAAATGACAAGTGGTTTTCAGTAAGGTATTCTCTACAAGCACTGAAATTATCGGTAACAGATAGTTTTGTGATAAGGTAATTTGTAACGGGTAACAAGTAACAAGAGTAAATAAAGTGCAGCAAGGTGGCCCAATCCTTTTTGTAGCAAAGGACAAGCCTGGACAAGCTCTTATATGAAGGAAAACGCTCCCGAGGACACATGGGAATTATCGTCAAGCTAGTTTTCATCACGCTCATATGATTCACGTTCGTTACTTTCATAATTTGGTATGTGGGTGGACCGGTGCTTGGGTGCTGTCCTTCCTTGGACAAGCATCCCACTTATGATTAACCCCTATTGCAAGCATCCAGAACTACAAAAGAAGTATTAAGGTAAACCTAACCATAGCATGAAACATATGGATCCAAATCGGCCCCTTACGAAGCAACTCATAAAATAGGGTTTAAGCTTCTGTCACTCTAGCAACCCATCATCTACTTATTACTTCCCAATGCCTTCCTCTAGGCCCAAACAAAGGTGAAGTGTCATGTAGTCTACGTTCACATAACAACACTAGAGGAAAGACAACATACATCTCATCAAAATATCGAACGAATACCAAATTCACATGACTACTTATAGCAAGACTTCTCCCATGTCCTCAGGAACAAACATAACTACTCACAAATCATATTCATGCACATAATCAGAGGGATAGCAATATGCATAAAGGATCTGAACATATGATCTTCCTCCAAATAAACCAAATAGCATCAACTACAAGGAGTAATCAACACTACTAGCAACCCACAGGTACCAATCTGAGGCTTTGAGACAAAGATTGGATACAAGAGATGAACTAGGGTTTGAGAGGAGATGGTGCTGGTGAAGATGTTGATGGAGATTGACCCCCTCCCGATGAGAGGATCGTTGGCGATGACGATGGCAATGATTTCCCCCTCCCGGAGGGAAGTTTCCCCGGCAAAACAGCTCCGCCGGAGCCCTAGATTGGTTCCACCAAGGTTCCGCCTCGTGGCGGCGGAGTTTCTTCCCGAAAGCTTGCTTATGATTTTTTCCGGGGTAAAAGACTTCATATAGCAGAAGATGGGCATCGGAGGCCTGCCAGGGGGCGCGCCCCCCACCCTCGTGGCCAGGGTGTGGGCCCCCTCTGGTTGATTCTTTCTCCAGTATTTTTTATATATTCCAAAACGTGCTTCCGTGAAGTTTCAAGACTTTTGGAGTTGTGCAGAATAGGTCTCTAATATTTGCTCCTTTTCCAGCCCAGAATTCCAGTTGCCGACATTCTCCCTCTTCATGTAAACCTTGTAAAATAAGAGAGAATGGGCATAAGTATTGTGACATAACATGTAATAACGGCCCATAATGCAATAAATATTGATATAAAAGCATGATGCAAAATGGACGTATCACATGTTAGGCAGCATTCCACATCAAAAATTCTGTTTTATCACTTACCTACTCGTCTCGAGGACGAGTAGGAGTTAAGCTTGGGGATGCTGATACGTCTCCAACGTATCTATAATTTTTTATTGTTCCATGCTGTTATGTTATCAATCTTGGATGTTTTATATCATTTTATAGTCATTTTATATCACTTTTTGGTACTAACCTATTGACATAGTGCCAAGAGCCAGTTGTTGTTTTCTGCATGTTTTTTACATCGCAGGAAATCAATATCAGACGGAGTCCAAATGCAACGAAACTTCACCGAGATTTTTTTGGACCAGAAGGAATATAATGGGCCCTGGGTGCGCCTGGGGGTGCTCCGAGGAGAGCACAACCCACCAGGGCGCGCCAAGAGGCCCAGGCGCGCCCTGGTGGGTTGTGCCCACCTCGGGTGCCCCCCGGACCACCTCTTTGCTCTATAAATACCCCAATATTCCAGAAACCCTAGGGGAGTCGACGAAATATTGATTAAGCTGCAGAGTCGTTCAGAACCACCAGATCCAATCTATGCACCATCTCGGATGGGGTTCACCACCTCCATTGGTGCCTCTCCGATGATGCGTGAGTAGTCCTTCGTAGACCTTCGGGTACGTAGTTAGTAGCTAGATGGCTTCCCCTCTCTCACTGAATTCTCAATACAATGGTCTCTTGGAGATCCATATGATGTAACTCTTTTTGCGGTGTGTTTGTTGGGATCTGATGAGCTTTGAGTTTATGATCAGTTATATCTTTTTATATCCATGGAAGTTATTTGAGTTTCTTTGATCTCTTATATGCATGATTGCTTACAGCCTCGTATTTCTTATCCGATATTTGGGTTTTGTTTGGCCAACTTGATCTATTTATCTTGCAATGGGAAGAGGTGCTTTGTAGTGGGTTGAATCTTACGGTGCTTGATCCCAATGATAGAAGGGGAACCGACATTTATGTATCATTGCTACTAAGGATAAAACGATGGGGTCTATCTCTACATAGATAGATCTTGTCTACATCATGACATCGTTCTTATTGCATTACTCCGTTTTTCCATGAACTTAATACACTAGATGCATGCTGGATAGCGGTTGATGTGTGGAGTAATAGTAGTAGATGCAGGCAGGAGTCGGTCTACTAATCATGGACATGATGCCTATGTAATGATCATTTCCTAGATATCGTCATGATTATTTGAAGTTCTATCAATTGCCCAACAGTAATTTGTTCACCCACCATTTGCTATTTTTCTTGAGAGAAGCCACTAGTGAAACCTACGGCCCCTGGTCTCTTTCTCATATATTTGCCTTTGCGGTCTACTTTTCCTTCGCATTTATTTTCAGATCTATTAAACCAAAAATACAAAAAATACCTTGCTACAATTTATTCTTATTTATTTTATTTGGCGTTCGATCTATCAATCTACTACAAATTTACCTCACATCCGTTTGCCCATCTTGGGGCGCCGCTACCCGAAAGGGAATTACAACCCCTCTTACACGTCGGGTTGCGAGAAGTTGTTATTTGTGTGTAGGTGTTGTTTACGTTCTGTTGCTTGGTTCTCCTACTGGTTCGATAACCTTGGTTTCACATCTGAGGGAAATACCTATCGCCGTTGTGCTGCATCATCCCTTTCTCTTTGGGGAAATACCGACATAGCTTCAAGCGACATCACCCATCTATATTTTCTTCCAGGAGATCTTTAACCATAGCAACACTAGGTTCTACCTTGATTTGTTCAGCTGGTTTGGGTGTTCTAGTATAACTTTTGTTGACCATAGTTGAAACTTTAGCATGTTCCTTAATCCTAACAGGGAAAGGTGGTTTCTCAATATATGCGGTAGGAACAACTGGATCAGAATTATAAATAATAGTTTCAGAGTTGCATCGGTATTCATAAAAGATTTGACACAATCATACTTAAGCTTAATACCTGACTCTTTACCTTCGTCAAGTTCCCAATCTTCAGAGTTGCGTTTAATTCTTTCTAAGAGATCCCACCGGAATTCAATAGTCTTCTTCATAAATGAACCAGCACAAGAAGTATCAAGCATGGATCCATCATTATGAGAAAGCCGAGCATAAAAATTATGAATAATAATTTCTCTTGAGAGCTCATGATTGGGGCATGAATATAACGTTGACTTAAGCCTCCCCCAATCTAGAGTGATACTTTCTCCTTCACGAGGCCAAAAATTATATATATAATTCCGATCCCGATGAACTAGATGCATAGGATAATTTTTTTGGTGAAACTCCAATTTCAATCGATTCTAGTTCCAAGATCCAATATCATCGCATAGCCTATACCATGCCAATGCTTTTCCCTTCAAAGATAAAGGGAAAACCTTCTTCTTAACTTCATCTCCGGGTAAACCTGCAAACTTAAATAATCCACAAATTTCTTCCACATATATGAAGTGCATATCAGGATGTTAGGTTCCATCTCCTACAAAAGGATTAGCTAGCAGTTGTTCTATCATACCCGAAGGAATTTCATATTCAATATTTTCAGTAGGTGCAGTAGGTTGAGGGGTAACTAATTGTGGTTCCGGTTGAGGTGAAGATACCCCGAACAAACTCCTCAAAGGATTGTTCTCCATAGTAACAAATGACAATAAATTTCAGCACGTAGTAATAAATTTTCCTTACCAATTTCCACTTACCAAGAGCGCTCACTCCCCGGCAACAGCGCCAGAAAATTGCCTTGATGACCCACAAGTATATGGGATCAATTGTAGCCCTTTTCGATAAGTAAGATTGTCGAACCCAACAAGGAGCAGAAGGAAATGACAGGTGGTATTCAGCAAGGTAATGTCTGCAAGTGCTGAAATTGTAAGTAACAGAGTAGTTTGATAGCAAGATAATTTGTGACGAGCAAGTAACGACAATAGTGACAAAAGTGCAGCAAGGTAGTCCAATCCTTTTGAGGCAAAGGACAAGCCAAAACAGTCTCTTATAATAAGCAAAGCGTTCTTGAGGGTACACGGGAATTTCATCTAGTCACTTTCATCATGTTGGTTCGATTCGTGTTCGCTACTTTGATAATTTGATATGTGGGTGGATCGGTGCTTAGGTGTTGTTCTTACTTGAACAAACCTCCTACTTATGATTAACCCCCTCGCAAGCATCCGCAACTACGAGAAAAGTATTAAGAATAAATTCTAACCATAGCATTAAACTTTTGGATCCAATCGGTCCCTTACGGAATAGCGCATAAACTAGGGTTTAAGCTTCTGTCACTCTCGCAACCCATAATCTAATTACTACTCCACAATGCATTCCCTTAGGCCCAAATATGGTGAACTGTCATGTAGTCCACGTTCACATGACACCACTAAGGGAATCACAACATACATACTATCAAAAATATCAAACACATATAAAGTTCACATGATTACTTGCTACATGATTTCTCCCGTGATCTCAAGAACAAAAGTAACTACTCACAAGTGATAAACATGCTCAAGATCAGAGGGGCATTAAATAGCATATTGGATCTAAACATATAATCTTCCACCAAATAAACCATATAGTAATCAACTACAAGATGTAATCAACACTACTAGTCGCCCACAAGCACCAATCTATAGTTCCAGTACAAAGATTGAACACAAGAGATGAACTAGGGTTTGAGAGGAGATGGTGATGTTGAAGATGTTGATGGAGATTGCCCTCCCCAAGATGGGAGAGTTTTTGGTGATGATGATGACGATGATTTCCCCCTCCCGGAGGGAAGTTCCCCCGGCGGAATCGCTCCGCCGGAGGGCAAAAAGTGCTCCTGCCCAAGTTCCGCCGCGAGACGGCGGCGCTCCGTCCCGAAAGTCCTCTTCTCATTTTTTCTAGGTCAAAATTACTTATATACCAGAAGATGGGCACCGGAGGTTGGCTGGGCTGAGCACAACCCACCAGGTGGCCCCCCTCCAGTGGTTATTTGCTCAAGTATTTCTTATGTATTCCATAAAAATTCCTCGTGAAGTTTCAGCCCATTTGGAGTTGTGTAGAATACGTGGCCTGACGTAGCCTTTTCAGGTCCAGATTTCCAGCTACTGGAATTCTCCCTCTTTCTGTGTACCTTGCATATTATGAGAGAAAAGGCATTAGAATTACTCCAAAAAGCATTATTATGCATTAAAACATCATAAATAACAATAGGTAAACATGATGCAAAATGGACGTATCAGACACGTGACGGGCTGATATGAGACGTGGCTAAGTGGGGTCGTGCCCGGCACATGGCACACCCAGGGCGGTACCATGGTTGCGAGGGCAGGCCCTCGTGTTGGGCCAACACGACACGATTAGTAGCTGGGCTGACCTAGGCATGGCACAGCTCAGCACGCCTAACATGGCCCGCCAGGCCCATCTACACAGCGAATGAGCCATTACGGGGGGAGTGGGGCCATCATTTTGTGTCGTTGACACGACATGTTTAGCTTAAGAGGGCCAATTTGGCCCATCTAGGCAGGTTTTTGATATATTTTTTACGTTGGAGGGCCAAATTGATTAGAAAATTGTTGATTTTTTGGTAAAAAGGGCTGCCCACGCCTCTCATTCCCACACTCAAACATGGATGATCTTGATCCCAACCAATTCCCTAGCTTCCAAGCAACTGATTCGATATTGAAAATACACCACTATGCCGATCCCAATGCCCATAATTCCACATATCCTCCTTTCGACGACAATACACTACCTTCACAATCTGGCGCCCATTCCACCAGTGCCAACACTTCCTCCCCCCCCCACTACTGGTGCAAAAAGGGCTCGTTGCAAAGCCTTCGACATGTGGGATTACTTTAATGAAGAAGTAGTTGAGGCGGATGGTGTCCGTGAGATTAAAGTTAAGTGCAAACGATGCGGGGATTTGTATTCCATGGGAGGCAAAGGACGAACCGATCGTCTGAGAAGGCACAAAGAACCCCACATTAAGAACAATGGGGAGTCTACAGCGAGACAGAGCACGCTCAAGTTTAATCCTGACGGTTTGGTATGCAATTTTAGTTATGATGCTAATGCTCATAAGGAAGCTCTTTGTCGTTTAATTGATGCTGATAATTTACCATTAAGTTTTGGTGAGTGTGAGGGTTTACCGAATATGTTCAAACTACAAATACTTATAATTTCAGTCCAGTTTCTAGACAAACTACAACTAGGGATATGAAAAAAGTTATGCAAAACTAGTCTTACGGAAAAAAACTACTTTGTGTGATACATGTCCAACCTAAAAAAAATTATCGTTTCATGCTATTATATTATCACTTTTGTATGCTTTATATGTTATTTTATATTATTTTTATGGACTAACCTATTAACTTAGTGCCCAGTGTCAGTTCCTGTTTTTTGCATGTTTTTGTTTCGCAAAAAAACAATACATACTGAAGTCCAAACACGATGAAAATTTACATTGATTCTTTTCTGAAACATAAGAGCCCTATAAGCTTCGGGAGAGACCAGAAGACACACGAGGGGGCCGCAGGCCCAGGTGGCACGCCCACGGGTAGGCACACCGGGCAAGCTTATGCGCCCGCTGATGCTCCTTTGCCCTAATCTCTGGCCTATAAATTCCCTTATATTCCAAAACCCTCAGAGTGAGACACGAAACAATTCTTTCACCTCTGCAAGCCTATGTTCCGAAGCAATCCCATCTGGAGGCCTTTTCCAGTACTCTGCCAGAGGGGGAAACCATTGTGTAGACAATATTCATCAACCTTGCTGCCTCCAAGATGATATGTGAGTAATTCCTTCAGGACCTACGTGACCTACTGTCGGGACCCCGATCCTAAGTCACACCGATCTAGCATGTAACCCATCATATCACTTTGCGGCCTCACGCACGGTATTCCCACGAGTGCCACCTTAACTGTCACGGGACCGTTTGCGCCTTTTGGCTCACGTATATGATAGTGTCGCTAGCATCCATATGTCAAAGAACCCGGGCCGACATGACTAGTCATAAACCCAAAGTGGCACTAACTTACAGGGACAGGCATACATGACCCAGCAACGAACGTGTCGGTCATCAGCGAGTGAATCCGGGCTGTAGCAGCTGGGCTAACAGGACTCCGGAGAATCCAGTCTGTAGCAGGCTAATAGGAGTCCGGTAGACACCGCATGACATTTCCCGAAAGGGACAGACACAGGAACGAAGAAGGACACATGCCGTCCAGCCTAAGTGTTCCGGAGCAGTAGCAAGCTACCATGGCTCAGTGGAAGCACTAGGAGAAATTTCCTGGTAAGAGAGGCTACCAAGGATAAACAACTAGGTTGTCGGATCCCACACATAGCAATACACATTACACGTACGCATAACATGCAAGTATGTGTTGTACAACATGGCATCACAACACAACTCAACAACTCATATAGATAAAGGCCCAGAAGAGCCAGCATAGCATTATATTACAAACAGGGGTCACACGACCCATCGTTCAGAGCATACAAGCAACGGAAGCATAACATGTCTGAGTACAGACAACTACAAATGAAAAAGGCTGAGAAGCCTGACTATCTACAAGACCCTCCCAAGGGTACAAGATCGTAGCTGAGGTAACAAGCTACTCGTCGAAGTCCAAGCGGAACTACTAGTGAGACAGATGTCTCATCTGCAAAACATAAATAAAACAAACGTGAGTACAAAGGTACTCAGCAAGACTTACATCAGATCCTATCATACATGCATTAGTATCAAGAAGGCAATGTGGGGTTTGGCTGCAGCAAGCCAGCTTTGACTCAGTGGCTATCCTGTTCTACGACTACAAGTAACTTCTTTGAGGTAAGGAAGTGCACACGAGTCCCCTAATCACCACATCAATACACTACTATGGATTCATTCCCGTCTCCCTGCGAGAAGACCATCCATAGCACTCACACTTGTCTTGAGCATTTTAGAGTATCCACTTCAAGTTGTCTATGTACCACGTAAGCATCCAAGAAGTCCATAACCGAGGACACGGCTATTCGAATAGATCATGATAACCCTGCAGGGGTGTACTTCTTCACACACGCTCTCACCACTTATCACCATGTACACGTCATGTATCTCGGCAACCTTCAAGCGGAAGCCTGGCGAGGGTGTCGGCCACGACCTGACTAACCACACAAGACTCTAGTCCAGGTTTATCGCCTATTCGGGTTCCATCCGCAGGGAGTCCAGCCGAGGTTTCCACTACGGCCCCAAATGATGTGTGCAGGGTTCCCGAGCCCACCATCCGGGTGCCACTCGGTACACCGGGCCATGGTGCCTAATCTGTCCCAACTCCACCATGCCGGGTGCCACTCGGTAGAAAAATAGCACTACCTACAAACACCAGAAACTAGTTGCAACTCCTGGACAGAGATCGAGGTGATTAATAAGCCGAGAGGGGCCGAGTTGCCGGAACCTAATGTGTGGTAGTAACTAGTCATTGGACAACATACACAGAACTCGGTTCTTAAGGACGGTTCCAGTGAGACAACCCACCATGTACTCCTACATGGCCTCTCACCGCTACCTTTACCAAATCGTGTTCACACACTTAACTCTCAGCATCAGAACATGGCATAACACTCCAATTCATTCCCAAATGAATCAGACCTGACACAACTCTAAGCAATAGCAGGCATGGCATGGTAGGAACACATCATGGCTCAATCAACTCCTACACATGCTAGTGGGTTTCAACTATTTACTGTGGCAATGACAAGTCATGCAGAGGAATGGGTTCAACTACCGCAGCATAAAATAGCAGTTGAATTGTTGTTGTCCTAATGCAATAACAGAGAGCAGGAGCGAGAGAGTGGGATTGTATCGGAATGAACAAGGGGGTTTGCTTGCCTGGTAGATCAACAGTGAGGCACTGCTTTTCTGACAGGTACTCTGGAACGGTCTCCGGAGCAGGACCTATCAAGAAGGACGGTGCCGACAATCAAAACTCAATCATATGCAACAATATGATGCATGAACATGGCATGTAGATGTGATATGGTTTGTGCTAATGCAACCAGCAACAAGTTCAATGGAGCTCATTTGAATCAAGGATTCAAATGAAACTCCAAACTTAAGCATTTTAAATGCCCTTTATGTGTTTTCACCTATACAACAGGTTTAGGTTGGTTTGTCATGCATGAAACTGGTACACATGGATAGATTGCATTTTTTGATAATTTTTCATATATAAATTATTTCAATCTGAGCTACGGTTGAATTTCTGTGAATTTTTTAAGTTTTGCTAATTTTCTGGAATTTCCAAAATAGAAATAATCCCGAAAATCATTTATTGCGTCAGCACTGCGTCATGCCTGCGTCAGCAGGTCAACAGCGCTGACCAATCAAACCTGACGTGCGGGGTCCACACGTCAGTGACGCAGTGTTAACAGTGGGGGTTATCTTGGCCTAACTAAAGATTAGGGTGCCGGGGCCCACATATCAGTGTCACAGGGGGTTTGGTTAGGTGGTGGTTAGCTTAGGCTAATCACCTGGCTGGCGGGGTCCACCTGTCAGGCTGGCGGGGTCCACCTGTCAGGCCGGCGAGGTCGTCGCCGGCGACCACGGGACACGGCGGTGTCCGCGTTACAGGCCACGGGGTGGCGGCTAAGGGCACCGGGGCGTAGCCCGGGCTCTCCCGCACCCAGTGGGGCAGGTGAGAGGCGGCAAGGACGCCTGAGCTCGCCGGAGCGGGGCTCGCGGCGGCGGCCGGAGCTCGGCTCGAGCGGCAGAGGGGCTAGAGGGCGCAGAAGGGCAGGGGAATAGGGGGAACGACGACGGGGCTCACAGCGGATCGGCGGGCGGGCTCAGCGGGCTCCCGAAGGACGAACGGCGACGGGGCGTTGACGGCGATCTCGGGCGGCCGACGATGGAGACGAAGGCGGTGACGACGATACGGTGCGTCCCCGGTTGCCTGGCTCGTCGAGGACGTAAAAGACGTCGTGGCGGAGCTCTCGGGTACGGAGAGAGGTCGAGGGGGAGGCGGTGGCTGCGGCAACAGCGAGCGACAGCGACGGCAGCGCTCGGCTGTTCGCGGGAGAGAGCGAGGGAGAGGGAGAGAGAGCGAAAGAGAGGGAGGGCTCGATCCAGACGGCAGCGGCGATGTCAGCCCGCTCGTTGCGCTGGCAGGGGAGGGCAGGCAGGCAGCTCGCGTGGCGCGCGGAGCGCGCGCGTGCGTCGGGCACGCGTCTCGCCTACTCGCGCGAGGTGGGGGACGGTGCGGTGGCCAGTTGGGCTGGCCTAGAGCGGCAGCAGGCCAGGTAAGTCGGCCCAGGTAAAGTCCAGGTAAGGGTTTTCCCCTTTTTGTTTTCCTTTCTATTTTCTGACATTTGTTTCTGCTTTAAAAATAATACTAAAATAATTTATTTTCTTATGCCAATTTTTGTAGGAGCTAGTGGTATTATTCCAGAGCTCCTCAACAACTAGCATAATTTTTGGACATATATTATATATATAACATATATATATCCAATGCAAATAATTATGCATTAATTCCAAATGGCCAAAATAAATATTATGAGCTCCTAAAAATATTTGTTTGAATTTTACCTCTGACCAATATTTTCAGAGAGCAACATGAACATTTTCTTGGACCTTTTTGGAGGAATTTTTATCTGGGTTATATCCAGAAATGATTTCTGAGGGTTTCACAAATCCCCATTTCAAATTTAAATGAAATTTAAACATGATGCACACAACAGTAGCTAGCCTAGAGCATACCAGAACTAGGGATGTGACACCTACAAGTAGCTAGAGGGCTTCTCTCTCTCCCTCTCTCCCTCCCTCTCTCTCTCTCTCTTGATCTTCATTACAATGATCTCATCTGAGATCAAACCGATGTAATCTTTGCTGTGTGTTTGTTGAGCCCGTCGAATTGTGGGTTTATGATCAGAATTATCCATTGAATTATTTGAGTCTCTTGAGATATATTTGTTGCGTAATTTTATAGCTTTGTATTTCACTACTGCAGGATGGTCCAAACGCGACACTACGATCAGAGACCCTTCGATGAAACTGTGTGCGATGCCATAATCGCAAACGGTGGTGTAAAAAACTGTCAAAAAAGGTGCAAACCATTTGCGATGACAGATGCATCAAACACGGTTCATAATTTAGTTGCGTGTGCGATGCATGGCATACGGTTCAGCTCAATTAACTCTTTGGGATGAGGAGGAACAAAAGAAACAGGCAGCCAGATGAAGGTGTGTGCGATATACAGCATACGGTTCACTGGGATGAACTGTTGGGGAACGTAGTAATTTCAAAATATTCCTACGCACACACAGGATCATGGTGATGCATAGCAACGAGAGGGGGTGTGTTGTCTACGTACCCTCGTAGACCGAAAGCAGAAGCGTTAGCACAACGCGGTTGATGTAGTCGTACGTCTTCACGATCCGACGGATCCAAGTACCGAACGTACGGCACCTCCGAGTTCAGCACACGTTCAGCTCGATGACGTCCCGCGAACTCCGACCCAGCAGAGCTTCACGGGAGAGTTCCGTCAGCACCACGGCATGGTGACGGTGATGATGTTGCTACCGATGCAGGGCTTCGCCTAAGCACCGCTACGATATGACTGAGGTGGAATATGGTGGAGGGGGGCACCGCACATGGCTGGAATAGATCAACAGATCAACTTGTGTATCTAGAGGTGCCCCCCTGCCCCCGTATATAAAGGACCAGGGGGAGGAGGCCGGTGGCCAGGAGGAGGGCGCGCCAGGGGGAGTAGGACTCCCTCTTTTCTTAGTTGGAGTAGGAGGGGGAAAGGAAGGGAAGAAGAGAGGGGGAAGGAAAGGGGGCGCCGCCCCCCCTCCTTGTCCAATTCGGACTAGAGGGGGAGGGGGTGCGCGGCCAGCCCTAGCCGCCCCTCCTCTTCTCCACTAAAGCCCATCTTGGCCCATTAAACTCCCCGGGGGGTTCCGGTAACCCCCCGATACTCCGGTATATGTCCAAAACTCCCCGAAACCATTCCGGTGTCCGAACATAGTCGTCCAATATATCGATCTTTACGTCTCGACCATTTCGAGACTCCTCGTGATGTCCGTGATCATATCCGGGACTCCAAACTATCTTCAGTACATCAAAACACAAAACTCATCATACCGATCGTCATCTAACTTTAAGCGTGCGGACCCTATGGGTTCGAGAACTATGTGGACATGACCGAGACACGTCTCCGGTCAATAACCAATAGCGGAACCTGGATGCTCATATTGGCTCCTACATATTCTACGAAGATCTTTATCGGTCAAACCGCATAACAACATACGTTGTTCCCTTTGTCATCGGTATGTTACTTGCCCAAGATTTGATCGTCGGTATCTCAATACCTAGTTCAATCTCGTTATCGCAAGTCTCTTTACTCGTTCCGTAATACATCATTCTGCAACTAACTCATTAGTCACATTGCTTGCAAGGCTTATAGTGATGTGCATTACCGAGAGGGCTCAGAGATACCTCTCCGACAATCGGAGTGACAAATCCTAATCTCGAAATACGCCAACCCAATAAGTACCTTTAGAGACACCTGTAGAGCACCTTTATAATCACCCAGTTACGTTGTGACGTTTGGTAGCACACAAAGTGTTCCTCCGGTAAACGGGAGTTGCATAATCTCATAGTCATAGGAACATGTATAAGTCATGAAGAAAGCAATAGCAGAATACTAAACGATCAAGTGTTGAGCTAACGGAATGGGTCAAGTCAATCACATCATTCTCCTAATGATGTGATCCCGTTAATCAAATGACAACTCATGTCTATGGCTAGGAAACATAACCATCTTTGATCAACGAGCTAGTCAAGTAGAGGCATACTAGTGACACTCTGTTTGTCTATGTATTCACACAAGTATTATGTTTCCGGTTAATACAATCCTAGCATGAATAATGAACATTTATCATGATATAAGGAAATAAATAATAACTTTATTATTGCCTCTAGGGCATATTTCCTTTAGTCTACCACTTGCACTAGAGTCAATAATCTAGATTACACAGTAATGATTCTAACACCCATGGAGCCTTGGTGCTGATCATGTTTTGCTCGTGGAAGAGGCTTAGTCAACGGGTCTGGAACATTCAGATCCGTATGTATCTTGCAAATTTCTATGTCTCCCACCTGGACTTGATCCCGGATGGAGTTGAAGCGTCTCTTGATGTGCTTGGTTCTCTTGTGAAATCTGGATTCCTTTGCCAAGGCAATTGCACCAGTATTGTCACAAAAGATTTTCATTGGACCCGATGCACTAGGTATGACACCTAGATCGGATATGAACTCCTTCATCCAGACTCCTTCATTTGCTGCTTCCGAAGCAGCTATGTACTCCGCTTCACACGTAGATCCCGCCACAACGCTTTGTTTAGAACTGCACCAACTGACAGCTCCACCGTTCAATGTAAACACGTATCCGGTTTGCGATTTAGAATCATCTGGATCAGTGTCAAAGCTTGCATCGACGTAACCCTTTACGACTAGCTCTTTGTCACCTCCATAAATGAGAAACATATCCTTAGTCCTTTTCAGGTATTTCAGGATGTTCTTAACCGCTGTCCAGTGATCCACTCCTGGATTACTTTGGTACCTCCCTGCTAAACTTATAGCAAGGCACACATCAGGTCTGGTACACAGCATTGCATACATGATAGAGCCTATGGTTGAAGCATAGGGAACATCTTTCATTTTCTCTCTATCTTCTGAAGTGGTCGGGCATTGAGTCTGACTCAACTTCACACCTTGCAACACAGGCAAAAACCCTTTCTTTGCCTGATCCATTTTGAACTTCTTCAAAACTTTATCAAGGTATGTGCTGTGTGAAAGTCCAATTAAGCGTCTTGATCTATCTCTATAGATCTTGATGCCCAATATATAAGCAGCTTCACCGAGGTCCTTCATTGAAAAACTCTTGTTCAAATATCCCTTTATGATATCCAGAAATTCTATATCATTTCCGATCAACAATATGTCATCCACATATAATATCAGAAATGCTACAGAGCTCCCACTCACTTTCTTGTAAATACAGGCTTCTCCAAAAGTCTGTATAAATCCATATGCTTTGATCACACTATCAAAACATTTATTCCAACTCCGAGAGGCTTGCACCAGTCTATAAATGGATCGCTGGAGCTTGCACACTTTGTTAGCTCCCTTTGGATCGACAAAACCTTCCGGTTGCATCATATACAACTCTTCTTCCAGAAATCCATTCAGGAATGCAGTTTTGACATCCATTTGCCAAATTTCATAATCATAAAATGCGGCAATTGCTAACATGATTCGGACAGACTTAAGCATCGCTACGGGTGAGAAAGTCTCATCGTAGTCAATCCCTTGAACTTGTCGAAAACCTTTTGCAACAAGTCGAGCTTTATAAACAGTAACATTACCGTCAGCGTCAGTCTTCTTCTTGAAGATCCACTTATTCTCAATGGCTTGCCGGTCATCGGGCAAGTCAACCAAAGTCCACACTTTGTTCTCATACCTGGATCCCATCTCAGATTTCATGGCTTCAAGCCATTTCGTGGAATCTGGGCTCACCATCGCTTCTTCATAGTTCGTAGGTTCGTCATGGTCTAGTAACATAACCTCCAGAACAGGATTGCCGTACCACTCATGTAACATCCCAAAATTCTAAATTTTGGAATGTTATAATAAATAAATAGTTATGATTGATTGTTTGATTGATTGTGTGTAGTTGAGTGAAATTCGAAACTTTTTGAAAGTTAAATGAGAGGGAATAAAAGGACTTTCCCAAACTTTCATTTTTGCTTTTATGATCTCCGTGAATTCAAATTCTTTTCACCACAAAACCCTGGAGAGAAGATGACACGACTTCTTCCATTTATTTAAATGACAAGGGGTGTTGAAAATATTTGAATTTCATTTGAGAATATTTCCAATTCAGAAACTTTATGCAACTCAATGATTTTCACGAGCGAAGATAAAATGACTTCTTCAAAACATATGAAATATGAGTTGGGAGTTTCAAAGGATCAAATTCAAAGTCCTTTTGGAAATTATTTTTAATTTGGAGCTATTTGGGTTTTATTCAAATTATTTTTCTCCAAAAATAAAATACATGGAAAATAGGGTAACATGATTCCCTACAATAGAAAATTGGAGAGAAATAAATTTGAATTCATTTTGGTATTTTTAAAATGATTTTTGTTGGATTTTATTAGAGCAGTAGCACTCTTGGCTTTCTTTAAATTGTGTGGATTTTATTTGACGTTAGGAAAATGTTCACCTTGTAGAAAATCTTTTTCTGAAAAATTTGATATATTATATGCCTATATAATATTTTCATTTTCTTTTGTTTTTATTATTTCTTTCTCTGTTTGTTTTTAAAAAAATTCCCTCCGCCGAACTGGGCCGGCCCAGCTCTTGCCAGGCCAAGGCCCAGCCCCGCGCACCTCCATCGTCCCCGTCACCCCGTCACCGAGCCGGACTCCGGCCAAAGTCCGAGCCGCGCCCGTCTTCGCCTTGCCCCTTCCCCACGCCTCCCGAGGCCACCCCTCCTCCTTAAATACCGGGCCACCCCGGCCCCCTCTCTTCTCTCTCCTCGCCGCCGCCGCAACTGCCGCGCCGCCGCCGCTGCCGCTGCTCCGCCCGCACCGCTGCCCTGCGCCGCCCGCGACGCCTCCCGCCGTTGCCGCCTTGCCCCACCGCCTGCAGCGCCGCCCAGGCCGCGCAGCCCCGCCGTCGACCTCGCCGGAGAACGCCGGCGTCGCCAGATCTGCCGCCGGTTTACTCCGCCGCGAACCGGTATAACCGTCGCCCCGGTTTTCTCGGTTTTCCTTGTTTAGTTTGGTTTTTTCTAAAAAAACCCTAGACTAGATCTGTTTTTTTAGGGTTTTATTAAACAGCGAACGTCCACTGTTTAGATCTTATAAACGAGTGTTCGTTATTTAGTCTTTTCGTTTTCTGTTTATTTCGGCCAGGGACCCGTTTGTGATTAGTTTATTTTCAAAATAGTCCCTGTTTTTTCAAACGGTCACTACTTTTTACTCGTTTGTCCAAATCCAACGAAACCAACGCCCACTTCTTCGTTATGTTCTCCTCTATCCAGATAATCAACTTAAACATGTTTTTGAAAGTTTTAAAATTTGAATTAGATCAGATTTGTATTTGAACTTCGTTCGATCGTAACTTGAGTTTTATAACTCCGTTTGAGTTGATTATTTTTGCGGATTAAAGCTCTTGACCTAAACTTTCTGATAAGGCCAAATTCGCATAATTTTGGTACTGTTAGAAATTGTTTTATGTTGCAAGAGTTATTTGCTTGGTTTTGATGTTTTCTGAATCGTCTTCTTCGATCTTTCTGATCTTTTGAGTGATTTCTTATGTGTGGTTACTATTGGTTGCTTACGATAGATTGACTGGAGTGTGACGAGTAGAACTATCAAGAGTTATGAGTGTGAATCATCCTCATCAACAGTACAGGCAAGTTCACACTTTGATCATATCCCTTTCATATCCAGTTTTTATGCATTAGTTTCAACCCTCGAACACTGCATGGTTAGGACTTGATAACATGTGGGTATTGGGAAGTAGTTGATGAGGTAGAACCTATTGCCCTGCATTCAACCCCTGGGAGTTACTTTTACGTTATGCTCATATTGCCATGCTATGCTCGTAGACGTGGATTGGGTTTGAGTGTATTCCATGACAGTTGTGAGATTGTTTACTTAATGGTTCAACTTAAGGTGGTAACTTTAATACACATCTGGGTGGATTGGTTGGGGCGCCTTGGAGTACCCAGTGGTTTGCCCGGGCACCTGGAGAACCCAGTGCTTGCCCAAGGGGATCCCGGAGGACATGTGTGATCACCCTATGGAATGCCACCCAGGCTCAAAGGGATCATAAGATTATTCATGCTAGAAACTTCCGTGTGCAGCCACAAGCTATTATGGGCTCTAGCATAGTTGAGTATGTTGCATGACCTCTTTCAGTGGTGGGCTAGCAGATGTAGGGGAAAGTAGGTGTAACTGTCCACCCAGAGTAAAGAGTTAGTGCTTCTGAAAGATTGTGTCTCGGTCATCCGTTTCTCAAACATCGTGTAGTGCGAGAAATCCAACGGAGGAGATCGAGTCTTGTGGGGAAAAGTGCACAAACCTCTGCAGAGTGTACAAACTATTCATGATTAGCCGTGTCCCCGGTTATGGACATCTTGAGTATCTGGTTCTTGGATTATCATGTTGATCTCAACACTTTATTTAATTAACTTGATTGGGTTAATGATTATTATTTTGGGATCGAGTTGGAGGAACCTTCTCAATATTTTCAACCAACTTTGTAGTTAAATAAAATATATTCCTTTGCAGTAGGGTAAAATTGGCTTTTCGCAAAACATTTATAACCATAGTGCTTTTCCACCAGCCAAATATGCATGTAGTGATAGCTATTATTCATCATTATCCTATGGTGTGAATTTGCCAGTACATTCAATGTACTGACCCTTTGTGGCTGCAATGTCTCATGTTGCAGGATCTTACGACGAGTAAGTGATACGTTAGGGTTACAATTTCTACACTCAACTTTGCCGTTGGTGTTGATGGGAATCCACAACCTTGTTGTTACTTCCGCTATTTGGATTGAGGTAATAGTATTTACGTTATTTTATACATGTGATTTACCTCTGTTATAAATCCTCGAGTACTGTGTGTGTCAGCATACCGATCCAGGGATGACACTTAAGCACAGAGACTTGACCGTCTGAGGTCGGGTCGCTACAACTCAGGTGCGGATCTTACTCTGGTTGACCTACGAGGTTCAGTAGCAACTTGATCTGAAGTTTCATGATCATCATCATTAGCTTCCTCACTAATTGGTATAGACATCACAGAAACCGGTTTCTGTGATGAACTATTTTCCAATAAGGGAGCAGGTACAGTTACCTCATCAAGTTCTACTTTCCTCCCACTCACTTCTTTCGAGAGAAACTCCTTCTCTAGAAAGGATCCAAATTTAGCAACAAAAGTCTTGCCTTCAGATCTGTGATAGAAGGTGTGCCCAACAGGTTCTTTTGGGTATCCTATGAAGACACATTTCTCCGATTTGGGTTCGAGCTTATCAGGTTGAAGCTTTTTCACATAAGCATCGCAGCCCCAAACTTTAAGAAACGACAACTTTGGTTTCTTGCCAAACCACAGTTCATAAGGCGTCGTCTCAACGGATTTCGATGGTGCCCTATTTAACGTGAATGCAGGCGTCTCTAAAGCATAACCCCAAAATGATAGCGGTAAATCAGTAAGAGACATCATAGATCGCACCATATCTAGTAAAGTATGATTACGACGTTCGGACACACCATTATGCTGTGGTGTTCCGGGTGGCGTGAGTTGCGAAACTATTCCGCATTGTTTCCAATGAAGACCAAACTCGTAACTCAAATATTCTCCTTCACGATCAGATCGTAGAAACTTTATTTTCTTGTTACGATGATTTTCAACTTCACTCTGAAATTCTTTGAACTTTTCAAATGTTTCAGACTTATGTTTCATTAAGTAGATATACCCATATCTGCTTAAATCATCTGTGAAGGTGAGAAAATAACGATACCCACCGTGAGCCTCAACATTCATCGGACCACATACATCTGTATGTATGATTTCCAACAAATTTGTTGCTCGCTCCATAGTTCCGGAGAACGGCGTTTTAGTCATCTTGCCCATGAGGCATGGTTCGCAAGTACCAAGTGATTCATAATCAAGTGATTCCAAAAGTCCATCAGAATGGAGTTTCTTCATGCGCTTTACGCCAATATGACCTAAACGGCAGTGCTACAAATAAGTTGCACTATCATTATCAACTCTGCATCTTTTGGCCTCAATATTATGAATATGTGTATCACTACTACCGAGATTTAATATAAATAGACCACTCCTCAAGGGTGCATGACCATAAAAGATATTACTCATATAAATAGAACAACCATTATTCTCTGATTTAAATGAATAACCGTCTCGCATCAAACAAGATCCAGATATAATGTTCATGCTCAACGCTGGTACCAAATAGAAATTATTCAGGTCTAAAACTAATCCCGAAGGTAGATGTAGAGGTAGCGTGCCGAACGCGATCACATCGACTTTGGAACCATTTCCCACGCGCATCGTCACCTCGTCCTTAGCTAATCTTCGCTTAATCCGTAGTCCCTGTTTCGAGTTGCAAATATTAGCAACAGAACCAGTATCAAATACCCAGGTGCTACTGCGAGCATTAGTAAGGTACACATCAATAACATGTATATCACATATACCTTTGTTCACCTTGCCATCCTTCTTATCCGCCAAATACTTGGGGCAGTTCCGCTTCCAGTGACCAGTCTGTTTGCAGTAGAAGCACTCAGTCTCAGGCTTAGGTCCAGACTTGGGTTTCTTCTCCTGAGCAGCAACTTGCTTGCTGTTCTTTTTGAAGTTCCCTTTGTTCTTCCCTTTGCCCTTTTTCTTGAAACTGGTGGTCTTGTTGACCATCAACACTTGATGCTCCTTCTTGATTTCTACCTCCGCAGCCTTTAGCATTGTGAAGAGCTCGGGAATCGTCTTATCCATCCCTTGCATGTTATAGTTCATCACGAAGCTCTTGTAACTTGGTGGCAGTGATTGAAGAATTCTGTCAATGACGCTATCATCCGGAAGATTAACTCCCAGTTGAATCAAGTGATTGTTATACCCAGACATTCTAAGTATATGCTCACTGACAGAATTATTCTCCTCCATCTTGCAGCTGTAGAACTTATTGGAGACTTCATATCTCTCAATCCGGGCATTTGCTTGAAATATTAACTTCAACTCCTGGAACATCTCATATGCTCCATGACGTTCAAAATGTCGTTGAAGTCCCGGTTCTAAGCCGTAAAGCATGGCACACTGAACTATCAAGTAGTCATCAGCTTTGCTCTGCCAGACGTTCATAACATCTGGTGTTGCTCCTGCAGCAGGTCTGGCACCTAGCGGTGCTTCCAGGACGTAATCCTTCTGTGCAGCAATGAGGATAATCCTCAAGTTACGGACCCAGTCCGTGTAATTGCTACCATCATCTTTCAACTTTGCTTTCTCAAGGAACGCATTAAAATTCAACGGAACAACAACACGGGCCATCTATCTACAATCAACATAGACAAGCAAAATACTATCAGGTACTAAGTTCATGATAAATTTAAGTTCAATTAATCATATTACTTAAGAACTCCCACTTAGATAGACATCCCTCTAATCATCTAAGTGATCACGTGATCCAAATCAACTCAACCATGTCCGATCATCACGTGAGATGGAGTAGTTTCAATGGTGAACATCACTATGTTGATCATATCTACTATATGATTCATGCTCGACCTTTCGGTCTCAGTGTTTCGAGGCCATATCTGCATATGCTAGGCTCGTCAAGTTTAACCTGAGTATTCCGCGTGTGCAACTGTTTTGCACCCGTTGTATTTGAACGTAGAGCCTATCACACCCGATCATCACGTGGTGTCTCAGCACGAAGAACTTTCGCAACGGTGCATACTCAGGGAGAACACTTATACCTTGAAATCTAGTGAGAGATCATCTTATAATGCTACCGTCAATCAAAGCAAGATAAGATGCATAAAAGATAAACATCACATGCAATCAATATAAGTGATATGATATGGCCATCATCATCTTGTGCTTGTGATCTCCATCTCCGAAGCACCGTCATGATCACCATCGTCACCGGCGCGACACCTTGATCTCCATCGTAGCATCGTTGTCATCTCGCCAACTTATGCTTCTACGACTATCGCTACCGCTTAGTGATAAAGTAAAGCATTACAGGGCGATTGCATTGCATACAATAAAGCGACAACCATATGGCTCCTGCCAGTTGCCGATAACTCGGTTACAAAACATGATCATCTCATACAATAAAATATAGCATCATGTCTTGACCATATCACATCACAACATGCCCTGCAAAAACAAGTTAGACGTCCTCTACTTTGTTGTTGCAAGTTCTTACGTGGCTGCTACAGGCTGAGCAAGAACCATTCTTACCTACGCATCAAAACCACAACGATAGTTCGTCAAGTTAGTGTTGTTTTAACCTTCTCAAGGACCGGGCGTAGCCACACTCGGTTCAACTAAAGTTGGAGAAACTGACACCCGCCAGCCACCTGTGTGCAAAGCACGTCGGTAGAACTAGTCTCGCGTAAGCGTACGCATAATGTCGGTCCGGGCCGCTTCATCCAACAATACCGTCGAACCAAAGTATGACATGCTGGTAAGCAGTATGACTTGTATCGCCCACAACTCACTTGTGTTCTACTCGTGCATATAACATCTATGCATAAAACTTGGCTCGGATGCCACTGTTGGGGAACGTAGTAATTTCAAAATATTCCTACGCACACACAGGATCATGGTGATGCATAGCAACGAGAGGGGAGAGTGTTGTCCACGTACCCTCGTAGACCGAAAGCAGAAGCGTTAGCACAACGCGGTTGATGTAGTCGTACGTCTTCATGATCCGACCGATCCAAGTACCGAACGTACGGCACCTCCGAGTTCAGCACACGTTCAGCTCGATGACGTCCCGCGAACTCCGATCCAGCAGAGCTTCACGGGAGAGTTCCGTCAGCACGACGGCGTGGTGACGGTGATGATATTGCTACCGATGCAGGGCTTCGCCTAAGCACCGCTACGATATGACCGAGGTGGAATATGGTGGAGCGGGGCACCGCACACGGCTGGAATAGATCAACAGATCAACTTGTGTATCTAGAGGTGCCCCCTGCCCCCGTATATAAAGGACCAGGGGGAGGAGGCCGGCGGCCAGGAGGAGGACGCGCCAGGGAGGAGTCCTACTCCCACCGGGAGTAGGACTCCCTCTTTTCCTAGTTGGAGTAGGAGGGGAAAAGGAAGGGAAGAAGAGAGGGGGAAGGAAAGGGCGCACCGCCCCCCCTCCTTGTCCAATTCGGACTAGAGGGGGAGGGGGTGTGCGGCCAGCCCTAGCCGCCCCTCCTCTTCTCCACTAAAGCCCATCTTGGCCCACTAAACTCCCCGGGGGGTTCCGGTAACCCCCCGGTACTCCGGTATATGTCCGAAACTCCCCGAAACCATTCCGGTGTCCGAACATAGTCGTCCAATATATCGATCTTTACGTCTCGACCATTTCGAGACTCCTCTTCATGTCCGTGATCATATCCGGGACTCCGAACTATCTTCGGTACATCAAAACACAAAACTCATAATACCGATCGTCATCTAACTTTAAGCGTGTGGACCCTACGGGTTCGAGAACTATGTAGACATGACCGAGACACGTCTCTGGTCAATAACCAATAGCAGAACCTGGATGCTCATATTGGCTCCTACATATTCTACGAAGATCTTTATTGGTCAAACCGTATAACAACATACGTTGTTCCCTTTGTCATCGGTATGTTACTTGCCCGAGATTTGATCGTCGGTATCTCAATACCTAGTTCAATCTCGTTACCGGCAAGTCTCTTTACTCGTTCCGTAATACATCATCCTGCAACTAACTCATTAGTCACATTGCTTGCAAGGCTTATAGTGATGTGCATTACTGAGAGGGCCCAGAGATACCTCTCCGACAATCGGAGTGACAAATCCTAATCTCGAAATACGCCAACCCAACAAGTACCTTTGGAGACACCTGTAGAGCACCTTTATAATCACCCAGTTACGTTATGAAGTTTGGTAGCACACAAAGTGTTCCTCCGATAAATGGGAGTTGCATAATCTCATAGTCATAGGAACATGTATAAGTCATGAAGAAAGCAATAGCAGAATACTAAACGATCAAGTGCTAAGCTAACGGAATGGGTCAAGTCAATCACATCATTCTCCTAATGATGTGATCCCGTTAATCAAATGACAACTCATGTCTATGGCTAGGAAACATAACCATCTTTGATCAACGAGCTAGTCAAGTAGAGGCATACTAGTGACACTCTGTTTGTCTATGTATTCACACAAGTATTATGTTTCCGGTTAATACAATTCTAGCATGAATAATAAACATTTATCATGATATAAGGAAATAAATAATAACTTTATTATTGCCTCTAGGGCATATTTCCTTCATGAACTGTGTGTCATTAGGCAACACAATGAAAACGGTTCAACTGAACAAGATGTGTGTGATATGCGGCAAATAGGTCCGTAATCAGAAATGTGTGCGAAGACCAATAATAACACAGACGATTGCTGCTAATAAGCCGTGTGAATTGCTCTGTCTTCAGTAGAATAACATGTGTGTGTGTGTGTCTATATATATATATAACTGAAATAAACATCCAATTACATAAGTGACTATACAGATCATTCGCACACACCTCAATAAACAATTTCATGCATTCTAAAGTAGGAGATACGATCGTCTAGTCATCTACTTCTTGTGACGCTCCCGCCACTGTTATGTGGCTCGATCCCTCGTCTGGGTCAGGAAGAAGACAGTTCCTCATGTCAACTATCCGCATGTACATCTCGTAGCTTGTGTACGCGTCCATGGCCGCGTACTTGACATGTTGTTCATCCAGTCTCTCATGCCACACACTGTCCCAGGCGTTCTTGTCCTTATTGCTCTCTTCATAAATCTTCGCGTAGTAGGGGTCGATGATGGCTGAGGCGAGGTCAACCAGGGAGTTCAATTTGTTTTGTCGCTGCCCCAGACCTTATAGTGGTGCTGGATGTTGACAAGATTCGGGCATTTCAAGTACGAAACCTTGAGCGCTTTTAGATCGTTGGTGGTGTCCACCGTAGCGAAACTGTAGTCGGAGCTGTTGATAAACCTGGAGAAACGCTCGCAAGGCCTTGTGGCAAGGTGGTAGTGGTAGACGAGGACGTCATGTCGCACGCACAACTAGGCGACGACAACCTTCTGATCGTGCCCGGCACGACTGATGGTGTACTCGAGGTCGAACCGACCACTCGGTACTTGTCCTCGGCAAGGAACTGCTCCATAGTTTGGATGGAGCTCTCCACCGAAATCGGATCGTTCGTGTACACCACCGAGAGGGCCTTCCACCTCACGTGGGTGTCCACTACGTGATGCGTGGTGAACTGCCCGCCGTTGTCATCGTCGGCCGCTGGGAGCGCCATTGGAGCCACGGGGAGCGCCATTGGAACCGCTGGATGTCCTCTCTGTATGTGTCCTCGTGGGTGTGCTTATTGTGTCGTGTGAGATGAGAGATGAAGGTAAATGGCTGCAGGAATAAAAGGGGGCCGGGCGGCGTGGATTCTCGGCGCGTCCGCATGGCAGTTTTTGCGGTGGGTAACTGCATCGTCGCGCCGCGCCCGGCGCAACCGCTTGCACATGAACGTGCGTGATCATCGCTGGCCCCAAACACTGGCAGCACGCGTGGAGGGACGAGGGCAGAGCACCCGGAGGGACGCGAGAGCAGAGCGCACGCCGCGGGACACGAGCAGAGCGCGCTGCGGCCGCCTGAACCACAAGCAACCACACGCATAGAGCAGTTGAACACGCAGGAAATGGTCGCCTACAAGCTGGCCGACAATTGCGTCGCTGCGTAGAGAGCGGACGTGTGCTACCACCTCCGTCCAGTCTATAGTCTCCTTTATATTCTGTGCCATACTTTGCCCTCAAATTTAACCAACAAAATGTTAATGCATGTTTTAAAAATTATATAATTGGAAACTATGTTCAAATACAAATCCAACTATATAATCTTTGGCGACATGCATTCGTATTTTATTAGTTAAATCATACTTATAAACCAGGATGGTGGTATAGTAGGTAATTAAATCACAAACGTTTTTTTATTAACCGTATGTGTACATGGCCTTTCGTCCTCCTCTCGCACGTCTTGTCACCCCGCTACTGCAGACGGCTTACAGTGCAAGCTTGCACAGAGCGCGGGGGCGTTCTTTTGGCCAAACGGTGGCACCAATGAATCGTCGGTGAGCCCGTTCCCGCGCAAGCTTCCCGCCCGACTCGGTGAAATCCCCCAAAATCCCAATGCTTACCGGCCTACTATAAAAACCCTCACGACCGGCGAGTCCTACGTCGCATTTTCCCCTCCCTCCCTGTAGCTTATCTCGTCTGCTTCTCCCATAATCGCCAATGGCACCGGTCCGTCGTCGTCGCTCAGCCTCTCGACCGTCATCAGAGGACAGCTCCAGCTGGGAGGCTACACCGTAGTGGCGGCGCAGTTCCCGGCGTAGTGTAGTGCGCGTGGCGTCCCTGTTGGGTGTGCGCGGAACACCCACCACACGCTCCGCCGCCGGTGCCCATCGGCAGCTGTTGCCGGCCGCCGTTGCCGCCACACCACCGTCGAAAGCCAGGGCCTTCGCCCGCTCCGCCGCCACGGCCTGAAGGCGGGAGGTGGCCGTCGCGGCCGCCACCCCACTACCAGCCACTGTGGCCATCACCCGCTCCGCCACCGCGGCCCGAAGGCGGGAGGTGGTGGTCGTGGCCACCACCCCGTCGTCGGCCGCCGTGGCCGCCAGCCCATCGTCCACCGCCGGGGTCATCACCCGCTCCGCCACCGCCGCCCGAAGGCGGGAGGTGGATGCCCGCACGTGCGTCAGCGACCTTGCGCGCTACACCGAGTTCCTGCAGGAGGAGGAGGAGCGCCTCGTTGAGCACGCAAAGAGCCTTACCGCCGCCGTGGCCGCGGCACACGCCGCCTCAGAGGCGAGGAATCAGGAGATCTACAAGGAGAACCACCGCTTTGAGAGGGGTCATCTGGAGCGGCAGAGGGCGTTCGAGGTGAGCGTCGCTGAAGCTGCAACAGCGGCAGGCACCGCATTGCGGTTGCCCAGCTCGTCGGTAGGCTCCTCCTCCTCCGCCTCTTACTGAGCGCGCTCGGCAGAGGAGAGGCAGCCGGAAGTAGTACAAAGCCCCTCCGTAGTAGTAGTATTTAGGGGCTATTTTGTTCAGTTCATCTGACTATAGATGTGGTGGAACTGTACAACGTACTTAAAATTAGCTAGTATATATAGTTGAACTAGTTATTTCAGTACGTGGTTGGCAACAATTGGGGAAAAGTTTGGTCAGTTCAGCTGTCGAGTTGAACTGTTTGTATAAATTAAGAATGACTGCTTAAATCTATGAATGAAATCTATGCTTAATTACTGAATTTCAGTTGCAAAAATTAGATACTGCTAGTGATTTTTAGCTTCATATTTTGACAAATCACACTGTTACAAGGATTGACAAATCTTACCAAATTATTTGGACGTGGTTGCACACGGGTCATCCAAAACAACCGTTTGCGTTGAAGGGATGCACAAATCCTGCGCTGCTCTCACTTTGCATACGGGTGTTCTATCTAAAACATTTGCGATCAAGAGCTGCAAAAATCCTGCTCGACACATTTTCTCTTGGCTTCCTGGGGAAGCTGTCGGTTTGCATACGGGTGTTTTAACTAAAATGTTTGCGATGAGTGTTTTATATTTAAAAAGCGAATTAAACAGCGGCTTGGGCGCCATTAATGGAGAGGATGCGAGCAAGGCGGGCGGCCATGGAAGTCAAAGCGCTCACTTCCCAGTGAGCCTGCGCAGCGTACAACTCGCACGCTTCCCGGTGAGCCTGCGTATTCGAGGACAGCTTGCACGCCTCTCGGTCAGCCTGCGCACCGGACGGCGCTCACACGCCTCCCGTTCAGTCAAGGTCAAGCAGCTGTCCGCACGGCACCTCCTACAGCCATTAAAACCAAGACACGTGGCATCACATGAATGGTTAATAGAATGCACATGGTTTTAATTCTACAAACGTTTGAGACATTAAAGTGGCAGCTATTTTTTCAAAATGCCTTTGTTGGCTGTTATTATTCGAGTGCGCCTTCTCTCAAAATGGACACAAAAAATGCCACAGCATGTCGGGTGCCATTCCAGGATAGCATGCCAAGTTTCATGAATTTCAGACGAGTTTTGGATTTACTAGAATTTAAAAACCATGCATCTCAATGTTTTGCCGGCAATCAACGGTGCCCTGGTGTTTGAAATTCATTCCCATTTCTTGCATGGGACCTAAGCATGCACTCAAGGACACAGATTTGATTTTTCAACCAATTTATATGCACCGGAGCATGTGCATGTAGTTCAAATTTGAATTATGCACATAAATGCATTGAAAACTCAGTTAATGCATAGAAATGTCCAAACGAACCCCGAAAAATCACAAAAATTCACACAACACTCCTGTTGTTCTGTGTTGACACGAGAAAAAAATTGAAAGCAATAAGAGGCAATGGATATCGTTTCCTCCCCAAATGTGGGACGTTCCCTACCAAAAACCATCATGTTTGTTGTGAGAAGCTCCGGTTTGTGAGGAGCATATACCCAAACCTGACCCAAATGGGAAAAATTTACCACGCCATGTTGATGCCGCTCCATGATAGCATGCCAAGTTTCATGAATTATAGACGAGTTTTGGATTTACTAGAATTTAAAAATCATGCATCTCAATGTTTTGCCAGCAATCAATGGTGCCCCGGTGTCTGAAATTCATTCCCATTTCTTGCATGGGACCTAAGCATGCACCCAAGGACACAAATTTGATTTTTCAACCAATTTATATGCACCGGAGCATGTGCATGTAGTTCAAATTTGAATTATGCACATAAATGCATTGAAAACTTAGTTAATGCATAAAAATGTCCAAACGAACCCCGAAAAATCACAAAAATTCACACAACGCTCCTGTTGTTCTATGTTGACACGAGAAAAAATTTGAAAGCAATAAGAGGCAATGGATATCGTTTCGTCCCCAAAGGTGGGACGTTCCCTACCGAAAACCATCATGCTTGTTGTGAGAAGCTCCGGTTTGTGAGAAGAATATACCCAAACCTGCCCCAAATGGGACAAAAAATTTACCGCGGCATGTTGATGCTGCTCCATGATAGCATGCCAAGTTTCATGAATTTCAGACGAGTTTTGGATTTACTAGAATTTTAAAACCAGACATCTCAATGTTTTGCCGGCAATCAACGGTGCCCTGGTGTTTGAAATTCATTCCCATTTCTTGCATGGGACCTAAGCATGCACCCAAGGGCACAGATTTGATTTTTCAACCAATTTATATGCACCGAAGCATGTGCATGTAGTTCAAATTTGAATTATGCACATAAATGCATTGAAAACTCAGTTAATGCATAAAAATGTCCAAACAAACCCCAAAAATTCACAAAAATTCACACAACACTCCCGTTGTTCTATGTTGGCACGAGAAAATTTTTGAAAGCAATAAGAGGCAATGGATATCGTTTTGTCCCCAAAGATGGGACGTTCCCTACTGAAAATCATCATGCTTGTTGTGAGAAGCTCCGGTTTGTGAGAAGCATATACCCAAACCTGCCCCAAATGGGACAAAAATTCTACCACGGCATGTTGATGCCGCTCCATGATAGCATGCCAAGTTTCATGAATTTCAGACGAGTTTTGGATTTACTAGAATTTAAAAACCAGGCATCTCAATGTTTTGCCGGCAATCAACGGTGCCCTGGTGTTTGAAATTCATTCCCATTTCTTGCATGGGACCTAAGCATGCACCCAAGGGCACAGATTTGACTTTTCAACCAATTTATATGCACCGGAGCATGTGCATGTAGTTCAAATTTGAATTATGCACCTGAAATGGCTATAAACCCAATTTAATGTATAAAATGTTCAAACAAACCCTGAATAATTCCAATTCCTTTACGACAGACATATAGTTGCATGTTCACTGCAGATAAAAGGTCTAGCAATTCAAACAGCATCCATTGCCGCTGTGACCCCATTTTGTAATTCAAATCAAATAGATCCCACACAGTTTATTATCACCAACCGTGTGATATGTAGTACAAAATATCTTGGAGCATCGTCGGTGTATAGTATGCCTATGGCTTACGCGAGAAGGTGTGTCGGCTATAGTCCACAGCCGACGTCTCAAGCACACTAGCTCGCTCCCCAAATATAATTTCACTGTTCAATCGTCGCCGGTGAAAGATGGGCACGTGGACCCGCGTCGTGAGGGCAACTTCGGTGGTCCACTCCGGCAAGAGCGTGGCCGCAGCCGCCATGCGCATGAATAAGGTGCATGAGCGCGGCCGCAATCTGCGACCGGGCGGCAAAGACATCCCAAACGACCGATGTTGCTTCTCAGGTGGCGGCAGCAACATCTGCCTCGGGGATAGCAACTGGCAAGAGCGGCACAGCAGCTGCCCATTCGCAGCGGCGGCCTTAGCCCTCATGGAGGCCGCCCACGCCCAGCTCCTGGCGGTCACCACACAAATCGAACGAAGCTTCTCCGACAACGGCCGGCAACCCACGGCCGAAGAGCTGGCAGTCGCCGAGAGTGTTCGAGCAGCCGTTCGTTCCTCCGCCGCATACCTTGCAACGACGGAGCCCGTCCAAGCCCAGATCATGTCCGCCCATGCCCAGCTCGTGGCGGCCTTTTGCAAAGAGATGGCGGACGCGGATGGCGAGATGCTTGCCGAGTATGGTGCGATGGATGCCATGGAGCCCCTTCCCCGGGAGACCGTCGAGCGCGAGCTGGACATGGAGGCGGCGGCGGAGATCGACGAGCACCAACCGTAGTAGTACTCTTTGTTTTGTTTAATTAAGAGTGCCGGTCTTTAATTTGTTAGAGTAATGTTTAGGTCAGCTAGCACTGTTTAATTGCTGAACTTGCTCGATTAAGAACTGTGGGTGTGTTGTAGTCTCCTTTGTGTACCCAAATTATGCAATGACGTGGATGACGACTGTAACCATGGAAATTCGAACCAAAACTTTTGACGTTCAAACTCATCACACATGAGTTAAGCTATCTGAATCGTTTGTGATGTCCACATATCGTACACAGTTTTGAATAAGGGACCGTGTCTGATGACACTTTGCACGCCAGTTTTTTTGCTGAAGCGATTCCAAATTTTCGGCTTCCGCGGAAATATCTACCTCCCCGCCCCCTCCCCCTTACCAAAAGCCACATTTCCCCTCTTTCCGCCTTCCTTTCCAAGTTGAAACCTTCACTCCTTGCTTGCAGCGCCACCGCCTCCTCGTCGGTGACCCTCCTTCACGCTGCTCGGCCTCGTCTATCCAGGCAGGTAATCCACACCAGACCCCCATCCTCCTCCTCCTTCCACATCCTACATGCACCGACCGCCGGCGCGGGCACGACACCTTCCACCCAAATCACCAACCCCTCCACCAAATAAGCGCTGCCCTAAGCCATGGTGCATGCAGTATAGCCAGGATCTCAAGGAGCATTTGGCAGCGGAGAAGCAAATCGCGGCCACACGCGCGGATGAGGTCGCGATGGCTGCCATTCGTGCCGACCCCCAGATCTTGGAGGAGCACCTTGCCATTTGCTAGCTACGCCGGTTAAGCATGCTCGGTTTACCCGTTGCCTGTGCTGCTCCTGCCTTTCCTTCACAAATTCTAGTGAATTGTGCTATCTAATTTTACCATGCAATCTGTTGCTCTAGTGTATATGTACTATATGTCGTGCAGTGTGATGCTCACTTATTAACTGTTTTGTTAATTAGTTGCCATCTTCGGTTACTATTTGGTTCAGTTCTGCAAATGTGATGTTCAATTCTTCAGGCTGCAATTTTTTATTGTCTTCCATGTGAGAAATAAATCGAATTTATCTTTACAAAATACATGAGAAACGAATACAATTGCTATATTTCCAAGTTGTCAAGCATGCTTGGTTTGGTTATACATTGAGCAATGTGGTGCTCAGTTAACGTTTGGTTCATTTGTGTTGTGGTGTTTAGTTAACTGTTTGGTTCAATTCTGCAATGCGATGTTCAAGTTGTGGGTGCATTCTGTTATTGTATACCATGTGAGGAATAAATTGAATTTGGTTGTAGTAAATACATAAGAAACAAATACAATTGCTACAATTGGTTGTAGTTAATTTTTTGGTTAACTGTCTGATCTTCTATTAGGAGTATGTTATATTGTGCAATGTGGTGCTCAATTAATGTTTGGTTCATTTGTTGTGGTGTTTAGTTAACTGCTTGGTTCAATTCTGCAATGCGATGTCCAATTGTCGTGGTTAGAATTTTGTATTGTTGTGCATGTGAGGAATAAATCGAGGCTGCACTTAATACATGAGAAACATATACAAGTGCTATATTTCCTAGTTCTTAATCATGCTTGGTTTGGATAAATGGGTTTTTCGCGTGGCTTGAATTAATCTGATGAATCTGCAATGTGCTTATTTTTCATCAACATATTTTACTAATAGCATGCGAACCCTTACTTAACCTGATGACTAACTACCTTATATGTGTTGTAGGGAAACAATGGGAAGCACTGAGGTTTACAATCGAGGTTAGCACATGCATGGTCTGTTCTCTAATAGCACATTATTGTGCAATTGCAGGAACCATTCTAATATTTTGGTTTTTCACAATTTGGTCTTGCACATGTAGGTCCTGCTGTCAGAGGTTTTGACCCACTGTTCGACCCTTTTTGCATATGGGAAAATGAGTTGTCCATGAATATCAATCAAATCAAGAAACTCAGAAAGATTGTTAGGATAAAGAAATTAGCGACAAAAAACAACAAGATCTTTGTCTGCACAATGAAGAAGACATCAGTTCACTACAAGATGGTACTAACTATTATACCTTGCCTTTTTTTATTCCTTTGCCCCATTTCCAATATAGAGAAGATATTTATGCACATCCTTGTTTTTAGGCCTTTTCAAAGCAGTTCACTGATGATTACTGATACGTCTCCGCCGTATCTATAATTTTTTATTGTTCCATGCCAATATTATTCAACTTTCATATACTTTTTGGCAACTTTTTATACTATTTTTGGGACTAACATATTGATCCAGTGCCCGGTGCCAGTTCCTGTCTGTTGCATGTTTTATGTTTCACAGAATATCCATATCAAACGGAATCCAAACGGGATAAAAACAGACGGAGCTTATTTTGGAATATTTGGAAAATTCCGGAAGAAAAATCCACGCGAGACGGTGCCCGAGGCGGCCACGAGGCAGGGGGCGCGCCCCTGACCCTAGTGGGCCACCCGTAAGGCGGTTGATGCCCTTCTTCGGCCGCAAGAAATCTAATTTTTGGTAAAAAAAATCATGGCAAAGGTTTCAGTCCAATCGGAGTTACGGATCTCCATATATATACGAAACGGTGAAAGGGCAGCAGACGAGAACGCAGAAACAGAGAGATACAGAGAGACAGATCCAATCTCGGAGGGGCTCTCGCCCCTCCCACGCCATGGAGGCCAAGGACCAGAGGGGAAACCCTTCTCCCATCTAGGAAGGAGGTCAAGGAAGAAGAAGACAAAGGGGCCCCCTCTCCCCTTCTCTTCCGGTGGCGCCGGAACGCTGCCGTGGCCATCATCATCACCGCAATCTTCACCAACAACTTCACCGCCATCATCACCAACTCTTCCCCCCTCTATGCAGCGGTGTAACCTCTCTCTTACTCGCTGTAATCTCTACTTAAACATGGTGCTCAACGCTATATATTATTTCCCAATGATGGCTATCCTATGATGTTTGAGTAGATCCGTTTTGTCCTATGGGCTATTTGATGATCAAGATTGGTTTGAGTTGCATGTTTTATTATTGGTGCTGTCCTATGGTGCTCGTGTCGCGCAAGCGTGAGGGATTCCCGCTGTAGGGTTTGCAATATGTTCATGATTTGCTTATGGCGGGTGGC
This sequence comes from Triticum aestivum, assembly GCF_018294505.1. Lineage (NCBI taxonomy): Eukaryota > Viridiplantae > Streptophyta > Magnoliopsida > Poales > Poaceae > Triticum > Triticum aestivum. Next base: position 172,942,418 of record NC_057799.1, on the reverse strand, counting down.
GTGAGTGACAGAAGCACAGACCCGAGTAAGTAGGTTGTTTGCGTATGGGATAAAGAGGACTTGATGCTTTAATGCTATGGTTGGGTTTTACCTTAATGATCTTTAGTAGTTGCGGATGCTTGCTAGAGTTCCAATCATAAGTGCATATGATCCAAGTAGAGAAAGTATGTTAGCTTATGCCTCTCCCTCAAATAAAATTGCAATAATGATTACCGGTCTAGTTATCGATTGCCTAGGGACAAATAACTTTCTTGTTAACAAAAGCTCTCTACTAAAACTAACTTAGTTGTGTCTTCATCTAAACAGCCCCTACTTTTTATTTACGTGCTCTTTATTTTCTTGCAAACCTATCCAAAAACACCTACAAAGTACTTCTAGTTTCATACTCGTTCTAGGTAAAACGAACGTCAAGCGTGCGTAGAGTTGTATCGGTGGTCGATAGAACTTGAGGGAATATTTGTTCTACCTTTAGCTCCTTGTTGGGTTCGACACTCTTACTTATCGAAAGAGGCTACAATTGATCCCCTATACTTGTGGGTTATCAAGACCTTTTTCTGGCGCCGTTGCCGGGGAGTTATAGCGTGGGGTGAATATTCTCGTGTGTGCTTGTTTGCTTTATCACTAATTAATTTTTATTTGTTGTTCTTAGTTGTTTTCTATCTTTAGTTATGGGTAGGAAACGCAAAATACCAAAAAAATTAGTTGTACCTACTGAACCAATGGTTGAAGAACCACTCAAAATCTATCACACTCCTGAAGCTTTTTACTTGGATCATCTTCGATCTCTTTGTGCTCGTGCTGAAACCCCAACTAGCATAGTTGAGGGCAAATCTTTAGATGATCATGCTTGTTATGTGTGACACCAAATATCTGAAAAAGGGAAAATTCTATTGGGTCAAATTCATCGTTTGCAATGCTATGCTTGGAATTTATGTGAAATATATGATTTTACTTGTTGTTCTGAAAACCCTAAGAAACACCTCCCCTACCAATGTGAGTTTATTGATAATGGAATCCTAGCTTCGTATGCTAAGGGTGTTTATAATTACTATGATATTCAACAAATTGAAGAATTTGTTGCTTTTAAGGGTGCTTATGAAATTGCTTCTTTGATTGAAAAGTATGATGCTACTCTTTACAAATCTGAAAATTTTGCCATACTTAAATATTGCTATGATAATTATGCTTCTAATGCCTATGTTGAACCATATATTGAGGACTACTCCACTATCCAAGAAGAGACTAATATTTTGCAAGAGTCTATGGAAGAAGAAATTGATGAAACTGTGAGCTCATTGGATGAGAAAGATGATGAGGAGAGCGAAGAACAAAAGGAGGAAGAGCGGATTAGCTACCCGTGCCCACCTTCTAATGAGAGTAACTCTTCAACTCATACATTGTTTAATTTCCCTTCATGCTTACCAATGGATGATTGCTATGATGACTATTATGATCCCGTTGATTCTCTTGAAATATCCCTTTTTGATGATGCTTGCTATGCTTGTGGCCAAGATGCCAATATGAATTATGCTTATGGAGATGAACTTGCTATAGTTCCTTATGTTAAACATGAAATTGTTGCTATTGCACCCACGCATGATAGTCCTATTATCTTTTTTAATTCTCCCGACTACACTATATCGGAGAAGTTTGCATTTATTAAGGATTATATTGATGGGTTGCCTTTTACCGTTACACATGATGATTTTGATAGATATAATATGCATGTGCTTTCTGCTCCTACTTGCAATTATTATGAGAGAGGAACTATATCTCCACCTCTCTATGTTTTCAACACAATAAAATTGCAAGAAACTGCTTATACTATGCATTGGCCTTTACTATGTGTGCATGAATTGTTCTTTTATGACATGCCGATGCATAGGAAGAGAGTTAGACTTCGTCATTACATGATATATGTTGCTTTGTGCTCACTACTAAATTACAAATCATTGTTAATTAAAATTGGCTTTGATATACCTTGGGATCCGGGTGGATTCATTACTTGAGCACCTTATGCCTAGCTTAATGGCTTTAAAGAAAGCGCTGCCAGGGAGACAACCCGGAAGTTTTAGAGAGTTATTTATTTCTGTTGTGTGCTTTTATAAAGTTTAGAAATAAAAATAATGTGCCAAGTGGGCCGCCGCGGTGTGCAGAATTTCACAATTGAAATACATTAGAGTACAACATGATATAGCTTCAGCACTCAGCTACCCCATTACACAACTGCACCAGCAGCAAGTTCCACATGCAACATGTAGAACCTTTCGAAATTAGCATCATTGACGGTATAAAGACAGATGCATCTCCTCTGGAAAGCTGCTAAAGCAGAAGGCGAATATTGAGCCTTCATTCATGTTGAAGGTCTTTGCAACTTTAGGCCAGTGCATGTGGATAAACATCCTAAAGGTAAACCTTGGCACATTATTTTTATTTCTTAACTTTATAAATGAAGAACTAAATGTGGACCATTATTTTTATTTCTAAACTTTATAAATGTGGACCAACTATATAAGAAGAAAACATCAACATTTATAATATGAAATCAATATCATTAGATGCATCATTGAATTAATTTTCATAGTATATAACTTTTGTATTGTAAATGTTAATATTTTTTAAGATAACTTTGGTCAAACTTTAGGTAGTTTGACTTCAAAGAAATATTATACCCATAGTAAAAATAAATGGAGGGAGTATTTTAGTACATTCTAGTGATTTACGCGTGTTTAAACTTTAAAATATATAAGTATTAATACTCGCTCATTGTTCATGTATAATTTTAGTTTAAAACATTTATATATTCCTCATATATGCATGTGCTATTGAAGGAAATATGCCCTAGAGGCAATAATAAAGTTGTTATTTATATTTCCTTATATCATGATAAATGTTTATTATTCATGCTAGAATTGTATTAACCGGAAACTTAGTACATGTGTGAATACATAGACAAACAGAGTGTCCCTAGTGTGCCTCTGCTTGACTAGCTCGTTAATCAAAGATGGTTATGTTTCCTAGCCATAGACATGTGTTGTCATTTGATGAACGGGATCACATCATTAGAGAATGATGTGATGGACAAGACCCATCCGCTAGCTTAGCACTATGATCGTTTAGTTTATTGCTATTGCTTTCTTCATGACTTATACATGTTCCTACGACTATGAGATTATGCAACTCCCGAATACCGGAGGAACACTTAGTGTGCTATCAAACATCACAACGTAACTGGGTGATTATAAAGATGCTCTACAGGTGTCTCCGATGGTGTTTGTTGAGTTGGCATAGATCGAGATTAGGATTTGTCACTCCGAGTGTTGGAGAGGTATCTCTGGGCCCTCTCGGTAATGCTCATTGATACGTCTCTGTCGTATCTATAATTTTTTATTGTTCCATTCCAATATTATGCAACTTTCATATACTTTTTGGCAACTTTTTATACTATTTGTGGGACTAACATATTGATCCAGTGCCCAGTGCCAGTTCCTGTTTGTTGCATGTTTTATGTTTTGCAGAAACCCCATATCAAACAGAATCCAAACGGGATAAAAACGGACGGAGAATATTTTTGGAATATTTGGAGAATTCCGGAAGAAAAATCCACGCGAGACGGTGCCCGAGGGAGGCACGAGGCAAGGGGGCGCGCCCCACCCCCCTGGGCGCGCCCCTGACCCTCATGGGCTCCCCGTAAGGCGGTTGATGCCCTTCGTCGGCCGCAATAAAGATAATTTTTAGGAAAAAATCACGGTGAAGATTTCAATCCAATCGGAGTTACGGATCTCCATATATACACGAAACGGTGAAAGGGCAGCAGAGGGGAGCGTAGAAACAGAGAGAGACAGAGAGACAGATCCAATCTCGGAGGGGCTCTCGCCCCTCCCACGCCATGGAGACCATGGACCAGAGGGGAAACCCTTCTCCCATCTAGGGAGAAGGTCAAGCAAGAAGAAGAAGGAGGGGGGCTCTCTCCCCCTCGCTTCCGGTGGCGCCGGAACACCGCCGAGGGCCATCATCATCACCGCGATCTTCACCAACACCTCCGCCATCTTCACCAACATCTCCATCACCTTCTCCCCTATATCTACAACGGTCCACTCTCCCGCAACCCGCTGTACCCTCTACTTGAACATGGTGCTTTATGCTTCATATTATTATCCAATGATGTGTTGCCATCCTATGATGTCTGAGTAGATTTTCGTTGTCCTATCGGTGGTTGATGAATTGCTATGATTGATTTAATTTGCTTGTGGTTATGTTGCTGTCCTTTGGTGCCCATCATATGAGCGTGCGCGTGGATCACACCATAGGGTTAGTTGTATGTTGATAGGACTATGTATTGGAGGGCAAGAGTGACAGAAGCTTCAACCTAGCATAGAAATTGATGCATACGGGATTGAAGGGGGACCAATATAACTTAATGCTATGGTTGGGTTTTACCTTAATGAACGTTAGTAGTTGCGGATGCTTGCTAATAGTTCCAATCATAAGAGCATAGAATTCCAAGTCAGGGATGACATGCTAGCAGTGGCCTCTCCCACATAAAACTTGCTATCGGTCTAGTAAAGTAGTCAATTGCTTAGGGACAATTTCACAACTCCTACCACCACTTTTCCACACTCGCTATATTTACTTTATTGTGTCTTTATCTAAACAGCCCCTAGTTTTTATTTACGTGCTCTTTATTTTCTTGCAAGCCTATCCAAAAACACCTACAAAGTACTTCTAGTTTCATACTTGTTCTAGGTAAAGCGAACGTTAAGCGTGTGTAGAGTTGTATCGGTGGTCGATAGAACTTGAGGGAATATTTGTTCTACCTTTAGCTCCTCGTTGGGTTCGACACTTTTACTTATCGAAAGAGGCTACAATTGATCCCCTATACTTGTGGGTTATCAAGACCTTTTTCTGGCGCCGTTGCCGGGGAGCAATAGCGTGGGGTGAATATTCTCGTGTGTGCTTGTTTGCTTTATCACTAAGTAATTTTTATTTGCTGTTCTTAGTTGTTTTCTATCTTTAGTTATGGGTAGGAAACGCAAAATACCAAAAAAATTAATTGTACCCATTGAACTAATGGTTGAAGAACCACTCAAAATCTATCACACTCCTGAAGCTTTTTACTTGGATCATCTTCGATCCCTATGTGCTCGTGCTGAAACCCCAACTAGCTTAGTTGAGGGCAAATCTTTAGATGAGCATGCTTGTTATGTGCGACACCGCATATCTGAAAAAGGGAAACTTTTACTGGGTCAAATTCATCGTTTGCAATGCTATGCTTGGAATTTATGTGAAATATATGATTTTACTTGTTGTTCTGAAAACCCTAAGAAACACCTTCCCTACCAATGTGAGTTTAGTGATAATGGAATCGTATCTTCGTATGCTAAGGGTGTTTATAATTACTATGATGTTCAACAAATTGAAGAATTTGTTGCTTTTAAGGGTGCTTATGAAATTGCTTCTTTGATTGGAAAGTATGGTGCTACTCTTTACAAATCTGAAAATTTTGCCATACTTAAATATTGCTATGATAATTATGCTTCTAAAGCCTATGTTGAACCATATATTGAGGACTACTCCGCTGTCCAAGAAGAGACTAATATTTTGCAGGAGTCTATGGAAGAAGAAATTGATGAAACTGTGAGCTCATTGGATGAAAAAGATGATGAGGAGAGCGAAGAACAAAAGGAGGAAGAGCGGATTAGCTACCCGTGCCCACCTTCTAATGAGAGTAACTCTTCAACTCATACATTGTTTAATTTCCCTTCGTGCTTACCGAAGGATGATTGCTATGATGATTGTTATGATCCCGTTGATTCTCTTGAAATATCCCTTTTTGATGATGCTTGCTATGCTTGTGGCCAAGATGCCAATATGAATTATGCTTATGGAGATGAACTTGCTATAGTTCCTTATGTTAAACATGAAATTGTTGCTATTGCACCCACGCATGATAGTCCTATTATCTTTTTGAATTCTCCCAACTACACTATATCGGAGAAGTTTGCCCTTATTAAGGATTATATTGATGGGTTGCATTTTCCTACTACACATGATGATTTTGATAGATATAATATGCATGTGCTTGCTGCTCCTACTTGCAATTATTATGAGAGAGGAACTATATCTCCACCTCTCTATGTTTCCAACATGATAAAATTGCAAGAAACTGCTTATACTATGCATTGGCCTTTACTATGTGTGCATGAATTGTTCTTTTATGACATGCCAATGCATAGGAAGAGAGTTAGACTTCGTCATTGCTTGATATATGTTGCCTTGTGCTCACTACTAAATGCCAAATCATTGCTAATTAAAATTGGCTTTGATATACCTTGGGATCCGGGTGGATTCACTACTTGAGCACTATATGCCTAGCTTAATGGCTTTAAAGAAAGCGCTGCCAGGGAGACAACCCGGAAGTCTTAGAGAGTCATTTATTTCTGTTGAGTGATTTAATATAGTTTAAAAACAAAATAAATAAAGAGGGGAACCTAAAACTTTTCAAAAAGGAAAGTGAAAGTGAGAAAGACAAGCATAGTTGAAGTGGGAGAGCTCCTTGAACTTTTTTCATGCTCACGGAAACTTTGTGAATCTTAATTATAGAAATTTTTCAAAAAAAATAATTATCCCCTTGTACAATTCCATTGTATTATAAAAATAATGTGCTAAGGTTTGCCTTTAGGATGTTTACAATGCTTGTTGGTTTGTACGGTGCAGGACAGAAACTTTGGCTGTAGTGTGCGATTTTTAAGTTTTTACTGGAACGTCAAATGGTTCTGATTCGTTTTGCACTGTCTTTATATACAAATTTTTTATTTTTCCTAATTTTGGCAGAATTTTTCAAGTATCAGAAGTATGGTGAATGTTCAGATTATTACAGACTGTTCTGTTTTAGACAGATTCTGTTTTTGATGCATAGTTTGCTTGTTTTGATGAAACTATCAATTTATATCAGTGGATTAAGCCATGAAAAAGTTATACTACAGTAGACACAATGCAAAAACAAAATATGAATTGGTTCGCAACAGTACTTAGAGTAGTGATTTGCTTTATTATACTAACGGATCTTACCGAGTTTTCTGTTGAAGTTTTGTGTGGATGAAGTGTTCGATGATCGAGAAGGTCTCGATGTGAGAAGAAGGAAGAGAGGCAAGAGCTCAAGCTTGGGGATGCCCAAGGCACCCCAAGTAAATATTCAAGGAGACTCAAGCGTCTAAGCTTGGGGATGCCTCGGAAGGCATCCCCTCTTTCTTCAACAAGTATCGGTATGTTTTCGGATTCGTTTCGTTCATGCGATATGTGCAAATCTTGGAGCGTCTTTTGCATTTAGTTTTCACTTTTATTTTATGCACCATGCTGGTATGAGATAGTCCTTGGTTGATTTATAGAATGCTCATTGCACTTCACTTATATTCTTTGAGAATGGCTTTATAGAATGCTTCATGTGCTTCACTTATATCATTTGAAGTTTGGATTGCCTGTTTCTCTTCACATAGAAAACCGCCATTTGTAGAATGCTCTTTTGCTTCACTTATATTTTTTAGAGCATGGGCATATCTTTTGTAGAAATAATTAAACTCTCTTGCTTCACTTATATCTATTTAGAGAGATGACAGGAATTGGTCATTCACATGGTTAGTCATAAAATCCTACATAAAACTTGTAGATCACTGAATATGATATGTTTGATTCCTTGCAATAGTTTTGTGATATAAAGATGGTGATATTAGAGTCATGCTAGTTGAGTAATTGTGAAATTGAGGAATACTTGTGTTGAGGTTTGCAAGTCTCGTAGCATGCACGTATGGTGAACCGTTATGTAACAAAGTCGGAGCATGAGGTGTTCTTTCATTGCTTTCCTTATGAGTGGAGGTCGGGGACGAGCGATGGTCTTTTCCTACCAATCTATCCCCCTAGGGGCATGCGTAGTAGTACTTTGCTTCGAGGGCTAATAAACTTTTGCAATAAGTATATGAGTTCTTTATGACTAATGTGAGTCCATGGATTATACACACTCTCACCCTTCCATCATTGCTAGCCTCTTCGGTACCGTGCATTGCCCTTTCTCACCTCGAGAGTTGGTGCAAACTTCTTCAGTGCATCCAAACCCCGTGATATGATACACTCTATCACACATAAGCCTCATTATATCTTCCTCAAAACAGCCACCATACCTACCTATCATGGCATTTCCATAGCCATTCCGAGATATATTGCCATGCAACTTCCATCATCATCATATACATGACTTGAGCATTCATTGTCATATTGCTTTGCATGATCGTAAGATAGCTAGCATGATGTTTTCATGGCTTGTCCGTTTTTTGATGTCATTGCTACGCTAGATCATTGCACATCCCGGCACACCGCCGGAGGCATTCATATAGAGTCATATCTTTGTTCTAGTATCGAGTTGTAATATTGAGTTGTAAGTAAATAAAAGTGTGATGATCATCATTATTAGAGCATTGCCCAGTGAGGAAAGGATGATGGAGACTATGATTCCCCCACAAGTCGGGATGAGACTCCGGATGAAAAAAAGAGAGAAAAGCCAAAAAAAGAGAAGGCCCAAAAAAATGAGAGCAAAAGAGAGAAGGGGCAATGTTACTATCCTTTTACCACACTTGTGCTTCAAAGTAGCACCATGTTCTTCATATAGAGAGTCTCTTGAGTTATCACTTTCATATACTAGTGGGAATTTTCATTATAGAACTTGGCTTGTATATTCCAACGATGGGCTTCCTCAAATGCCCTAGGTCTTCATGAGCAAGCAAGTTGGATGCACGCCCACTTAGTTTCAGTTTGAGCTTTCATATACTTATAGCTCTAGTGCATCCGTTGCATGGCAATCCCTACTCCTCACATTGACATCAATTGATGGGCATCTCCATAGCCCGTTGATTAGCTGCGTTGATGTGAGACTTTCTCCTTTTTTTATTCTTCTCCACATAACCCCCATCATCGTATTCTATTCCACCCATAGTGCTATATCCATGGCTTGCGCTCATGTATTGCGTGAGGGTTGAAAATGCTGAAGCGCGTTAAAAAGTATGAACCAATTGCTCGGCTTGTCAACGGGGTTGTGCATGATGTGAATATTTTGTGTGGTGAAGATGGAGCATAGCCAGACTATATGATTTTGTAGGGATGAGCTTTCTTTGGCTATGTTATTTCGATAAGACATAATTGCTTGGTTGGTATGCTTGAAGTATTATTGTTTTTATGTCAAATGATAGACTATTGCCTTGAATCACTCGTGTCTTAATATTCATGCCATGATTAGATACATGATCAAGATTATGCTAGGTAGCATTCAACATCAAAAATTATCTTTTTTTATCATTTACCTACTCGAGGACGAGCAGGAATTAAGCTTGGGGATGCTGATACGTCTCCGTCGTATCTAATTTTTTTTATTATTCCATGCCAATATTATGCAACTTTCATATACTTTTTGGCAACTTTTTATACTATTTTTGGGACTAACATATTGATCCAGTGCCCAGTGCCAGTTCCTGTTTGTTGCATGTTTTATGTTTCGCAGAAACCCCATATCAAACGGAACCCAAACGAGATAAAAATGGATGGAGAATATTTTTGGAATATTTGGAGAATTCCGGAATAAAAATCCACGCGAGACGGTGCCCGAGGGAGGCACGAGGCAGGGGGGCGCACCCCACCCCCCTGGGCGCGCCCCTGACCCTCGTGGGCTCCCCGTAAGGCGGTTGATGCCCTTCTTCGGCCACAAGAAAGCTAATTTTTAGGAAAAAATCATGGCGAAGATTTCAATCCAATCGGAGTTACGGATCTCCATATATACACGAAACGGTGAAAGGGCAGCTGAGGGGAGCGCAGAAACAGAGAGAGACAGAGAGACAGATCCAATCTCGGAGGGGTTCTCGCCCCTCCCACGACATGGAGACCATGGACCAGAGGGGAAACCCTTCTCCCATCTAGGGAGAAGGTCAAGGAAGAATAAGAAGGAGGGGGGCTCTCTCCCCCTCGCTTCCGATGGCGTCGGAACGCCGCCGGGGGCCATCATCATCACCGCGATCTTCACCAACACCTCCGCCATCTTCACCAACATCTCCATCACCTTCCCCCCTCTATCTACAGCGGTCCACTCTCCCGCAACCCGCTGTACCCTCTACTTGAACATGGTGCTTTATGCTTCATATTATTATCCAATGATGTGTTGCCATCCTATGATGTCTGAGTAGATTTTCGTTGTCCTATCGGTGGTTGATGAATTGCTATGATTGATTTAATTTGCTTGTGGTTATGTTGCTATCCTTTGGTGCCCATCATATGAGTGCGCGCGTGGATCACACCATAGGGTTAGTTGTATGTTGATAGGACTATGTATTGGATGGCAAGAGTGACAGAAGCTTCAACCTAGCACAGAAATTGATGCATACGGGATTGAAGGGGGACCAATATAACTTAATGCTATGGTTGGGTTTTACCTTAATGAACGTTAGTAGTTGCGGATGCTTGCTAATAGTTCCAATCATAAGAGCATAGAATTCCAAGTCAGGGATGACATGCTAGCAGTGGCCTCTCCCACGTAAAACTTGCTATCGGTCTAGTAAAGTAGTCAATTGCTTAGGGACAATTTCACAACTCCTACCACCACTTTTCCACACTCGCTATATTTACTTTATTGTGTCTTTATCTAAACAGCCCCTAGTTTTTATTTATGTGCTCTTTATTTTCTTGCAAGCCTATCCAAAAACACCTACAAAGTACTTCTAGTTTCATACTTGTTCTAGGTAAAGCGAACGTTAAGCGTGCGTAGAGTTGTATCGGTGGTCGATAGAACTTGAGGGAATATTTGTTCTACCTTTAGCTCCTCGTTGGGTTCGACACTTTTACTTATCCAAAGAGGCTACAATTGATCCCCTATACTTGTGGGTTATCACTCATCACTATAAGCCTTGCAAGCAATATGACTAATGAGTTAGTTGTGGGATGATGCATTACGCAACGAGTAAAGAGACTTGCCGATAACGAGATTGAACTAGGTATGATGATACCGACGATCGAATCTCGGGCAAGTAACATACGGATGACAAAGGGGACAACGTATGTTGTTATGTGGTTTGACCGAGAAAGATCTTCGTAGAATATGTAGGATCCAATATGAACATCCAGGTTCCGCTATTGGTTATTGGCCGGAGATGTGTCTCGGTCATGTCTACATAGTTCTCGAACCCGTAGGGTCCGCACGCTTAACGTTCGATGACGATTTGTATTATGAGTTATGTGATTTGATGTACCAAAGTTTGTTCGGAGTCCCGGATGAGATCACGGACATGACGAGGAGTCTCGAAATGGTCGAGACATAAAGATTCATATATTGGAAGGTTACATTCGGACACCGGAATGGTTCGGGTCGTTTCGAATGAGTTTCGGAGTACCGGGGGTTATCGGACCCCCCCGGGAAGTTATTGGGCCTCATGGGCCTAGTGGTGGAAGAGAGGAGGCAGGCCAGGGAGTGGCGCCACCCCCCTAGCCCAAACCGAATTGGACTAGGGTTGCCCCCCTTTCCTTCTCTTCTCCTCCTCCTTCCCGCCTTCTCCTTGTGGGAATAGGAAGGGGAGGGGGCGAATCCTACTTGGAGTAGGACTCCCCCTTGGGCGCGCCACACCTTGGCCGGCCTCCTCCCCCCTCCCCCTTTATATACGTGGGAGGGGGCACCCCAAAGACACACCAAAGTTTCTCTTAGCTATGTGAGGTGGCCCCCTCCATAGAAACACACCTCGGTCATATCATCATAGTGCTTAGGCGAAGCCCTGCGCCGGTAACTTCATCATCACCATCACCACGCCGTCGTGCTGACGGAACTCTCCCTCGGCCTCAACTGGATCAAGAGTACGAGGGACGTTATCGAGCTGAACGTGTGCTGAACACGGACGTGCCGTACGTTCGGTGCTAAGATCGGTCGGATCGTGAAGACGTACGACTACATCAACCACGTTGATAAACGCTTCCGCTTTCGGTCTACGAGGGTACGTGGACACATTCTCCCCGCTCATTGCTATGCTTCTCCTAGTTAGATCTTGCGTGGTCGTAGGAATTTTTTTGAAATACTACGTTCCCCAACAGTTATATGACCGTTTCTGATCCGAGTCCTTTCTGTCACCGTTCCGTGTTCAAATCAGCATATCTAGTGTTTTAATCCGCATAATCTGATATTCAAATCCACTTCTAACCCGCTTTCGAATCCAAATATGCAATAGGATATGATATGAGCATTATCCGTCCGAATTTGATCCACTTTCACCCCTAGTTTAATTGAACAATTATCCCAACTGTAGTCAACGGAGGATGGGACACCGAGGTTGACGAGGAGCCAGACCTATGTCGCCTCGGGGCACAGGATGGTGAGGTGTAGAGCGCCCTCCAGGTGGTGATCACACCTCAGGCAGGAGGATTCGGGGAAGATGGTCTTACGCAGCAGGTTCACCTTGGTATTTAGCCCGTCTTGAAAAAGAAACCAGCCAAAAAATTGACCTTGGTGGGGGTCATGGAGCTCCAAATATACTCAGGGTTGACGTCAACCTCGTTGTCATGGGAGAGCAACATGTAAGCACACCTAGTGGAGAACGAAGTGATGTGGATGAGGAACATGTTGTCCAGGGCGTACTAGTGGAAACATCCCGCAACAAAGACAAAATAGCATCAAGTTTGACAGAAGCAACATGGGTTAGGCAGTCCCGTAAGGTCCTGAGTAAACCATCCTGCAAGACTTGTGAGGAGATGTGAGGGAAGGCTACAACAAGGGGTTTGGAAATCAACCAAGAGTCGAACCAGAAAGAGGTGTATGTGCCATTGTTAAGGAGGACAATTTTTTTGTAAGGATTAAATTTGGTCATTAATAATTTTCCAGAGGGAGGAGGGCGATGATGGTTTAGCGGTGAAGTTGAGTGGGTATTGTTGTAGGAACCACTAAACTCAGAGAAGGTTTGGCTTTTGGAGAAGTCTGAAGACAAATTTCATGAACTGACAGTTATTTTATAGATGCATTTTTTTGAACTTTAGCGACTTTATTTAAATAATAACCATGTCTTTTACAATAAAGGGGATCAAGAAGTCCGGGGGTTTATCATTCCACACCCCTGTTTCTTGTCCTTCGAAACTGAAGCGAGCAAGTTTGTGAGCACACCCATTAGCTTCTCGCACACAATGACTTATAGTCGCTTTGCCGGAAAAACTCATCAACTTTCAACAATCATCAGTAATCACTGCTCCCGAAGCCCGATACTCGGACGGATTCTGGATAGCTTGTACAATCTCCAATGAATTACTCTCAATTGCAATAGATAGAATACCAAGCTCATGTGCAACTCGTAGCTCCAATAACATAGCTAACGCATCCATAGTAGGAGCATCAAGTGCATGCTGTTTAAACTCCACAGCTGCAGCAATAAAATTACCTTTCGAGTCGCATAAAATTGCTCCACATGAACCTGCACCTCTGTCCATGTGAAACGAGGCATCCACATTAATTTTTATACACCCTGATGCCGGCCTAGACCAGCAAGTGTCCCGTTGGGTAGGCTTCTTCTTATCTGCCACCCAATTTGCAACAATTCCTCTGATTTTCATAGCAGTTCGAGCTGGCGTTGCAATCTTCTCATCATGTGAGACCTGACGTCGTTCCCATCATATGTACCAGCATGCGACCATCACCAATTCCAGCGCATTTTCTCCTGAAACTTGAAAGCCACCTGGTAGCTTTGAGCATAACATCTCGTCCAAAATAAGAGAACCTGACCTATGTGGTGACGCGATAGCTGTCACGCAATCTAGTAGACCGAGTTCTTTCCATACCTCACAAGCTCTCTTGTAGATAAAAAGCATATGTCTTAGATCTTCTGGGTCAATTTTGCACACCGGGCATGTTACCGGTGTCTTTATATATTTATCCGCCAGAGTGCAATAACAAGGCACAATGCCGTGCAAAGCCCGCCAAGTAAAAATGTGCACCTTGGGCGGTACCTTCCTTTCCCATAGAATCTTCCAAACGGGATGTGGTTCACTTCTTCCTCCTCCTATTACACTGCCAGCTCTGGTTCGATACTCCGCTTTCCATTCTACATGATAAAACACCCAGACTTACAAAGTTGCCATGCTATGAAGTTCGGTTGATCTTGAGATGGTAGCGGAATTTGTAAAATTCTTGAAGCATCAATAGGCCAGAAATTATCATGTATAAGCTGAACATCCCACTCGTCGGTAGTAGGATCAACCAGATCCTGCACCGTCTCCAGTAAACAATGCCCCCTAGGGGTCAATACCTTTTATTTTGCGGGGGCTAGGGGTCAATACCTTGCGATCATAGGCCGCAGGGATCCAAAGATCGGACCAAATTTTAATAGTCGCTCCATTGCCTAGTCTCTAAATCGCACCCCTCCTAAGGGTCTTTAATCCAAACATGATACTGCGTCAGGTAAATGAAGATCTTTTTTTAAGAATAGCATTAAATAGATCCCCGTCCGGATAATATTCAAATTTTTGATGCCAAGACCACATGTTTATCTTGATCTGCAAACGTTTTTAAGCTAATAAGACATTTAACATGAGAGCAAGTTTCCTTGGCAGACCAAAAGAATGATCTACGGATAGTGTCTTGTTTTTTAATAATTTTTTTAGGGAGGCAGAAGTAGGTGGCTAACGAGTCAGGTTAGGGCATGTACAATGGTTGATAAGATAGTCTTATCTAAGTCTTGCATGTAATTTAGAAATGTCAAAAAAATTGTCTATAATGGGTCATCTCTTAGTCTTATCTTCAATAACTAGTTATTCCTAACAATATGGTGAGACATATTGTGCTAAGAGATCATCTCTTGTCTTCTCTTAAATAAGAGAAGACAAGCCTTTTCTTATGAGTTCTCTCTCCTCCACCTCATCATTTATCCTATATGGCACTCCTAAGATAGCACCATTGTACATGCCCTTAGAGGTGAATAGACTTAGGCTTCCACCTTGGGAGAGAAGGCGAGCGACCCTACCTGTAAGGTATTCTGTGTGAAATTTTGACCATAGATTTGACTAACAAAATATAAGTTGTATGTCACAAAACTTATATTGTTGGATTCATATTCAAAAGAGGTTTTCAATAATACTCCCATGGGTCCATATTAGTTTTTGCTGAAACAGATGTATCTGGACGTATTACAGTGTTAGATACATCTGTTTGAGTGTCAAGTAATATGGATCGAAGGGAGTACTTTTTTTGTCGTATATAATTTATTTTTTGGTATTTTTTTAACACAATACAGATGCAGACACTCATATATAGTCTAGGATTTGAACCCTGCTGGACTGGGGATACCACTGTCCTTCTAACCATCTAACTACAGATTAATTCACTCTTTTTTATGGTTAAATCAAAGGAAGAACTAACAAGCTAGGACAAAGATAGTACACCACGTTAGAATAACATCACATAGTACAGTTGAGAAACCGGAAACTGAGCCTGGTTACAAACGATTAAAAGCTAGTCGCAGTTTGAATTAGTTAGATCGCAAAGGGGCGAGAATGAGCTGCATTTGTCTGGCGAGAGCAGGGTGCAGGCTCCCTATATGATGTCGTAATAGAATTTTAATTTCAGTGCTGTATAATTGTGATGCCAAACCAATCAACAATGGTAGCCTCAGTCAGTCAGTGCAGCGGCTTGAAGACCTGGGAGTAGGGCGACAGGACGGCCTCCTGCACCATCTTCCTCGGGTCGCCTGGATCAGGCCCCCACCGCCCCACCTCATCTCAATGCTCATGTTGGGGGTCTCGACGAACGTCATGGTGAACTCACCCACCTTCTCCGTGCGTCCTCGCTTACCAGCCCGCAGGAAGAGCTTGTTGCCCCTATGGTAGGAGAAGATGCCGCTCGTGAGCCGCACGATGTCCCCGGGCTCGAAGGCATCGCACTCGGTGCCCCACAACAGGAAATGCACCGTTGCCGTCTCGTCGGCCACTAGTGACAGGCAAGTCTCCTCCCTGCCGTTAACACCCAGAGTAAGCGCACCATGAACCATAGCTAAGTTTGCATTGCAAAAATTCTGGTCTCGCTGTGTCGAATTCATGCTCAGTGTTATTGACGAAGCATCGTTCAGTCTGCACCGGGCATTTCAACGAACACGTTAGTGGCGGAGGTAGGATTGGAGTTAAACCCGGGCCAAATTCTTCTTTTGAGAACATGAAAAAACTACTTTCTACAACTACCCATGTGAGAACATAGTACAAAATATGGTTCAGTTGCTCAATAATTCTATAATTTGTTTGCTACTCTTTTCTACCGTCGATACAAATATGAAATCCGTGCCTCCCAAAATACAATTATCATTGGTACAAATATGAAATCTGTGCCTCCCAAAATATAATTATCATTTGGTACAAATATGAAATCTTAGCAGCGTCTCTTCATCTTCTATTTCTAACAAACAATAAATGGTATCAAATGCAACGATTCGAGTTCGATCAATACATAAACGCAGTTCTATTTCAGTTCAGTTTGAGCTGGCTATGGTTTAAAAATACTGTAGAACTTACCCTGTCCTCTGTCCGGCTGTGAGCGCTCCTCTCCTCCGAAAATTCAGAAACAGCAGCTACTGCCTGTGCGAGTCGACGAGCAACAAGCAGGCGGGGGAGCAGCCGAGCAGCGTAGGGTGGCCGGCCGGCTGGCCCGCGGCGCAGCAGAGGCGGCGGCGGCCGCCGGGGAGCACTGCCGTGCGGTGGGGGCCTGGGTGGGAGGAGCCGGGAGGGGGAGCAACGGAGCGGGGGCAGGGCGGTGGGGCGGCGCCTGGGCGTGTGCTCGGGGCTTTTGTTGGGTCGGAAGTCGGAACCCGTTTCGTCCGACCGGGCCGGGTCCGTCAGACGAACCGCGTCCCGCTTCCACGGCTCCACCCCGTCTAGCCCGAGCACGGCTCCCCACCTTGCTCCACCCCTCCGCAACTCCGTCCACTATCGCCTTCGCCGCCGGCCGCCGCAGCTGCAGCCGCCCTCCGTCGGAGATCTGGGCTCACCCGGTATATATTCATCACCTCACCTCTCTCCCCTAAACCTCAGCCGATCCGAGCGATCCCGCGCTATCCTTACGCCCTCGCGCTCACGGCTAGATCCGGCGCGGGCGATCGGAAACGAAACCGACGTGGACATTGATGTTCAGAATTTCGATAGGGCAGCTCTTGCTTAGCGTTCGGTGGTGGTTGGGAAATGACCAGATGGACGGATGAGTTTTGCATAGCTGTAGATGATTTCATTCGTAACTCGCTTACTTAGCTTTGCAGATCGAATGTTAGCTCAGTTCAGTTGGATGCTGCCTGAGCAAACCACCATAGTCATAGGCACAGATCACATTGGAGCTTGAATGAACTTTTTTTTTTTGAGCAAGAGAGGGGGGGGGGGGGGGGGGGGGGCTCCGATTTCATTAACGAAACCACCACGAATTCGTTCGCTACAGCGCCACCTAATTAACTACCATCTTCCAACGATAAAGGAGCTTGAATGAACTATGCTGAATTCTGGTCATCTTCGAAAAATTCCTTTTCCCCTTGCTCGGATGTTGACTAATTCACTTGGAGCTTACATCTTGCTGTCATTCTTAAGCTCCCCTCTTTTGTTTTGTAGCAGGAGTGCTCAGCCGATTTCACGCGGATAATCAAAGTGGACAAATTACAATAGAGTGCATGGTTGTTTCTAGCAATGAAGCGCTTTGTCTACATAAATGACGAATCGTACCAGAATGACTACTGTGATAACCAGATTTCTAACACAAAGTATACCTTATGGAACTTCCTGCCCAAGAATCTATGGGAGCAATTCAGGTTCGTATTTTCTATTAGCATTCATTCTGTAATGACTTCAGAAATGTGAGTACATTTCTGCCTTTCTTGGTGTAGAAGCCCTGACTGAAGTTGTGTTGCCTGTACTTTGTAGAACTAATGCTTGATTTGGTGTTTCAGGCGTTTCATGAATCAATATTTCCTATTGATAGCATGTCTCCAACTGTGGTCACTTATTACTCCTGTAAATCCTGCAAGCACATGGGGCCCACTTATAGTAATTTTCGCCGTTTCGGCAACCAAAGAGGCCTGGGATGACTACAATAGGTACATTTCAGACAAGCAAGCGAATGAGAAGAAAGTGTGGATTGTAAAGAATGGTGCACGCAAACATGTATGTTTTTCTTGGAGACTTTTGGTTACATTGTAAGCATAAAATTATTACAAATACCACTTGGATAGCCAGGGAATGCTTCCTTAGGGGTAGAATATGAGACTAGAGCTATGGATGAACCTGTTTATTCTTAGTTTTTCTTAATGCCAAGTATTGCAGTAGGCCTTATTATAAAGATGGCTCGCCTGAAACATTTAGTAAGACTAGTCTAATAATAACTTACCTAACTAATAGATAAGATAGCAACTAAAGAGATAAGATGCTAACTAATGCAATCTCAACTTGGTTACAGAGTGGCTGCTGCCGCTGGCCCTAGCCAGTGCAGTTGTGGGTGACATATATCGTGAAGCGTTTAATTGTATTATGCAAATACTGTAGGAATGGTGTACGTGTATCCAAATTTGAAAATAATTTGTTTGAGATGTCTGATATTCTTGCAAACTCAATACTTGTTTTGGTTCACACTGTTTAACAGTATAGATCTAGATCAAGATGCATACCTATTTGTCTACACTACTGTATGTTTACTTTTTGTTGTCATTTCCAAGTGTATGGACTGGGTACTATTTTGAAACTTGCACCTGTGAATATGGTGTTCTCCAATTCTTTTATGTAGATTCGAGCACAAGATATCCGTGTTGGTAACATAGTATGGATTCGAGAGAATGAAGAAGTTCCATGTGACCTTGTTTTAACAGGAACTTCTGAACCACAAGGCATTTGTCATGTTGAGGTAAAACACGCGGTGAAGCCAACAGTGCTTAAATTCCACCTCCCACCTTTGTTTTATGATTAACCTTTAACTGCATTCAGCTTTTGGACTTGAGTAACCTAAATGCATTTTGCTTAAAAGAGGGAATTCTGTTGTGTATGCGAACTGATATGCATGCTATATGTCCAACTCGATATTCCAATGTGAAGTGCTGTCCATGTCTAACTTAGTCTGTACGAGAATAGTGGGTATTCTCTCAGCTGAGGTGAAGCACCTCAAGTTGTTCAGTGAATTTTTTTTATGTACAAATGATGACTGATGCTTGTGAATTCCACTATCATAATGTGTTTGGTAAGTTTTTGTTTTCAATTGCCCTCATGTTAAATCTGCAGACGGGAAAATTGTAGGGGAGGCCTCCGCAGTATATATTTTATTTACAATAAAGGAGCATGTTTACAAGAGTATCTACAAACAGGCAGCAAGAATAGCCAGTGCCTACAAAGAAGCAGTGCAAAAGATATACAATAGATTTGCTCTAGAGAGTATCTAGAAAAAGGAAAGGAGTCCTAGACTCCTAAATCATAGAACTGGATGTTTGCATAGCTTTTATTTCTGTTTCGTGAAATAGTCTTCATGTAACTCGAGATAATAGTTCAATTCAAATTTTACAGTGTATTGGTAGAACACACTCTGTTCATGTTCAGCCTATACATTGTTAGAATAATCCTGCAGTGTTGCTTTCTGTTTGAGTTTAAATGGTAGCTTGGATTTTGCTTTCTATGATGTGCAATCTGACTGACC
This sequence comes from Triticum aestivum, assembly GCF_018294505.1. Taxonomy (NCBI): domain Eukaryota; kingdom Viridiplantae; phylum Streptophyta; class Magnoliopsida; order Poales; family Poaceae; genus Triticum; species Triticum aestivum. The sequence continues at coordinate 172,922,725 of NC_057799.1, read as the reverse complement.
CAACGTTATTCTCGATATAACCGAGGTTAATTTGATGAACAATGTTAGCCCTTCCTGTATATTTTGTGGTAGCCACATTTTAAACTTCATTTGTGATATCCTGAATTCCTGATGATTTTATTCCTTGTCTAGTACCTAGCTATATTTCAAATCTTGTTGTGTACAAAATAAAACACAGTAGATGAATGTCTATTGTAAACCTAACACTCTTGAGTTTTGTTTATTTTGTAGACAGCCGCCCTTGACGGGGAAATTGACTTGAAAACAAGAGTAATCCCAACAACATGTATAGGACTGGACTCTGAACAATTGCACAAAATAAAGGTTCTGGCATTTTTGTTTCTGCATGCCTATGATTCTGCTTTTTTTATTATTCCTCACTACCTGCATGCATTAATTGAACACAGGGTGTCATTGAGTGCCCAATCCCAGACAAAGACATAAGAAGATTTGATGCAAACATCAGGCTGTTTCCTCCATTTATTGATAACGATATTTGTCCATTGACTATTAATAACACATTACTACAATCGTGCTACTTGAGAAATACAGAATGGGCTTGTGGAGTGGCAGTTTATACAGGTGAGTTTTGAATTAATTTTGTCATGACCTTGTCTACCACTACACCAAACCAGATTGTAGTTCAAACATGTAGTATGTTTTTCTTACACTTTTGCGTCAGTGTTAGTATCGGTTCACTTCATAGTTCATACTCAATTCTCTCTGGAGGGCAAACATGTTGACAATGTATGTTTGAAGGAAAGACTGTGTCTACTAGATAACACCCTGTGTGTTGCTGTGGAAATTTATAGCAATGAAATTATCAAAATAATAATAATTAGAATACATGAAAATAGTACCGCACCATGTTCTCACCATATGAGCGGTAACAAACCTAGAGGTAAATAGATTGTGGATGCATGTTATATTGCCTTGTGACATTCAAGTTCAGTTATTTGTTACTGAAAAAATAAAAAATGATGATGTGGAGGGCTTGCATGTGCTTGATGATGTAGAGGGCTTGCATATGATGGAAAGTGGAAATTGAACAGTGAAAGGGTTGCATGTGTTTGATGATGCGGATGGCTTGCAAGTGGTGGGAAGTGAAAAGTGAAAAGTGGAAGGGTTGCATGCTCTTGATGATGTGGATGGCTTGCATGTGCATTTAAATGGGATCATTTACTTAGATATATAGGAATCGTTTACTTAGATATATAGGATTAGTAAGATAGAGTTTAACACTAATTACATAGGTATGAATGTGGAACCAGGTGGACAGTTTTCTATTCTAATACTGACTGATCCATATGACAATATTTGAGAAAGTTTATCTTAGCTTGATATTTTATTTCTCTTGAGATTATAAGCCCGACCGTTTATTTATCTCAACTTTGCAGGCAATGAGACTAAGTTGGGGATGAGTAGGGGAGTCCCAGAGCCCAAGCTTACTGCCATGGATGCAATGATTGATAAGCTTACTGGTGCGATATTCTTATTTCAACTTGCAGTTGTTGTCGTTCTTGGATCTGCAGGCAATGTTTGGAAGGACACTGAAGCTCGGAAGGTAAATTTGCTGTCAATCTCAGCTTCCATATTTCTACTGTTAATATATATATTACTATTTCCTAGGAACCTATGATGAGTTATCTTGTATAATGCAAGTATCTTCTCACAAACATGTAGCAAAAGTCATGTCTGTGTGCAAGCCTAAGAAACACCTCTTTCCACATGCTCTACGTTTTAGGACCTGAAGATTATAAGCAACTTTTCAGATTTTCTTTTGTAACTATTTAAGAACATGCACATTCCATATTCCTTAACTGGGGCTATTTCTACGTTTTAGTGCACTTTCACGGGGGACGCCAACCTGAGTACACTTTTCTCTGCATGGTTCATAACCAACCAAAACATTCCAGGCTGTATCATAGAAAAGAAAAGATTTTTAGATTGGCCTTGACATGTATCTGCATTCTAGTTCTGTAAGCCTGGCACTATGGTTATTTTTGAAGCAATTGGGCTTTCTATTTTCGTGGGTTTCTGTAATGGTTTATATGCTTTTAATCATTGAGTTAATGCTTTGTGTTCTGGATTGGACTGATTCCTAATCACCATTGCCCTTAGCCAAACGATCATTTTCATTAGTATTCCTCTTCTTCTTTTGTCCTTTCTAGAAATTAGCATAACAACAGTCTTGATCTTAAGCAGCACTAGCACACTAGTCAGTAACTAGCAATAGAATCTGCACATTCAAGACAATTTTTTTTTGTTCCTGAAAACCTTTAGCTCAACCGTTATAGTGCATCAATGCAGATCTAAGAAATGATCACTAACCCAGTTCTGTACATATCCTCCCCCATCACCACCTTCCAGATTAGAGCTAAAACCCGCATGAAGAATCTCTAACCCAAACCTCCTAGCGGGAATCAAACACATGGCTTCATTTATTATTTTGTAAGCTCCATATATCTTCATGAATAATATGAGCCTTCTGTTTTCCTTTTCTGCTCCTCTGCACCTATTACCCTGTCCTTTTGGCGATCATGTGCCAGTTACAGTTATGCACTTTTTTATATAATCATCTGACAATGCTTCGCATCATTTCTTAGCAATGGTATGTCAAGTATGATGATGATGAACCATGGTATCAGATTTTGGTTATCCCTTTGCGGTTTGAGCTATTGTGTTCAATTATGATTCCCATTTCAATAAAGGTATTACTCTGCCAGTCCATCTAATTCTGATATAATTCCTTCTCTTCTGTTATGTGATTATGCAACTATTTTCTGTCTCATGTTAATAATTTCGTGGTTTAATATTTGCACCATCAAGTTAGTCAAATAAACAAGTCCACCTTTGAAACACAGCTGAGTGCATGGGGTAAACCATAATTTAAATTTGAATCAAGCAATGGAATAGTCGGAAGACAAACTAAATCCCCATAGCCTCTTAACCATGGAGTCATAGATAAGGGCAAGTTCCCTATCTTTGGACCCTTACCAACGGCAGCACATGAAATTTTTGTTTTAGTAGAGTAAAACGGACCTCCACCGAGGTTGATGTCTCCCCCTGTTGAATCAAAAGCACTGATACCGAACTTTGTTAGAGTATGCTATATACTCCCTCCGTCCTGAATTACTTGTCTTGGATTTGTCTAGATAAATGTATCTAGACATGTTTTAGTGTTAGATACATCTGTATCTAGAAAAATCTAAGACAAAGTAATTTGGGACGGAGGTAATAGTATATTGCACTGGGTACTAGCAAAGAAGCAAGCATATGAAGATAACAGGACCCTATCCGTTTTTTTTGCTAGTTGTACTAGTGTTTGAAATCCCATGGTGCTAATGAGTCATGAATTCCCAACCCAGATTAGGATCTCAAAGCAAGTTTATTCAGTGAAAAATAGAAGAAATTTGAACTGAAATACATATATTTGGGGTTCTGCTAGGGACTTTTTCTTGAGTCAAATTTGAGTTTAGTTTAGAAACCAATGAAGTCCTTGTTTGTTTTAGCATAAGCTGGGGGCTACTTAATTTCTGCTAAATGCTTCCTCAAAGTAGTAATACATAGTTGTAAATGCTAATATTTCTTTTAAGTTTTTAAAGGAAGTTTTGAGCAAGTTTTTAAAGGAACTTTCTATGTGTCATGTAGGTTTCACTGGACTTCGTTAAGAGTATGTATGCAAAGTTCATAGATTGGGACGAGGAGATTTACGACCAGGAAACAGATACACCTGCTCACGCAGCAAAGTAAGTGAACATCTGCATTTTTTGGAAAGTAACATGTTTTCCCTTTTTTTGTTTTCTAAATCTAATCATCTCACATTAACTTTCAGCACAGCAATTAGTGAAGACTTGGGACAAGTTGAGTATATTTTGACAGATAAAACTGGGACTCTGACTGAGAACAAAATGATCTTCAGGAGGTGCTGTATTGCGGGCACCTTGTATGGGAATGAAAGTGGAGACGCGCTTAAAGGTCATATTTAATCTCTTATAAAGATTTTCTTCTTGATTCTGCCAGTAAAAATCTCATAAAACTAGGGCCCTGATCATGTTTATTAAAATGATTGTCTTTTGAAGTATGATTTCATTAGTGAGCTTAGCATTGAATTCAAGGGGTTGTGAATAGTAGGGTGTGTTTATTCTGATCACTAAGTCTCTAAAGGTCTTGTTATTAACTAGTAAATCGCTAACCATGTCTTATAAATTACTTTTCTGCTGAATTTGGTTAATTGCATCCATCCTCTTAAAAGCAGTATTGATGTAACCACTGTGTACTGATGTCATTTTCTCTCTGTAGATATTGAACTGCTGAATGCTGTTGCCGATAATTCGCCCCATGTCATTAAATTCTTGACAGTCATGGCACTTTGCAATACAGTTATTCCTATAAAAAGGTTATATCTTTGCCTGTGCGATAGTGACACTCCACAATCCATCTTCCTTCCGTTTACCTTACCTTTACCTGTTTTTTGCACTTCAGTCCTAGCGGAACAATATCATATAAAGCTCAGTCCCAGGATGAGGATGCTCTTGTTAATGCAGCATCTAATTTGCATGTGGTGCTTGTCAGCAAAAATGGAAATAATGCTGGTAATTTTTGTACATTTCACCATGATCTCCTGACTTATACTTGTTTGTTTCTTGTCCTTGTGGTTGTTATGGATAAATAATAAGGAATGCTTTAAGCAGAAATTCACTTCAACAGACGGGTGATTCAATATGAGATACTTGACATTCTAGAATTCACCTCTGATCGGAAAAGAATGTCTATTGTAATATCGGATAGTCAAAGTGGCAAGATTTTCCTCTTGTCCAAAGGCGCAGATGAGGCTATTCTTCCTTTGGCTTATTGTGGTAATCACCCTTTTTTGTTCTTTATTCCTTGACTTGGTTTCTTACTCTGCATATGGATGCTAATCCATTATGTCTTGTCTCTTTGCCTCTGTAGAAGCATATAACATAGAAAACTACATAGCTTTGTCAGCAACTCAATCATTTCCACATGCATTGACCATTAGATTTAATGATCTTAATTTTTCAGGACAGCAAATAAAGACATTTGTTGACGCGGTTGACAAATATGCTCAGCTGGGATTACGCACACTCTGCTTGGGATGGCGTGAACTAAGTTTGGAGGAGTACCTAGAATGGTCTCGGTTATTTAAGGAGGCCAACAGCGCGTTAGTTGACCGGGAGGTAATTATCATACTCCCTCCGATCCATATTAATTGTCGCTGGTTTAGTACAACTTTAGTACAACCTTAGTTCAAAGCTGAGACACTTTTCTCCGCTCGGAGGGAGTAGTAGTTATTTTCTTTATTTACATACGTTTATACTGAAACTAAAAACAGTAGTGCTTCTTTTTCGCAGTGGAAAGTTGCTGAGGTTTGCCAGAAATTAGAGCACACCCTGGATATACTTGGTATCAGTGCGATAGAGGATCGGCTCCAGGTGTTACCTTTGCTTTGATTTCCTCTCTTGTGAAGTACGCTAATATCGTTCATTTGTTTTTGGCATTTTCTTACCCTGTGTCCCTGTCTTCTGGCTTGTTCTGACTATAGGATGGTGTGCCAGAAACTATTGAAATACTGAGACAGTCAGGAATCAATTTTTGGATGTTAACTGGAGATAAACAAAGCACTGCTATTCAAATAGCTCTTTTGTGCAATTTAATTTCTTCAGGTAGCTGTCCTTTACTGAATAGTTTCACTACCTAGAAGGTTCTTTGGGCTCATCACTTAATAGTTTACTGTTTATTTGGGTGTTGCACTGGTGGTATTAGGTGGAACTTGCCAACCCACTGCACAACTATGAACTATCTCTGCCTATTGGTTTGAAATTTTGTGTGATGAAGCCTCTCTATTACTTGACATGTGACATTCTAATCTTCTATGTGACTAAGCCCATATATTAGATCAAGAAGTAAAACATGACACTAATAAGATTCAAATCATATAAAATGTCTGATGGCACAAATTTCAGGTAGATTATTGATTCCACGAAATTGCTCTGTGTGGGTGTGTGTGTGTGTGGGCGAAGGTGTGTGTGCATGCGTGGGTGGGTAAAGCAGCACAAGGTTGTGGAGGAGCAATTCCACCTTGCTGCTACGAAGTGTACAGCACAATTGGTGAAGGAACTACTTCAGCGTGCTGCGCTACATATCGCTCGAGGCAAATATAGGCCGATATGGCAGCAGGAGTTCACAATCCAGAACTCCTAGTGCACAAGATCTAGTCCAAGATCCTTAGATAAGAACACCAAGTTCTATTATAGGTAGTGGGGTACATAGTCTGGTTACAAACTAGCGGTGAGGACCTCTATTTATAGGCTTTGGGAAGCCTTCACATCTCAACTTCTACTTATAGCTAGAACACTCTAGAAAACATTACTTAAGATACAATATTCCACCCATAGCTAGAAGACTCTAGAGAACAGTAGCTAAAGCTAAGAAAACAAGCAAGTACTAGATTGGAGTAGAAGTATCTAGAGGTAGTCAAATGGATTTCACTTCTGATTTTATTTTTATTTTCCTTCTCTATTGTTCCTCATCAGTGGGGCGATTGCACTAGTTTAGGTGCAATAACTCAGTTTGAACGAGGGTCCTTAAATCCAAAAAAAAAATCATGTCGAAGGGAACTAATAAGACGAAACTGTTGCGTGACTTTTGTTCCATTGTCTTAGAGCCCAAGGGTCAGCTCTTGTATATCAATGGGAAAACCGAAGATGAAGTTGCCAGGAGCTTGGAAAGAGTTCTACTCACTATGCGGATAACTTCTTCTGAACCTAAGGTTAGTTAACTTGTTGTAGGTAAAAATAATTAGTACCCTGAATGCCTTTCGGTGAAATATCACCCTGAAGAAATTTATTATATTCCCTTCATGTCAAAATTCATGTCGTTTTGGACGTTGGCAGGGTCTCCAAGGCTACACTTTGCCCATCGGTTTCTGTTAAATGTGTTTCTTCAAATAAAATTATTTTTACAGTATGAAAGTATATTTTATGGTGGTTCTAGTCTTATCAATTTGGTATTGGAGATGTTGGCAAAACTTTCTATTTGATGGTCAAACACTCAATATGTTTAACTAATGACATGTATGTGACACGGAGGGGGTATTCATCTTGTGTTTAATTTGTTGATAAACACTCGATATGTTTAACTAATGACATGTATGTGACACGGAGGGGGTATTCATCTTTTGTTTAATTTGTTGGTTGATGTAGTTTTTTGCTTGGAGCAGGAGTTAGCGTTTGTTGTGGATGGATGGGCTCTTGAAATTATTCTAACACGCTACAAGGAAGCTTTTACGGAACTAGCAGTTCTTTCAAAGACAGCAATATGCTGTCGTGTTACACCTTCACAGAAAGCACAGGTAATTTTTTGCTGCTGGAATTTTCATGTTTACCTGAGCCAAGTATATAATCACTATTGGCTATTTGACTAATAGACCTAATAAGTAAAAAAAATGCAATACATCAATTGTGTCATGTCCTTTCTAAATGAAAAATGGAAAAGAAGAGAGAGAAAATCAACTGGTGGATCTCCATGTCTTTGTTTTGAGGAGGAGGCTACGCAATTACCTCCTTATTGTCTAGCACTGAGCAATTATTTCATGTGTTCTAGTATATCACCCACAGCCAGTAATTTGTTCTGTAAGAAGCAGATCAATGTGCACGATCACTCATAATATATCCATCTGTAATCTACCTGGGCCCTATTTTTCCTATTCAATATTCTGCATATTCGCCCGGATTTTTTCTCCATGTGTTGATCATCTTTCATTTCTGGGTAGCTTGTCAAGCTTCTAAAGTCATGTGACTATCGAACTTTGGCAATTGGCGATGGTGGGAATGATGTCAGGATGATACAGCAGGCTCACATTGGTGTAGGGATTAGTGGTAGAGAAGGTCTTCAAGCAGCAAGGGCTGCTGACTATAGCATCGGCAGTAAGTCGTCTTCATATTTGACCTTCATGTTCTCACTATTTTTACATTGATTACATTATTGCTTTGTAGAATTTTCACCTCATCTCGTTTCTATACAAAAAACAATCTACCACGTGTTGTCATTTTTTCTTCATTCTTCTGGATAATAAATTGATTAAACAATTCTGGATAATAAATTGATTTCAACAAATGCACTAACCAAATGCCATTGGACCTTGGTGTTGTGATTGTGCCCATTATGTCCTACATGCAAATTAATAATGAAATGAGCCCCCCCCCTCTCTCTCTCTTCCATTCCTTCTCTCCCGTGATACCTACTCCCGTTCTTCCTTGCCGGTGTCTCTCCCTTGACCGCTGGATGTTTGGTTGCGGAAGTGGGACATGGGAACATTTGCTTCTGTGGTGGAGCTTCAAATCGATGGGTGTTAACCAGTTGGTAGTACTGACTATTGTGATGCGAGCAATTTGTGTAGAAGTTGGCTGGAGTGGCTTCACAGTGGAGGGGGTGCATGATCGTCTTTGTACTCAGCGGCGACGAAAACATGAGCGAGAATGGGGTCGGAAGAAGAGCTGTAGCATCAGCGAGATGAGGAAAGGCTGTTGTTATTGGCTAAAACGTACTCCCTCCGTTCCAAAATAATAGAAGTTCTAGGATTATCCTAACTCAAGCTTTTAGAAATTTGATCAAGTCTATAAACAATCTACAAAGATCTACAATATCAAATATATATATATATATATATATATATATATATATATATATAATTTTAAAATATATTTCGTAATAGATCTAATGAAGCAAATTTGGTGTTGTAGATGTTGATATATTTTTATATAGACTTGGTTAAAATACTGAAGTTTGAGTTAGGTCAAATTACAGCGGAAGCCGCCCTCTGGGCTGGGGCTGGGGCCTCAGGCCTTCGGCTGGTACTCCCAGCCACCTGGGACGTCCATTAAAACCTTTGTAATGCTCTCTGTAAACCGTCTCCTAGGAGGCATGTTACTTTTTCCCTACCTTTTCAAGAAACACAAAGTCTTTGCGTTTTCTTGAAAAAAGAACTTCAATTATTTTGGAACGGAGAGAGTAGCAGTTTGATGGCCTCGCACCATGCGATCTAGTCATGGACGTCTGCGGCAAATCTTAGAGGTGCATTTGACTGGTAGATTAAGCACAGCCGGAGGAAGAGGAAGGCTATTCGGTGGCAGATGGGACCTATTGTTTTTGTAGCGAGAGCAGGGGTATTTGCCTGCTCCCAAGTGTACATGGCAAGTTTGTACTGGACAGTCCTGGGTTAAATGTCCTTACAAACCACCTAAGGGGGGTCAAGTGGACAAAAATCAATACTTCAGGAGGGATAATAGATGGTTTCATTCCTGGGAGTTGTGTATGCTCTCTCCTTAAATTATCACTGGGCCATGTTTTAGTTTCTTGAGATGTTTCACATGTAAACGGAGCTAACAGAAGATTTAGCAAAGCCAAAATTATATCCTAAGCTGTGTTGAACGTCTGAGCTGTCACAAAAAAACAGGTATGAATAGGTACTTTGATACGGAGCAAATAGCAAAAGCAATCTCTGCTGCCCGGTGTATCCTAAGGAAAAGGTTGCATCGATGAAACTCTCAAGTATACTTATGAGGGTATGTAGGCAATACCTTTCTAAAGGCAAGAAATTACAAGCAACCCTACTACTCCCTCCGTCCCATAATATAAGAGCGTTTTGTGTTAAAAACGCTCTTATATTATGGGATGGAGGGAGTACTAAATAAAGATAACATGCTATGAGGTATGTATATGAACCCTGTATCTAAAGAATACGTCTGAAGGGTTTAAAAGAATAATCAGAAACTATTGGACACTTACTAACACGATGATGTGCATAACAATGAGAGCTTCCCCTGAAATTTTCAAAATACAATCGAAGTTGTGGGCAAGAGTTTGATAATATGGTGTCCCTAGATAATTTTCGTGTTTTATGAAATTTCTCGACTGATGGTCTCATAATTTGACTACATAATGGTTGTTACAGTGAAATTTCTGATGGCTTTCTACTTCTGCTTTTCCTTCTTGGCAGAGTTCAGGTTCTTGAAAAGGCTCATTCTTGTCCATGGACGATACTCATACAACCGTACTGCCTTTCTTTCGCAGTATTCGTTCTACAAGTCATTGTTAATTTGCTTTATTCAGATACTGTAAGTCACGACGAAACATCATTTTGGTCGCCTTCTTATTTTACCTTGAGCTCTTATATGTAATATCTTTCTCATATTCCATTTCTCGTTAAAAGCATATTGATAATAGTTGCTCTTGTCAGCATTCTCATATTATATGCGTGCAGTTTTTCTTTTGTTTCAGGTATTGCCGGAACAAGTTTATTCAATTCAGTTAGTTTAATGGCCTATAATGTCTTCTACACAAGCATTCCTGTTTTAACTACTGTTCTGGACAAGGATTTATCTGAAAAGACAGTGACACAAAACCCAGAAATTTTACTATACTGCCAGGCTGGAAGGTAAATTTATACCTCCTTTCATTTGTTGTTGACGGCTTCCACAAGTTCTATATGTCCTCTTAGTATATGCAATAAATTATCTGTAATTTTTTAGAATCAAGTTTGTGTTGCTTCACTAATATGTACATTTTTTAGGCTTTTGAATCCAAGTACTTTTGCTGGTTGGTTTGGTCGATCGTTATATCATGTGAGTACATCTTTGTCCCCCCATGCTATGCTTCTAGTCTGCAAATGCCAGTTGCAAAAAACATGAAAATAAATTTCATGCATTTCACTAGAATTTGTAATGCCCATGCACAGGTGTTGACGTGCCTGATGAGAGCTTCTTTTCTTGGTTGATTTCAGGCAATTGTTGTTTTCTTAATCACCATTCATGCTTATGCCAATGAAAAAAGTGAGATGGAGGAGTTGTCAATGGTTGCTCTCTCAGGAAGTATTTGGTTGCAGGCTTTTGTCGTGACACTGGAGATGAGGTGAGAAATCAAAACTTGAATCATAATGCTTATAACAACGTCTACATTGTACACTGTACTTGTTCTGACCTGTCTTTCCATTTTTCAGTTCTTTCACTTTTCTGCAGTTTCTGGCAATATGGGGAAACTTCGCTGCTTTCTACGTCATAAATCTCTGTATCAGCACTATACCAACTGCTGGGATGTACACCATCATGTTCCGCCTTTGTAGACAGCCGTCATACTGGATAACAATGCTGGTAAGCATTACTATAATGTTCTTTTGATTGGTTTATTATTGCACACACGATCCTCACGACGATGTGATATCAATGTTTCAGCTAATCAGTGGAGTTGGCATGGGTCCTGTATTAGCTCTGAAATATTTCAGATACACGTACAGTCCGAGTGCGATTAACATTCTTCAGAAGGCCGAGCGATCTCGTGGGCCAATGTACACCCTGGTAAATCTGGAATCTCAACTCAGATCAGAGCAAGGCAATTCGACCAACTCCATTTTGACGGCGCCAGTCAAGAATAAGAACTCAGTTTACGAGCCCCTACTGTCTGATTCTCCTATGGCATCCAGGAGATCACTAGCATCGTCATCATTTGACATCTTTCAGCCAGCTCAATCAAGGGTTCCTGCTGCTTATCCCAGAAATATTAAAACCAGTTAACCTTTGGTTGTCATTGTAGCACAGGTTACATAAACCCTCGACAAAGAAAAATGGAATGACAAATAATAGAGGTCAGTTGAATTAGATGTGTGGTATAGCCAGTAGGAAAAAAAAGGTTGTGTTGCATACTTGTATAGCGCCGTTAAGGACTTGCTATATATTGCCCAGAATATAAATGTGAAACTGATTATATCTACCTGCATTTTACTCAAAATGATAAAAAAAGATTTATTGCAAAGATGAGGCTAATGGTACTAATATGGCTTTATATATAATAACTAATTTTCCCCTCGATAAACTTGGTTAAAGATTCAGAAGTTTGACTTTCCAAAAAACTAATGCACCTTATATATTTTTTACTTTGAAATGGAGGGAGTAATAATTTGTTGGGAAGAGAAAATTATCTAAGTTGCATGATTCATTACCTTTCAAAAAGTTGTTTGAGTGGATGCAAACAGTATAGAAGGGTCACACTTGTGCATGTAAACAAAAGCCTGAAGATAAAATGACTGATTATGATATGTGCACTTTCTTGAACTAAAACCATGACATTTATTTGGGACGTAGGGAGTAGATGCCCCCAAGAATGTTGTCCAAAATGAATAAAAAACGAGACCATTTAGGACTAGCCCTTGGAGGTATATTTTTATAGAAGAAAATCTCTAAGCACCCTGTTCTCAATGTTGTTCGAAATCACTTCACATCAATTGGTTGTATCCATTCGTGGACTATGCAAACAAATTCTTGAGGTTGCAAATTTGAGATGTCTTGGAATTGTCTTGTGGGCTGGCTCAAACTAATAATGAAACAATAAAAGACCTGCATCGTGTCGGATGGATCAACTTGCTACGATGACGCGCAGCGTTTGTTAGCTGTTTATGTGTATGGCGCGCCACCTGTGACGGCAGCGGGCTGGCCGGAGAAGAAGCTGCACGGCCGTCCTAGCCATGACAGGTTCACGGTTAGGCGAAGCTGGCGTCGTCGAGATCGTCGGTCCTTCCCCTCTCATTATTCCTCACGGGCACGGCACCACCGGCCATATGGCTGTGCGGCGTTAACTCTGCCTTGGTACCTCTTGGAAGATTTTGGTCCTTCTGAGTGCATATGTTCAACGTAATTATCTTATTTCAGGTACTCCCATGGACATAGAGCGGACCACTGGAAGGAGAAAAGGCAAAAAAAAAAAAGCTTGAGCATCGTAGGTAGGCTGTTGGTGGATCGGTCCATGCAGGGATTAAAGCCTTGTCTGGTCATGGCCGGCTTTTAATCTCGCAGTCGGAGGTATAGTATTACGGGGGTGTTTAGTTTCAGAGACTTTTTTGTGTTGGGACTAAAAAAAGTTCCTAAAGTCTCTAGCAAACCAAACAGGGGGGACTTTTTTGGGACTTTTTGCTAAAAGTCCTTAGAAGCACCTCCTTGAGAGTCTTTTTTAAAAAGTCCTAGGGACTAGAAAAAGTCCTAGGACTAGAGAACCAAACACCACCTACACTACACGGCGGCAATGAATAGGAACACGACTAATGATGTAGACCAACTGTTATGGGATCACCGATTTTTTGGAGGCCATCATCAGCATTCAGTCATGGCGTTAATGGTACCAGCAAGCCCAGCATGGGTCGCCTATCCTCCTTAAATTCTTTTGGGAGTACTATGAACCGGGGCAGAACATTTTTCATAGGATCAAAGAAAATATGTAATCAAGGGCAACAATTTGGTCGAAATGATTACCCCTCCCCGTAAAAAAAAGAAAAATAAATGATTACCCTAAAAAAATGGTCGAAATGATATACCGTCATGTTTATATAATTAGAAGTACATACGCCAATAGTCAGCGAACTTTTGCTGTGAGGGAGGGGCAATTTGCGAACGGTTTAGATGCCAAGTTTAGTGGTACGAGAGTGGCAATTCTTTTGGAAACGCATGATAATTTCTGAAAAGAATAAAAAATTGCGGGAAAAAAGGAAGGACTTGCCATTACCAAGTAAAGTTGGCACAAAAAACGTTCGCTCGCCATCTCGTTCGTTCGTTGGTTATCTTTTTCGTTTAATTAAAGATGGGACATGCGTCGTCCATCTGTCAGCCGCGACAGCCTCACGCTTGAATTCCCTTCCGTTCGTGGCATGTTTGGTTAGGCGTGGCAATGGCACATGACGTACTGCCGGCCTTATCGGTCATCATGTGCCGTGGATACAGTACAATGATGCCCTTCCATGCTTACCGTCCTTGCGGAACGTCGCTATCCCTATGCCATCGTCTGGTAAACTTGATCAAATGATTAGGCGGATTCACGGCTTCACAGACTACTAACCGGAGGACGTGACACCCCCCACAAAAATACTCCCAAGGACGACATACATGCATGTTTGAAGCTTGGAATTATACCGAAAAAGTCGATCGGTATAGGACTGTCAGTAGATATCTCTGTGTGAGCTTAGGGCACGGTCACCGCGGCACCCACCACCCAACTAATCAACGGAATTAACAGATTTGCCCGTGTACTTAACACAGCTCAAAAACGTTGCCAACTCGCAGGCACGATTACTTAGCAAGGAAGTCTCGAACCACAAACAATATCAACCTATTGCGTAGTACATGCACGAGAGGAAACGGTTTTCGCGAGAGCCAAATGCGAGGCAGGCATTAATGTCATGACAGTCGCCTGGCTGACATGCCCTGCTGCCTATCCATCACCTAATTAAGTCCAAACCAACCTCTGCCAGGCAACCTACGCCCCGTCCCTGTCCTCCTACCGCCCCAACCCATACCTTTTCCTCTCCAAACAGACACCCAAACAGCCATAGTTGTTGGCAGTGGCAGGGGAACAAGTTGAACAACAACGCACGCAGCCGACCAAGTTTTCGATCAGTTCCGTTGGGCTCGATCTTTCTGGGTAGATTCTCGTCTAGGATCGAAACTCCATCGTGTGCGGTGGCGCTGTTTGTTGCACGTCGACGTGCAAGCAACGTGAGCCGTCAATGGATGTCTCTGCATAACCACACATCGGTGAAAGGTTTCCTCTCGGATGCGATGGACGGACCAGACTACTAAGTTATATTCATGCTGTTCTCGAGGAGAATAAGATGAAAGCCATCACGGTGAAAGCGAACGTTAGGAAACATTCGCCTCAATTTTTTTACTCCAATAAGAACAGGAACATACTGTAGTAATGCGGTCCACTTGGCACCACGAATCTGGAAGATGGACTCGGACCACACGACGCTCCGCGGTGAGGTTAAGACTGACCATAATGAAGAGTAACTCAGACTAGTAACATAAGCCATCACGGTGAAAGTGAACGTTAGGAAACATTCGCCTCAATTTTTTTACTCCAATAAGAACAGCAACATACTGTAGTAATACGGTCCACTTGGCGCCACGGATTTGGGAGATGGACTCGGACCACACGACGCTCTGCGGCGAGGTTAAGACTGGCCACAATGGAGAGTAATTTAGACTAGTAACATGCCTATGTTACTAGTCAATATTACTACCTCTATAGTGGTAAGTAACATTATGTGTGGTAACATGCAACACTTTATTTATTAGGCTATAGACTTATTTACCTTGATATGTGTGATGTTACTCATACTATCCCTTGTAGACTAGCCACAGTGGGAGTAACTTCGGTAGTAACATCGAGTCCAACTCAGCAATTTTGCTTATGTGGCAATGAGTTAATGAGGAGAGATGTAGTACTAGTAACTTAGCTAGTTACTGTAACATCACATGTCCCAATGCAATATGAGTCTATAACGTAATAAATGAAGCTTTGCATGTTACCACACTTATGTTACTACCCACTATTGAGGTAGTAGCATAGAGTAGTAACATGGGCATGTTACTATTCTATGTTACTACCCATTGTGGCTAGTCGTACATGCCTCTCTTTATTTATTTATTGCTTGCCACATCATCTATTTTACCTAGATATGTGTGATGTTACTATCTATATTACTTCATCGTGGATAGTCTAAACCAAACCAGTGGTCTGTGCCTGCCTGTTTTTGTCTACCCCGTGCGTACGTATACTTGCTCCGTCGCACACAACAGACTTAGTCAAGAAGCATACGCTTGGCAGGGACGACATTATGGCCACCCCTAACCGCCACCTTCCCCACCACCGTGAGCGCCATCAATGCCGTCCTCGCCTCGCCTTAAATCCCTCCTCCTACCCCTTCCCCTCCCTCCCTCCATCGCACATTGCCTGCTTACTGGCTCCCCGCCATTGCTGACCAGTGACCGCAACCACCACCTTCCTGCCACTATATATATACCCCGCGCGCGCTGACGCAGTGACAAATCGCACGGGCGGCGCGCGGCTTAGCTGTATTGCACTGTCCACCACCGCCAGCATCAAATATCTCCGGCGAGAGTTTCCGCGATATTTGTTTCTTTCCAGAGAGTTTTCCGGGAAGGGGGAGGAGGAGGAGCGGCGGCATGGTGTTCTTCTGCTTCCTGGTGGACCAGCGGCGGAAGGTGCGGAGCAGCAAGCCGGCGGCGGGGATCTGCTCGCGGTGCGGCGGCTGCGCCAGCGTGGCGGACATGGAGACGGCCACGCGGCTCTGCTACCTCCTCACCGTGCACCGCGTCACCTGGCGCGCCATCATCTGCACCTTCTGCGGCGCCATGCTCAAGTCCTACCGCCACTACAGGCTCTACTAGGCCGGCGGCCGACGCTGATTGATCTGCGCGCGCGACGGACGGCCGGCCGGCCACCGTCTCCACCCACGTCCCGTTTCCTGACTGACGGCCGGTGGAGCCTGCCTGTATGTGCTAGCTAGTTTTGTTTGCTCGATCTGCTTAATTTGTGTTTCAGGCATGCCCTCTAGCTTGAGCTTGGAGATTGTTACACCGGATGGATTCTTGTGGTCTTATGTACATATACGGAGTAGTATTATGCAAGGTGGCTAGTCTTGATTAGTTATTTAATTTCCTCCGAAATAAGGTTGCATTGCCTCGTCTTCTCAGTCTCCGTCGAGAGTGTAAAAACTGAGAAAGGGTTTTGCTCCGTGCATACAATAGGTGCCGGCTCCTCTGTTTATATGCATAGCAACGAGGTTGTTGCGTCCACAATCAGGAGCTAACAAACTGAATCTTATGGCTTTACAACTTGATACGCAAGTCTAGCTAACTATCTGGACTCTCTACATCATTGTCTGCACAACATCTACACGTATCTTAACAGACCCATAGGATTAGTTAGTAGGATCTCATGCAAGAGAGAAGGGGAGAAGTGTCAGAATCTTGTTATCCATCACTAAGTAGCTCCTCTTGTAATAGTAGCATGGCTGTTCATACATTTCCCCTCTCCTCTCCACGGCATTAACGTGTGGTTCCTCACACTTTTCATCTTTCTTTGTTGTTCGAGAAAATCACACTTTTCATCTGACAAGGCCCTATTGTCTGCTACTACTATGAGATATTTCGAAATAAACAAGACGGGGGATATTTGTGTGGCGTTGTTGTTAAAATTTGTTCTGTCAATTCCTGCGATCTTTTTTATTCTGTCAAAATTTTGGTCCGCTGGAGGGGAAAGCAATAGCGTTTGAAAATTGAAACCCCATGGCAGGCCGACCACCAACAAGTGAGCATTAACTGCATGTGCATGCATACGAGGACATATGGCACATGGATGTGGACAGCCCATACCAAACTACTCCTACTCTGGTGTAAATTTCGTTGGCGCACGATGTACAATGTCTGCGCCAGCTGGTGTATGTTGAAGGAAGTGATTTATTACAACTGTCACCAGAGCCCAGATGCCGTCGACAGGCCATTTCTACGGTCATGGTAATTGAGCACTCGGCACAGTGCACATGTGCAATTAATAATGTACAACTATTGTCAAGCAACTACGCAGTGAGTACTCTTCAGGAACCCTGCAACGGTAATTTTTAATGGACTGGGAGCGCGCCACTTGGCATGCTCTCAGCCGTCGCCACGTGTTGCGTTTTAAACGCTTCCTCTGATTTTTTTATTTCCTGTACACGTTTCTGGCATTTAGATGGATTTTTTGGTTTTTTGGCTTTTCGGTTTTTCACCGGTTTTGGCAAAAAAAACCCCGCAAACAATGTGTTTTTTTACTTCTTCCGGAGGCACGGATTTTCTTGTGCGATAAAAAAAATCATTTTTTTCCTTTCACAAGAGGCACATATTTACTTTTCGTGGATGCACGTATTTGCTTACTCAAGATGCATAGGCGTGCCTCTCGGAAAAGGAGAAAAACATTTTTTTTTGTTTTTTCCTTCTTTTCATGAGAGGCACAAATTATTTCTCATGTAGGTACGAATTTGTTTCCGCGAGATGGCAGTCGTGCCTTTCGGAAAAGAGGAAAAAACACATTTTTTCCTTCTACAAGAGGCATAGATCTATTTCTCACGGAGGCATGGATTTGTAGTCGTGCCTCTCGAAAAAGGAAAATAGGGGGGGGGGGTGGTCTTTCTTTCGTGAGAAGCACGTCTCTCGAAAAAGGGAAACAATATGTTTCTTTTTTTTCATTCCATGAGAGGCACAAATTTACATCTCATGGAGGCACGGATTTGCTTCCGCGAGAGGCATAGCCGTGCCTTTCGAAAAAGAAAAAAACACCTTTTTTTTTTCTTCCGTGTGAGGAACAGATCTATTTCTTGTGGAGGCATGGATTTGCAGTCGTGCCTCTAGAAAAATAAAAAAGCGTGTTTTTCTAAAAGAAAAATATTTTTTTTATTCCGTGAGAGGCACAAATTTACTTCTCATGGAGGCACGGATTTGCTTCTATGAGAGGCACAATCATGTCTCTCGGAAAAAGAGAAAATGTGTTTTTTAATTTTTCCACGAGAGGTGAAGGAAATATGCCCTAGAGGCAATAATAAAGTTATTATTTATTTTCACATATCATGATAAATGTTTAATATTCATGCTAGAATTGTATTAACCGGAAACATAATACATGTGTGAATACATAGACAAACATAATGTCACTAGTATGCCTCTACTTGACTAGCTCGTTAATCAAAGATGGTTAAGTTTCCTAACCATAGACATGAGTTGTCATTTGATTAACGGGATCACATCATTAAGAGAATGATGTGATTGACTTGACCCATTCCGTTAGCTTAGCACTTGATCGTTTAGTTTACTTCTATTGCTTTCTTCATGACTTATACATGTTCCTATGACTATGAGATTATGCAACTCCCGATTACCAGAGGAACACTTTGTGTGCTACCAAACGTCACAACATAACTGGGTGATTATAAAGGTGCTCTACAGGTGTCTCCGATGGTACTTGTTGAGTTGGCATTGATCGAGATTAGGATTTGTCACTCCGACTGTCGGAGAGGTATCTCTGGGCCCTCTCGGTAATGCACATCACAATAAGCCTTGCAAGCAATGTGACTAATGAGTTAGTTGCGGGATGATGCATTACGTAACGAGTAAAGAGACATGCCGGTAACGAGATTGAGCTAGGTATTGAGATTCCGACGATCGAATCTCGGGCAAGTAACATACCGATGACAAAGGGAACAACGTATGTTGTTATGCGGTTTGACCGATAAAGATCTTCATAGAATATGTGGGATCCAATATGAGCATCCAGGTTCCGCTATTGGTTATTGACCGGAGACGTGTCTCGGTCATGTCTACATAGTTCTCGAACCCGTAGGGTCCGCACGCTTAAAGTTCGGTGACGATTGGTATTATGAGTTTTGGTGTTTTGATGTACCGAAGGTAGTTCGGAGTCCCGGATATGATCACGGACATGACGAGGAGTCTTGAAATGGTCGAGACGTAAAGATCGATATATTGGACGACTATATTCGGACACCGGAAGTGTTCTGGGTGGTTTCGGAGAAAACCGGAGTGCCGGAGGGTTACCGGAACCCCCCGGGGAGAAATAGTGGGCCTTATGGGCCTTAGTGGAGAGAGAAAGGGTTGGCCTAGGGCAGACCGCGCGCGCCTTTCCCTCTGGTCCGAATTGGACTAGGAGAGGGGGGGGCGGCGCCCCCCTTTCCTTCTCCCTCTCCCCCTTCCTTTCCCCCTCCTAGTAGGAGTAGGAAAGAGGGGAGTCCTACTCCTACTAGGAGGAGGACTCCTCCTCCTGGCGCGCCTACAGGGGCCGGCCGGCCTCCCCCGTTGCTCCTTTATATACGGGGGCAGGGGGGCACCTCTAGACACACAAGTTGATCTGTTGATCTCTCCCAGCCATGTGCGGTGCCCCCCTCCACCATAATCCACCTCGATCATATCGTAGCGGTGCTTAGGCGAAGCCCTGCGTCGGTAGCATCATCATCACCGTCATCACGCCGTCGTGCTGACGAAACTCTCCGGCGAAGCTTTGCTGGATCGGAGCTCACGGGACGTCATCAAGTTGAACGTGTGCTGAACTCAGAGGTGCTGTGCGTTCGGTACTTGGATCGGTCGGATCGTGAAGACGTACGACTACATCAACCGCGTTGTGCTAACGCTTCCGCTTTCGGTCTACGAGGGTACGTGGACACACTCTCCCCTCTCGTTGCTATGCATCACCATGATCTTGCGTGTGCGCAGGAATTTTTTTGAAATTACTACGTTCCCTAACAGTGGTATCAGAGCCTGGTTTATGCGTAGATGTAATATGCACGAGTAGAACACAAGTGAGTTGTGGGCGATACAAGTCATACTGCTTACCAGCATGTCATACTTTGGTTCGGCGGTATTGTTGGATGAAGCGGCCCGGACCGACATTACGCGTACGCTTACGCGAGACTGGTTCTACCGACGTGCTTTGCACATAGGTGGCTGGCGGGTGTCAGTTTCTCCAACTTTAGTTGAACCGAGTGTGGCTACGCCGGTCCTTGAGAAGGTTAAAACAACACTAACTTGACGAACTATCGTTGTGGTTTTGATGCGTAGGTAAGAACGGTTCTTGCTCAGCCCGTAGCAGCCACGTAAAACTTGCAACAACAAAGTAGCGGACGTCTAAATTGTTTTTGCAGGGCATGTTGTGATGTGATATGATCAAGACATGATATGAGATGATCATGTTTTGTAACGGAGTTATCGGCAACTGGCAGGAGCCATATGGTTGTCGCTTTATTGTATGCAATGCAATCGCCCTGTAATTGCTTTACTTTATCACTAAGCGGTAGCGATAGTCGTAGAAGCAATAGTTGGCGAGACGACAACGATGCTACGATGGAGATCAAGGTGTCGCGCCGGTGACGATGGTGATCATGACGGTGCTTTGGAGATGGAGATCAAAGGCACAAGATGATGATGGCCATATCATATCACTTATATTGATTGCATGTGATGTTTATCCTTTATGCATCTTATTCTGCTTTGTTTGACGGTAGCATTATAAGATGATCTCTCACTAAATTTCAAGGTAAAAGTGTTCTCCCTGAGTATGCACCGTTGCCAAAGTTCGTCGTGCCGAGACACCACGTGATGATCGGGTGTGATAAGCTCAACGTTCATCTACAACGGGTGTAAGACAGTTTTACACACGCAGAATACTCGGGTTAAACTTGACGAGCCTAGCATATGCAGATATGGCCTCGGAACACTGAGACCGAAAGGTCGAGCGTGAATCATATAGTAGATATGATCAACATAGTGATGTTCACCATTGAAAACTACTCCATTTCACGTGATGATCGGTTATGGTTTAGTTGATATGGATCACGTGATCACTTAGATGATTAGAGGGATGTCTATCTAAGTGGGAGTTCTTAAGTAATATGATTAATTGAACTTAAATTTACCATGAACTTAGTATCTGATAGTATTTTGCTTGTCTATGTTGTTGTAGATAGATGGCCCGTGCTATTGTTCCGTTGAATTTTAATGCGTTCCTTGAGAAAGCAAAGTTGAAAGATGATGGTAGCAATTACACGGACTGGTCCGTAACTTGAGGATATCCTCATTGCTGCACAGAAGAATTACGTCCTGGAAGCACCGTTGGGTGCCAGGCCTGCTGCAGATGCAACTGACGACATTAAGAACGTCTGGCAGAGCAAAGCTGATGACTACTCGATAGTTCAGTGTGCCATGCTTTACGGCTTAGAACCGGGGCTTCAACGACGTTTTGAATGTCATGGAGCATATGAGATGTTCCAGGAGTTGAAGCTGATATTTCAAGCAAATGCCCGGATTGAGAGATATGAAGTCTCCAATAAGTTCTACAACTGCAAAATGGAGGAGAATAGTTCTGTCAGTGAACATATACTCAAAATGTCTGGGTATAACAATCACTTGATTCAACTGGGAGTTAATCTTCCGGATGATAGTGTCATTGATAGAATTCTTCAATCACTGCCACCAAGCTACAAGAGCTTCGTGATGAACTATAAAATGCAAGGGATGGATAAGACAATTCCCGAGCTCTTCGCAATGCTAAAGGTTGCGGAGGTAGAAATCAAGAAGGAGCATCAAGTCTTGATGGTCAACAAGACCACCAGTTTCAAGAAAAAGGGTAAAGTGAAGAAGAAGGGGAACTTCAAGAAGAACAGCAAACAAGTTGATGCTCAAGAGAAGAAACCCAAGTCTGGACCTAAGCCTGAGACTGAGTGCTTCTACTGCAAACAGACTGGTCACTGGAAGCGGAACTGCCCCAAGTATTTGGCGGATAAGAAGGATGGCAAGGTGAACAAAGGTATATGTGATATACATGTTATTGATGTGTACCTTACTAGAGCTCGCAGTAGCACCTGGGTATTTGATACTGGTTCTGTTGCTAATATTTGCAACTCGAAACAGGGACTACGGATTAAGCGAAGACTGGCTAAGGACGAGGTGACGATGCGCGTGGGAAATGGTTCCAAAGTCGATGTGATCGCCGTCGGCACGCTACCTCTACATCTACCTTCGGGATTAGTTTTAGACCTAAATAATTGTTATTTGGTGCCAGCGTTAAGCATGAACATTATATCTGGATCTTGTTTGATGCGAGACGGTTATTCATTTAAATCTGAGAATAATGGTTGTTCTATTTATATGAGTAATATCTTTTATGGTCATGCACCCTTGAAGAGTGGTCTATTTGTGATGAATCTCGATAGTAGTGATACACATATTCATAATGTTGAAGCCAAAAGATGCAGAGTTGATAATGATAGTGCAACTTATTTGTGGCACTGCCGTTTGGGTCATATTGGTGTAAAGCGCATGAAGAAACTCCATACTGATGGACTTTTGGAATCACTTGATTATGAATCACTTGGTACTTGCGAACCATGCCTCATGGGCAAGATGACTAAAACGCCGTTCTCCGGAACAATGGAGCGAGCAACAGATTTGTTGGAAATCATACATACTGATGTATGTGGTCCGATGAATATTGAGGCTCGCGGCGGGTATCGTTATTTTCTCACCTTCACAGATGATTTGAGCAGATATGGGTATATCTACTTAATGAAACATAAGTCTGAAACATTTGAAAAGTTCAAAGAATTTCAGAGTGAAGTGGAAAATCATCGTAACAAGAAAATAAAGTTTCTATGATCTGATCGTGGAGGAGAATATTTGAGTTACGAGTTTGGTCTACATTTGAAACAATGCGGAATAGTTTCGCAACTCACGCCACCCGGAACACCACAACGTAATGGTGTGTCCGAACGTCGTAATCATACTTTACAAGATATGGTGCAATCTATGATGTCTCTTACTGATTTACCGCTATCGTTTTGGGGTTATGCTTTAGAGACGGCTGCATTCACGTTAAATAGGGCACCATCGAAATCCGTTGAGACGACGCCTTATGAACTGTGGTTTGGCAAGAAACCAAAGTTGTCATTTCTTAAAGTTTGGGGTTGCGATGCTTATGTGAAAAAGTTTCAACCTGATAAGCTCGAACCCAAATCGGAGAAATGTGTCTTCATAGGATACCCAAAGGAAACTGTTGGGTACACCTTCTATCACAGATCCGAAGGCAAGACATTCGTTGCTAAGAATGGATCCTTTCTAGAGAAGGAGTTTCTCTCGAAAGAAGTGAGTGGGAGGAAAGTAGAACTTGATGAGGTAACTGTACCTGCTCCCTTATTGGAAAGTAGTTCATCACAGAAATCTGTTCCTGTGACTCCTACACCAATTAGTGAGGAAGCTAATGATGATGATCATGTAACTTCAGATCAAGTTACTACTGAACCTCGTAGGTCAACCAGAGTAAGATCCACACCAGAGTGGTACGGTAATCCTATTCTGGATGTCATGTTGCTTGACCAAGGCGAACCTACGAACTATGAAGAAGCGATGGTGAGCCCAGATTCCGCAAAATGGCTTGAGGCCATGAAATCTGAGATGGGATCCATGTATGAGAACAAAGTGTGGACTTTGGTTGACTTGCCCGATGATCGGCAAGCCATAGAGAATAAATGGATCTTCAAGAAGAAGACTGACGCTGACGGTAATGTTACTGTCTACAAAGCTTGACTTGTTGCGAAAGGTTTTTGACAAGTTCAAGGGGTTGACTACGATGAGACTTTCTCATGCGTAGCGATGCTTAAGTCTGTCCGAATCATGTTAGCAATTTCCGCATTTTATGATTATGAAATTTGGCAAATGGATGTCAAAACTGCATTCCTGAATGGATTTCTGGAAGAAGAGTTGTATATGATGCAACCGGAAGGTTTTGTCGATCCAAAGGGAGCTAACAAAGTGTGCAAGCTCCAGCGATCCATTTATGGACTGGTGCAAGCCTCTCGGAGTTGGAATAAACGTTTTGATAGTGTGATCAAAGCATATGGATTTATACAGACTTTTGGAGAAGCCTGTATTTACAAGAAAGTGAGTGGGAGCTCTGTAGCATTTCTGATATTATATGTGGATGACATATTGCTGATTGGAAATGATATAGAATTTCTGGATAGCATAAAAGGATACTTGAATAAAAGTTTTTCAATGAAAGACCTCGGTGAAGCTGCTTACATATTGGGCATCAAGATCTATAGAGATAGATCAAGACGCTTGATAGGACTTTCACAAAGCACATACCTTGACAAAGTTTTGAAAAAGTTCAAAATGGATCAAGCAAAGAAAGGGTTCTTGCCTGTGTTACAAGGTGTGAAGTTGAGTCAGACTCAATGCCCGACCACTGCAGAAGATAGAGAGAAAATGAAAGATGTTCCCTATGCTTCAGCCATAGGCTCTATCATGTATGCAATGCTGTGTACCAGACCTGATGTGTGCCTTGCTATTAGCTTAGCAGGGAGGTACCAAAGTAATCCAGGAGTGGATCACTGGACAGCGGTCAAGAACATCCTGAAATACCTGAAAAGGACTAAGGATATGTTTCTCGTTTATGGAGGTGACAAAGAGCTAGTCGTAAATGGTTACGTCGATGCAAGCTTTGACACTGATCCGGACGATTCTAAATCGCAAACCGGATACGTGTTTACATTGAACGGTGGAGCTGTCAGTTGGTGCAGCTCTAAAACAAAGCGTCGTGGCGGGATCTACGTGTGAAGCGGAGTACATAGCTGCTTCGGAAGCAGCAAATGAAGGAGTCTGGATGAAGGAGTTCATATCCGATCTAGGTGTCATACCTAGTGCATCGGGACCAATGAAAATCTTTTGTGACAATACTGGTGCAATTGCCTTGGCAAAGGAATCCAGATTTCACAAGAGAACCAAGCACATCAAGAGACGCTTCAATTCCATCCGGGATCAAGTCCAGGTGGGAGACATAGAGATTTGCAAGATACATACGGATCTGAATGTTGCAGACCCGTTGACTAAGCCTCTTCCACGAGCAAAACATGATCAGCACCAAAACTCCATGGGTGTTAGAATCATTACTGTGTAATCTAGATTATTGACTCTAGTGCAAGTGTGAGACTGAAGGAAATATGCCCTAGAGGCAATAATAAAGCTATTATTTATTTACTCATATCATGATAAATGTTTATTATTCATGCTAGAATTGTATTAACCGGAAACATAATACATGCGTGAATACATAGACAAACATAATGTCACTAGTATGCCTCTACTTGACTAGCTCGTTAATCAAAGATGGTTAAGTTTCCTAACCATAGACATGAGTTGTCATTAGACTAACGGGATCACATCATTAGGAGAATGATGTGATTGACTTGACCCATTCCGTTAGCTTAGCACTTGATCGTTTAGTTTACTTCTATTGCTTTCTTCATGACTTATACATGTTCCTATGACTATGAGATTATGCAACTCCCGATTACCGGAGGAACACTTTGTGTGCTACCAAATGTCACAACGTAACTGGGTGATAATAAAGGTGCTCTACAGGTGTCTCCGATGGTACTTGTTGAGTTGGCATAGATCGAGATTAGGATTTGTCACTCCGACTGTCGGAGAGGTATCTCTGGGCCCTCTCGGTAATGTACATCACAATAAGCCTTGCAAGCAATGTGACTAATGAGTTAGTTGCGGGATGATGCATTACGTAACGAGTAAAGAGACTTGCCAGTAATGAGATTGAGCTAGGTATTGAGATACCGACGATCGAATCTCGGGCAAGTAACATACCGATGACAAAGGGAACAACGTATGTTGTTATGCGGTTTGACCGATAAAGATCTTCGTAGAATATGTGGGAGCCAATATGAGCATCCAGGTTCCGCTATTGGTTATTGACCGGAGACGTGTCTCGGTCATGTCTACATAGTTCTCGAACCCGTAGGGTCCGCACGCTTAAAGTTCGGTGACGATCGGTATTATGAGTTTTTGTGTTTTGATGTACTGAAGGTAGTTCGGAGTCCCGGATATGATCACGGACATGACGAGGAGTCTCGAAATGGTCAAGATGTAAAGATCAATATATTGGACGACTATATTCGGACACCGGAAGTGTTCCGGGTGGTTTCGGAGAAAACCGGAGTGCCGGAGGGTTACCGGAACCCCCCGGGAGAAATAGTGGGCCTTATGGGCCTTAGTGGAGAGACAGAGGGCTGGCCTAGGGCAGACCGCGCGCCCCTCCCCCTCTGGTCCGAATTGGACTAGGAGAGGGGGGGCGGCGCCCCCCTTTCCTTCTCCCTCTCCCCCTTCCTTCCCCCCTCCTAGTAGGAGTAGGAAAGAGGGGAGTCCTACTCCTACTAGGAGGAGGACTCCTCCTCCTAGCGTGCCTACAGGGGCCGGCTGGCCTCCCCCTTGCTCCTTTATATACGGGGGCAGGGGGGGCACCTCTAGACACACAAGTTGATCTGTTGATCTCTCCCAGCCGTGTGCGGTGCCCCCCTCCACCATAATCCACCTCGATCATATCGTAGCGGTGCTTAGGCGAAGCCCTGCATCGGTAGCATAATCATCACCGTCATCACGCCGTCGTGCTGACGAAACTCACCGGTGAAGCTTTGCTGGATCGGAGCTCGCGGGACGTCATCGAGTTGAACGTGTGCTGAACTCGGAGGTGCCGTGCGTTCGGTACTTGGATCGGTCGGATCGTGAAGACGTACGACTACATCAACCGCGTTGTGCTAACGCTTCCGCTTTCGGTCTACGAGGGTACGTGGACACACTCTCCCCTCTCGTTGCTATGCATCACCATGATCTTGCGTGTGCGTAGGATTTTTTTTGAAATTACTACGTTCCCCAACAAGAGGCACATATTTTCTTCTGCTGGAGGCAATGATTTCCTTCCTTGAGAGGCACGGTTGTGCCTTTTAGGATAATGGAAAAACGTGCTCCCAGTTCGAGTTTTATGGAAAAAGTTCTCCCGCCCCGCTGCCACTTCTGTTGGGGAACGTTGCATAAAAAACAAAAACAAAATCTACGCACACGCAAGATCTATCCATGGAGATGCATAGCAACGAGAGGGGAGAGTGTGTCTACGTACCCTCGTAGACCGTAAGCGGAATCGTTTATTAACGCGTTTGATGTAGTCGAACTTCTTCGCGATCCAACCGATCAAGTACCGAATGTACGGCACCTCCGCGTTCAACACACGTTCAGCTCGGTGACGTCCTTGCCTTCTTGATCCAGCAAGACGGGCGAAGTAGTGGATGAGTTCCGGCAGCACGACGGCGTGGTGATGGTGGTGGTGATGCTATCTCCGCAGGGCTTTGCCTAAGCACTACGAAAATGTGACCGAGAAACGAAACTGTGGAGAGGGGCGCCCCACACGGCTAAGAGATTGTCATCGTCCTTGTGTGGCACCCCCTCCCACAAATATATAGGTGGGGGGGGGGGGAGAGGGGAGGCAGCCAGGAGGCACCCCAAGGGTGGCCGAATCCCCTTTGGGCTCCTGCCCTTGGCCGCCCACCCCCTTTCCTTGTATGTGCGCGGGAGGAAGGCAGGAGGAGGTGCACCCCCTTCCTTTCTCTTATGAGGAGGGAAAGGCAGGAGGGGCCAACTCCCCCCTTCCTTCCCCTAGGGCCGGCGGCTAGGGAGAGGGGCACACCAGCCCCTTGTGGGCTGGTGTGTTCCCCCTTTGGCCCATTAAGCCCATATAGCCTCCCGGGGCTTCCCGGAACCCCTTCCGGTGATCCGATGACTTCCCGGTACCTCCCGAAACTCTTCCGGTGTTCAAATTGTTGGGGATCGTAGCAGAATTTTAAAATTTTCTACGCATCACCAAGATCCATCTATGGAGTTTACTAGCAACGAGAAAGAAGGAGTGCATCTACATACCCTTGTAGATCGCGAGCGGAAGCGTTCAAGTGAACGGGGTTGATGGAGTCGTACTCGTCGTGATCCAAATCACCGATGACCGAGCGCCGAGCGGACGGCACCTCCGCGTTCAACACACGTACGGAGCAGCGATGTCTCCTCCTTCTTGATCCAGCAAGGGGGAAGGAGAGGTTGATGGAGATCCAGCAGCACGACGGCGTGGTGGTGGAAGTAGCGGGGATCCCGGCAGGGCTTCGCCAAGCGCAAACGGGAGGGAGAGGTGTCACGGGAGGGAGAGGGAGGCGCCAGGGGCTAGGGTACTGCTGCCCTCCCTCCCCCCACTATATATAGGGGTCCTGGGGGGGGGCGCCGGCCCCCTGGAGATCCCATCTGAGGGGGGGGGGGGCGGCGGCCAAGGGGGTGGCTTGCCCCCCAAGCCAAGTGGGGCGCCCCCTACCCCCAGGGTTTCCAACCCTAGGCGCAGGGGAGGCCCAAGGGGGGCGCACCAGCCCACCAGTGGCTGGTTCCCCTCCCCACTTCAGCCCATGGGCCCTCCGGGATAGGTGGCCCCACCCGATGGACCCCCGGGACCCTTCCGGTGGTCCCGGTACAATACCGATAACCCCCGAAACTTTCCCGGTGGCCGAAACTGGATTTCCTATATATAATTCTTCACCTCCGGACCATTCCGGAACTCCTCGTGATGTCCGGGATCTCATCCGGGATTCCGAACAACTTTCGGGTTTCCGCATACTAATATCTCTACAACCCTAGCGTCACTGAACCTTAAGTGTGTAGACCCTACGGGTTCGGGAGACATGCAGACATGACCGAGACGACTCTCCGGTCAATAACCAACAGCGGGATCTGGATACCCATGTTGGCTCCCACATGTTCCACGATGATCTCATCGGATGAACCACGATGTCGAGGATTCAATCAATCCCGTATACAATTCCCTTTGTCAATCGGTACGTTACTTGCCCGAGATTCGATCGTCGGTATCCCAATACCTTGTTCAATCTCGTTACCGGCAAGTCACTTTACTCGTACCGTAATGCATGATCCCATGGCTAACTCCTTAGTCACATTGAGCTCATTATGATGATGCATTACCGAGTGGGCCCAGAGATACCTCTCCGTCATACGGAGTGACAAATCCCAGTCTCGATCCGTGCCAACCCAACAGACACTTTCGGAGATACCCGTAGTGCACCTTTATAGTCACCCAATTACGTTGTGACGTTTGGTACACCCAAAGCACTCCTACGGCATCCGGGAGTTGCACGATCTCATGGTCTAAGGAAATGATACTTGACATTGGAAAAGCTCTAGCAAACGAACTACACGATCTTTTGTGCTATGCTTAGGATTGGGTCTTGTCCATCACATCATTCTCCTAATGATGTGATCCCGTTATCAATGATATCCAATGTCCATAGTCAGGAAACCATGACTATTTGTTGATCAACAAGCTAGTCAACTAGAGGCTCACTAGGGACATGTTGTGGTCTATGTATTCATACATGTATTACGATTTCCGGATAACACAATTATAGCATGAACAATAGACAATTATCATGAACAAGGAAATATAATAATAACCATTTTATTATTGCCTCTAGGGCATATTTCCAACAGTCTCCCACTTGCACTAGAGTCAATAATCTAGTTACATTGTGATGAATCGAACACCCATAGAGTTCTGGTGTTGATCATGTTTTGCTCTAGGGAGAGGTTTAGTCAACGGATCTGCTACATTCAGGTCCGTATGTACTTTACAAATATCTATGTCTCCATTTTGAACACTTTCACGAATGGAGTTGAAGCGACGCTTGATATGCCTGGTCTTCCTGTGAAACCTGGGCTCCTTGGCAAGGGCAATAGCTCCAGTGTTGTCACAGAAGAGAGTCATCGGGCCCGACGCATTGGGAATCACCCCTAGGTCGGTAATGAACTCCTTCATCCAGATTGCTTCTTGCGCTACCTCTGAGGCCGCCATGTACTCTGCTTCACATGTAGATCCCGCCACGACGCTTTGCTTGCAACTGCACCAGCTTACTGCCCCTCCATTCAAAATATACATGTATCCGGTTTGTGACTTCGAGTCATCCAGATCTGTGTCGAAGCTAGCGTCGACGTAACCCTTTACGACGAGCTCTTCGTCACCTGCATATACGAGAAACATATCCTTAGTCCTTTTCAGGTACTTCAGGATATTCTTGACCGCTGTCCAGTGTTCCATGCCGGGATTACTTTGGTACCTTCCTACCAAACTTACGGCAAGGTTTACATCAGGTCTGGTACACAGCATGGCATACATAATAGACCCTATGGCCGAGGCATAGGGGATGACACTCATCTTTTCTCTATCTTCTGCCGTGGTCGGGCATTGAGCCGTGCTCAATTGCACACCTTGCAATACAGGCAAGAACCCCTTCTTGGACTGATCCATATTGAACTTCTTCAATATCTTGTCAAGGTACGTACTCTGTGAAAGACCAATGAGGCGTCTTGATCTATCTCTATAGATCTTGATGCCTAATATATAAGCAGCTTCTCCAAGGTCCTTTATTGAAAAACACTTATTCAAGTAGGCCTTTATACTTTCCAAGAATTCTATATCATTTCCCATCAATAGTATGTCATCCACATATAATAAGAGAAATGCTACAGAGCTCCCACTCACTTTCTTGTAAACACAGGCTTCTCCATAAGTCTGTGTAAACCCAAACGCTTTGATCATCTCATCAAATCGAATGTTCCAACTCCGAGATGCTTGCACCAGCCCATAGATGGAGCGCTGGAGCTTGCATACCTTGTTAGCATTCTTAGGATCGACAAAACCTTCCGGCTGCATCATATACAATTCTTCCTTAAGAAAGCCGTTAAGGAATGCCGTTTTGACGTCCATTTGCCATATCTCATAATCATAGAATGCGGCAATTGCTAACATGATTCGGACGGACTTCAGCTTCGCTACGGGTAAGAAAGTCTCATCGTAGTCAACCCCTTGAACTTGTCGATAACCCTTAGAGACAAGTCAAGCCTTATAGATGGTCACGTTACCATCCGCGTCTGTCTTCTTCTTAAAGATCCATTTATTTTCTATGGCTCGCCGATCATCGGGCAAGTCAGTCAAAGTCCATACTTCGTTGTCATACATGGATCCTATCTCGGATTGCATGGCTTCAAGCCATTTGTTGGAATCCGGGCCCGCCATCGCTTCTTCATAGTTCGAAGGTTCACCGTTGTCTAACAACATGATTTCCAGGACAGGGTTGCCGTACCACTCTGGTGCGGAACGTGTCCTTGTGGACCTACGAAGTTCAGCAGTAACTTGATCCGAAGCTTCATGATCTTCATCATTAACTTCCTCCCCAGTCGGTGTAGGCACCACAGGAACATCTTCCCGCGCTGCGCTACTTTCCGGTTCGGAAGGGGTGACTATCACCTCATCAAGTTCCACTTTCCTCCCACTCACTTCTTTCGAGAGAAACTCTTTCTCCAGAAAGGACCCGTTCTTGGCAACAAAGATCTTGCCTTCGGATCTGAGGTAGAAGGTATACCCAATGGTTTCCTTAGGGTATCCTATGAAGACGCATTTTTCCGACTTGGGTTCGAGCTTTTCAGGTTGAAGTTTCCTGACATAAGCATCGCATCCCCAAACTTTTAGAAACGACAGCTTAGGTTTCTTCCCAAACCATAATTCATACGGTGTCGTCTCAACGGATTTTGACAGAGCCCTATTTAAAGTGAATGCGGCAGTCTCTAAAGCATAGCCCCAAAATGAGAGCGGTAGATCGGTAAGAGACATCATAGATCGCACCATATCCAATAGAGTGCGATTACGACGTTCGGACACACCATTTCGCTGAGGTGTTCCAGGCGGCGTGAGTTGTGAAACTATTCCACATTTCCTTAAGTGTGTGCCAAATTTGTGACTTAAATATTCCCCTCCATGATCTGATCGTAGGAACTTTATTTTTCTGTCACGTTGATTCTCAATCTCACTCTGAAATTCCTTGAACTTTTCAAAGGTCCCAGACTTGTGTTTCATTAGGTAGACATACCCATATCTACTTAAATCATCAGTGACAGTGAGAACATAACGATAGCCTCCGCGAGCCTCAACACTCATTGGACCGCATACATCAGTATGTATGATTTCTAATAAGTTGGTTGCTCGCTCCATTGTTCCGGAGAACGGAGTCTTGGTCATTTTGCCCATGAGGCATGGTTCGCATGTGTCAAATGATTCATAATCGAGAGACTCTAAAAGTCCATCAGCATGGAGCTTCTTCACGCGCTTGACACCAATGTGACCAAGGCGGCAGTGCCACAAGTATGTGGGACTATCGCTATCAACTTTACATCTTTTGGTATTCACACTATGAATATGTGTAACATCACGTTCGAGATTCATTAAGAATAAACCATTAACCAGCGGGGCATGACCATAAAACATATCTCTCATATAAATAGAACAACCATTATTCTCGGATTTAAATGAGTAGCCATCTCGAATTAAACGAGATCTTGATACAATGTTCATGCTCAAAGCTGGTACTAAATAACAATTATTGAGGTTTAAAACTAATCCCGTAGGTAAATGTAGAGGCAGCGTGCCGACGGCGATCACATCGACCTTGGAACCATTCCCGATGCGCATCGTCACCTCGTCCTTCGCCAGTCTCCGCTTATTCCGCAACTCCTGTTTTGAGTTACAAATATGAGCAACCGCACCGGTATCAAATACCCAGGAGCTACTACGAGTACTGGTAAGGTACACATCAATTACATGTATATCACATATACCTTTGGTGTTGCTGGCCTTCTTGTCCGCTAAGTATTTGGGGAAGTTCCGCTTCCAGTGACCACTTCCCTTGCAATAAAAGCACTCAGTCTCAGGCTTGGGTCCATTCTTTGACTTCTTCCCAGCAACTGGCTTACCGGGCGCGGCAACTCCCTTGCCATCCTTCTTGAAGTTCTTCTTACCCTTGCCTTTCTTGAACTTAGTGGTTTTATTCACCATCAACACTTGACGTTCCTTTTTGATCTCCACCTCCGCTGATTTCAGCATTGAATATACTTCAGGAATGGTCTTTTCCAGCCCATGCATATTGAAGTTCATCACAAAGCTCTTGTAGCTAGGTGGAAGTGACTGAAGGATTATGTCAATGACCGCGTCACCCGGGAGATTAACTCCCAGCTGAGACAAGCGGTTGTGTAACCCAGACATTTTGAGTATGTGCTCACTGACAGAACTATTTTCCTCCATTTTACAACTGAAGAATTTGTCGGAGACTTCATATCTCTCGACCCGGGCATGAGCTTGGAAAACCATTTTCAGCTCTTCGAACATCTCATATGCTCCATGTTTCTCAAAACGCTTTTGGAGCCCCGGTTCTAAGCTGTAAAGCATGCCGCACTGAATGAGGGAGTAATCATCAGCACGTGATTGCCAGGCGTTCATAACGTCTTGGTTCTCTGGGATGGGTGCTTCACCTAGCGGTGCTTCTAGGACATAATCTTTCTTGGCAGCTATGAGGATGATCCTCAGGTTCCGGACACAGTCCGTATAGTTGCTGCCATCATCTTTCAGCTTGGTTTTCTCTAGGAACGCGTTGAAGTTGAGGGCAACGTGGGCCATTTGATCTACAAGACATATTGTAAAGATTTTAGACTAAGTTCATGATAATTAAGTTCATCTAATCAAATTATACAATGAACTCCCACTCAGATAGACATCCCTCTAGTCATCTAAGTGAAACATGATCCGAGTTAACTAGGCCGTGTCCGATCATCACGTGAGACGGACTAGTCAACATCGGTGAACATCTTCATGTTGATCGTATCTTCTATACGACTCATGCTCGACCTTTCGGTCTTCCGTGTTCCGAGGCCATGTCTGTACATGCTAGGCTCGTCAAGTCAACCTAAGTGTATTGCGTGTGTTCCGAGGCCATGTATGTACATGCTAGGCTCGTCAACACCCGTTGTATGCGAACGTTAGAATCTATCACACCCGATCATCACGTGGTGCTTCGAAACAACGAACCTTCGCAACGGTGCACAGTTAGGGGGAACACTTTCTTGAAATTATTATAAGGGATCATCTTACTTACTACCGTCGTACTAAGCAAATAAGATGTATAACATGATAAACATCACATGCAATCAAATAGTGACATTATATGACCAATATCATTTTGCTCCTTTTGATCTCCATCTTCGGGACGCCATGATCATCTTCGTCACCGGCATGACACCATGATCTCCATCATCGTGACTTCATGAAGTTGTCACGCCAACGATTACTTCTACTTCTACGGCTAACGCATTTAGCAATAAAGTAAAGTAATTTACATGGCGTTATTCAATGACACGCAGGTCATACAAAAAATAAAGACAACTCCTATGGCTCCTGGCGGTTGTCATACTCATCGACATGCAAGTCATGATTCCTATTACAAGAACATGATCAATCTCATACATCACATATATCATTCATCACATCTTCTGGCCATATCACATCACAAGGCACATGCTGCAAAAACAAGTTAGACGTCCTCTAATTGTTGTTGCAAGTTTTTACGTGGCTTCTATAGGTTTCTAGCAAGAACGTTTCTTACCTACGTAAAACCACAACGTGATATGCCAATTTCTATTTACCCTTCATAAGGACCCTTTTCATCGAATCCGTTCCGACTAAAGTGGGAGAGACAGACACCCGCTAGCCACCTTATGCAACTAGTGCATGTCAGTCGGTGGAACCTGTCTCACGTAAGCGTACGTGTAAGGTCGGTCCGGGCCGCTTCATCCCACAATACCGCCGAAACAAGATAAGACTAGTAGTGGCAAGAAAAATTGACAACATCTACGCCCACAACTGCTTTGTGTTCTACTCGTGCATAGAAACTACGGATAGGCCTGGCTCATGATGCCACTGTTGGGGATCGTAGCAGAATTTTAAAATTTTCTACGCATCACCAAGATCCATCTATGAAGTTTACTAGCAACGAGAAAGAAGGAGTGCATCTACATACCCTTGTAGATCGCGAGCGGAAGCGTTCAAGTGAACGGGGTTGATGGAGTCGTACTCGTCGTGATCCAAATCACCGATGACCGAGCGCCGAACGGACGACACCTCCGCGTTCAACACACGTACGGAGCAGCGACGTCTCCTCCTTCTTGATCCAGCAAGGGGGAAGGAGAGGTTGATGGAGATCCAGTAGCACGACGGCATGGTGGTGGAAGTAGCGGGGATCCCGGCAGGGCTTCGCCAAGCGCAAACGGGAGGGAGAGGTGTCACGGGAGGGAGAGGGAGGCGCCAGGGGCTAGGGTACTGCTGCCCTCCCTCCCCCCACTATATATAGGGGTCCTGGGGGGGGGGGGCGCCGGCCCCCTGGAGATCCCATCTGGGGGGGGGGGGGGGGGGGCGGCCAAGGGGGTGGCTTGCCCCCCAAGCCAAGTGGGGCGCCCCCACCCCCAGGGTTTCCAACCCTAGGCGCAGGGGAGGCCCAAGGGGGGCGCACCAGCCCACCAGTGACTGGTTCCCCTCCCCACTTCAGCCCATGGGGCCCTCCGGGATAGGTGGCCCCACCCGGTGGACCCCCGGGACCCTTCCGGTGGTCCCGGTACAATACCGATAACCCCCGAAACTTTCCCGGTGGCCGAAACTGGACTTCCTATATATAATTCTTCACCTCCGGACCATTCCGGAACTCCTCGTGATGTCCGGGATCTCATCCGGGACTCCGAACAACTTTCGGGTTTCCGCATACTAATATCTCTACAACCCTAGCGTCACTGAACCTTAAGTGTGTAGACCCTACGGGTTCGGGAGACATGCAGACATGACCGAGACGACTCTCTGGTCAATAACCAACAGCGGGATCTGGATACCCATGTTGGCTCCCACATGTTCCAAGATGATCTCATCGGATGAACCACGATGTCGAGGATTCAATCAATCCCGTATACAATTCCCTTTGTCAATCGGTACGTTACTTGCCCGAGATTCGATCGTCGGTATCCCAATACCTTGTTCAATCTCGTTACCGGCAAGTCACTTTACTCGTACCGTAATGCATGATCCCGTGGCTAACTCCTTAGTCACATTGAGCTCATTATGATGATGCATTACCGAGTGGGCCCAGAGATACCTCTCCGTCATACGGAGTGACAAATCCCAGTCTCGATCCGTGCCAACCCAACAGACACTTTCGGAGATACCCGTAGTGCACCTTTATAGTCACCCAGTTACGTTGTGACGTTTGGTACACCCAAAGCACTCCTACGGCATCCGGGAGTTGCACGATCTCATGGTCTAAGGAAATGATACTTGACATTGGAAAAGCTCTAGCAAACGAACTACACGATCTTTTGTGCTATGCTTATGTAACGCCCACGATGCGGCTATATCTCCCACGTGTCGAGGCACGACTTAGAGGCATAACCGCATAGTGGTTTTGTCGCAAGAAGGGTCATCTTCACACAATCCCATGTAATGAACAAGAATGGGATAAAGAGTTGGCTTACAATCGCCACTTCACACAATACATAAATATCATCATACATCATCCAAAATACAATCATATAGACCGACTACGGTCAAAGTCCAGATGAAAAATAAGACAACCCCAAATGCTAGATCCCCGATCGTCCCAACTGGGCTCCACTACTGATCATCAGGAAAAGACACATAGTAACGACCACGTTCCTCGTCGAACTCCCACTTGAGGTCGACGCCATCGTCTGCACTGGCATCGTCGACACCTGCAACTGTTGTTGGAAGTATCTGTGAGTCACGGGGACTCAGCAATCTCACACCCGCGAGATCAAGACTATTTAAGCTTATAGGACAAGAGGTGCAACGAGGTGGAGCTGCAGTGGCAAAGCATATATGGTGGCTACATTGCGCAACTGAGAGCGAGAAGAGAAGCAATGGAACGGACGTCATCTAGCAATGACCAAGAAGAGGTCCTGAACACCTACTTACGTCAAACATAACACAGACCATGTTCACTTCCTGGACTCCGCCGAGAAGAGACCATCACGGTTACACACGCACTTGGTGTATTTTAATTGGGTCAAGTGACAAGTTATCTACAACCGGACATTAACAAATTCCCATCTGCCTCATAACCGCGGGCACGGCTTTCGAAAGATAATACCCTGCAGGGGTGTCCCAACTTAGCCCATCATAAGCTCTCACGGTCAACGAAGGATAAACCTTCTCCCGGAAAGACCCGATCAGTCTCAGAATCCCGGTTTACAAGACATCTCGACAATGGTAAAACAAGACCAGCAAAGCCGCCCGAATGTGCCGACAAATCCCGATAGGAGCTGCACATATCTCGTTCTCAGGGAACACCGGATAAGTCAAGCTACGAGTAAAACCAGACCTCGAGTTTCCCCGAGGTGGCCCTGCAGGCTGCTCGGTTCGGATCAACACTCGAAGGAGCACTGGCCCGAGGGGGGTTAAAATAAGATGACCCTCGGGCTCGCGAAAACCCGGGGGAAAAGGCTTAGGCGGCAAATAGTAAAACCAAAGTTGGGCCTTGCTGGAGGAGTTTTATTCAAGGCGAACTGTCAAGGGGGTCCCATAAATCACCCGACCGCGTAAGGAACGCAAACTCAAGGAACATAATCCCGGTATAACAGTAACTAGGGCGGCAAAAGTGGAACAAATCACCAGGCATAAGGCCGAGCCTTCCACCCTTTACCAAAATATATATAGATGCATTAATTAAATAAGAGATATTGTGATATCCCAACATATCCATGTTCCGACATGGAAGAAACTTCAACTTCACCTGCAACTAGCAACGCTATAAGAGGGGCTGAGCAAAAGCGGTAACATAGCCAAACAACGGTTTGCTAGGAAAGGATGGTTAGGGCTGACATGGCTGACATAGGAGACAAGATATAGCAAGTGATAGGTAGCGAGCATGGCAATAGAGCGAACAACTAGCATAGCAAAGATAGAAGTGATTTCGAGGGGTGGTCATCTTGCCTGCAAGATTCTCAGAGTTGTCGAAAGCTTGATCCTCGTAAGCGTACTCGACAGGTTCCTCATTCACGAACTCGTCTCCCGGCTCTACCCTAGACAAGAACACCAACAAACGGAACCACAATCAACAACGAGAAATGCACAAGCAACATGATGCAAAACATGTATGATATGCAAGATATGATATGCGATGCATATGCGTGCTCCGGAAGGAAAATGATGAACATGGCAGTAACTTGGCAAACCAAGCATGCCACTGGAAAGATGAGATGATTTCGGTCGAAATCGATATAAAGATCACCGGAATCGGATGCACGGTTTGCAAATGGCAAGCAAAACAAGAATGACCCTAATCTGCGATAAACAGCAAGATAGCACTTAAAATGCAACAAGTAGCAATGCTACAGCACCCCAACATAGCAACAAAGCACATGGAAGTAATCTACAGGAGATGCTTGACAAAAGATGAACACTGAGATACGGCTAGTTCACAACATATCAAGCTCAAACAAGCATGGCAAAAGTGCAAAAGATTACAGGTTCACAGACTTTGTGAAAAACTGGACATGGCAGAAATCAGCATCAGGTAGCAATGTTGAGAGCACGAAATCAACATGCTACAGGAACTTAACATAGCAAAACAAGGCATGGTAGTGTTCTACTAAATGCACATGACAAAAGTCCCTTACTGACCATAAGCCAAAAAGGACCAGAAGATATGGTGGCAAGCATGTAAACATAGCAAGTTTCGTTATCAGGTTTTCAGACTTAGCAGAAAACAGAGCATGGCAGAAATGTTAATATGTAGGCCTCTTTGTGAGCTTGATGCACTCACTACAGAGCAATGCATGACAAACCAAGCAAACCTACAGCAATATGACATGTTTATGAATCTATCCATGACAAGAACAATTACATAGCATGTATGGATCAACTACAATAAGCTTGGCAAAAATGCATGTCATGTTAAAAATCTGCCAGAAATATTTTATAGCAAAAGTAGAGCAAGATTAAGTCATGCTATAGTACTCCAAAATTACAAACAATTTCAGGAATGGATCAATTACAACTATATCTAGAAAACATCCTTACTGAACATCTCCAAAATATGCATGGATCTCTCTGTAGCATCAAGTTTATATGGCAACAAAATTACAGCAGACAAAGACTTTGAGAAATCACTAAGTCCCTGAAATCAGAATTATTACGGGACCTACTTTGCATGCTTGTGATAGTCACCAAAAAGATCACAAAAATACATGGGCTATACCACTAGAAAGATGACATGGCATACTTCAAAACACATGTAGAGCTCATGCTCAAAAGATGCACAGATTAAATGATACAAAAATGACAAATCTCCAAGTTCTGACAAGAACCAGAGATTAACAGCAACTAGCCCTCTTCCAACGAAGATTTGGGCATCAAGATAACCTCTAATGAAAATGGTGCAATTTAAGAAAATGAAGAGCATTACGAGACGAACAATTTGACATATTGTACGCGCAAATCGGAGCTACATGCACAAAGCTATCGCATCGGGAACAGGGGCATATGCTGATGGAATCTCCAGACTTAGAGAAATAGAGGGGGAGCGAGAAGTCAACGGGAGCTACAGTACCGATCGATCGGATCTGGCTGCCGAGCTCGAGCTCGCTCGGGCGCTCGCCGGCCGGAGAGGGAGGGGCGGCGCCGGCGCGGGGGAAGGAGAGGAGGAGGCGCGGCGGGGGAGGCGCCGGCCGGAGGCGGCGGTCGCCGGCGGGGGCGGTGGTCGCCGGAGGCGCGGCGGCGGCGATGGCCGGAGCGGCGGTAGTGGCCGCGGCGGAGCCGGCCGGCGGCGGCGGCGCAGCTCCGGCGGAGGCGGCGGTGACGGGCGCGCGCGGGCGCGGAGGAGGCGACGGCGGGCTCAGGCGGGCCCGCTGCGGGCTTCGCGGGCCGGCGGCGGGGCGGTTGGACGTCGTCCGGCGCGGACGGACGCGTCCGGCGGCGCGGTGGGAAAAACGCTAGGGTTCGTCTGCGAATCCGTTTTCGGGATGCCCACTTATAAATAGGTAGAGGGAGCTAGGAGGCTCCAAATGAGGTGCGGTTTTTGCCCACACGATCGTGATCGAACGACCTAGAGCATGGAAGGGAGTTTGGTGGGCTTTGGGCTGGTTTTGAAGGGGGGTTTTGCTGGACACTCAAATGGACTTTGCGGATGCCCGGTTAACCGTTGGAGTACCAAACGACCTCCGAATGGAACGAAACTTGACCGGTAGTCTCCGGGTGGTATATTAAGGTCACTTAGACAAGCCTCGGTCCATTCTGAGAAAGTTTGACACACGCACACGAAAGAAAACTAGAGGGGTGCACCGGAGGAGATAGGAGCGCCGGATTGGAAACCGGACAACGGGGAAAATGCTCGGATGCATGAGACGAACACGTATGCGAATGCAATGCACATGATGACATGATATGAAAATGCAAGACATGACAAAATACAAAACGAAAGACAAAACCCAACA
Organism: Triticum aestivum; assembly: GCF_018294505.1. NCBI lineage: Eukaryota > Viridiplantae > Streptophyta > Magnoliopsida > Poales > Poaceae > Triticum > Triticum aestivum. The sequence goes on along the minus strand of NC_057799.1, from coordinate 172,882,064 downwards.
ACGGAGGGAAAAACATATCACATAGCCGGAAATGGCAAGAGTCGGAGTTACAAATATGGCAAGTTACATGCGGGGTGTTACAGCTTAGGATTGGGTCTTGTCCATCACATCATTCTCCTAATGATGTGATCCCGTTATCAATGACATCCAATGTCCATAGTCAGGAAACCATGACTATCTATTGATCAACGAGCTAGTCAACTAGAGGCTCACTAGGGACATGTTGTGGTCTATGCATTCACACATGTATTACAATTTCCGGATAACACAATTATAGCATGAACAATAGACAATTATCATGAACAAGGAAATATAATAATAACAATTTTATTATTGCCTCTAGGGCATATTTCCAACACAAATATCATCGTCCTATATATTGATCTTTACCTTTAGACTATTCCGGAGCTCCTCGTCATGTCCGTGATCTCATCCGGGAGTCCGAACAACATTCGTTCACCAAATCATATAACTCATATAACACTATATCGTCAACGAACGTTAAGCGTGTGGACCCTGTCGTGGGTGTAAACTTGACAATAGAATAGGGGGTATGAATGGAGAGGCAAGATCCCAGCTACGATGAGATTGTGCACGCAAGATTTTCGAGTTCAGGCCCTTCGCGGAGGAAGTAACAACCCTACGTCTCGGTGCCCGGAGGCTTGGTCGATTGGTTTTATGCGTGAAGTTACAGGGGGTGCGAACCCTTGTGCCTAAGGAGGGGGGGGTGGCTTATATAGAGTTCGCCAGGCCCCTCCGGCCCTCAGTTACACAGGGTTCGATGTACATAAAGACAAGACGTTACTGGTAACACCAGCATTAAAGTCATATAAATGATCATTAAGACTACGGAGTAAACGCCTGACCATTGTCATTCAGAGTGACCTTAGATCTTCTATACTCCGAGTGGTTTCTGATATGGTCGAGTAAGTATACCCTGGTCGAATGGAATTGGGTTATCCGAGTGGAACTCACAGTCGAGTGGGTTGCATCCCTTGATGATTTCAGTCGGTAGAACTTGCTATCCTTTGAATGTCCTTGACTATAAGGTAGTGTCCTTGGGAAGGGTGCTTAGATCAGGTCTATTGCCCTACCCTAGGTACATGTCATCGTCATTAGGCCCCGAATGGTTCTGGGTCCGAGTGGAGATGAAGTTGAAGATGGTTCCGACTCAATTTTCATGCTTCGGAAGCATTGTACTTGGATTGGTGAACCATGCAAAAACTTCGACCTCATTTTCAGTCACCTTGAGCCATTCAGAAGCTGTCGAGTGAACTTTTGTTGATAAGCTTTGAATGTTGATATGGCATAAAATCTTCAGCGCGATCAACTGCGCTGTTGTTCCCGGATCTCACGGGATTCAAAATTTGGGGAAGCGCGCGGGACGGAGAGAGCCGCAGTAAATGGAGCGGATTAGGCAGGGGCGCCTCGATCCTCGTGCCACCTTTTTCGCCACGTATCGAGCGCGCGACTGTTGCGGGATTTGACAGGATTGCCTGGGCCCACGAGTCAGTCACTCGGGGAATACGACCATATAAGGCATCGGGTCTGGTGTTTTTTGCACAGTGCATCCTATTCTCTTCCTTCCTCCTCTGCTTCTCCACTGCATCCGCTTCCACCCTCGGCGCCGCTGATGTCTACTACGCAACCTTCTTCTTGTAGACGTTGTTGGGCCTCCAAGTGCAGAGGTTTGTAGGACAGTAGCAAATTTCCCTCAAGTGGATGACCTAAGGTTTATCAATCCGTGGGAGGCGTAGGATGAAGATGGTCTCTCTCAAGCAACCCTGCAACCAAATAAAAAAGAGTCTCTTGTGTCCCCAACACACCCAATACAATGGTAAATTGTATAGGTGCACTAGTTCGGCGAAGAGATGGTGATACAAGTGCAATATGGATGGTAGATATGGGTATTTGTAATCTGGAAATATAAAAACAGCAAGGTAACTAATGATAAAAGTGAGCGTAAACGGTATTGCAATGCTAGGAAACAAGGCCTAGGGTTCATACTTTCACTAGTGCAAGTTCTCTCAACAATAATAACATAATTGGATCATATAACTATCCCTCAACATGCAACAAAGAGTCACTCCAAAGTCACTAATAGCGGAGAACAAACCAAGAGATCATTGTAGGGTACGAAACCACCTCAAAGTTATCCTTTCTGATTGATCTATTCAAGAGTCCGTAGTAAAATAACACGAATCTATTCTTTCCGTTCGATCTATCATAGAGTTCGTACTAGAATAACACCTTAAGACACAAATCAACCAAAACCCTAATGTCACCTAGATACTCCAATGTCACCTCAAGTATCCGTGGGTATGATTATACGATATGCATCACACAATCTCAGATTCATCTATTCAACCAACACAAAGTACTTCAAAGAGTGCCCCAAAGTTTCTACCAGAGAGTCAAGACGAAAACGTGTGCCAACCCCTATGCATAAGTTCACGAGCGGAACCCGCAAGTTGATCACCAAAACATACATCAAGTGAATCAATAGAATACCCCATTGTCACCACGAGTATCCCACGCAAGACATACATCAAGTGTTCTCAAATCCTTAAAGACTCAATCCGATAAGATAAGTTCAAAGGGAAAACACAATCCATTACAAGAGAGTAGAGGGGGAGAAACATCATAAGATCCAACTATAATAGCAAAGCTCGCGATACATCAAGATCGTATCACCTCAAGAACACAAGAGAGAGAGAGATCAAACACATAACTACTGGTACATACCCTCAGCCCCAAGGGTGAACTACTCCCTCCTCGTCATGGAGAGCGCCGGGATGATGAAGATGGCCACCGGTGAGGGATCCCCCCTCCGGCAGGGTGCCGGAACAGGGTCTCGATTGGTTTTTGGTGGCTACAGAGGCTTGCAGCGGCGGAACTCCCGATCTAGGTTATTTTCTAGAGGTTTCAGTATTTATAGGAATTTTTGGCGTTGGTCTCATGTCAGGGGGTCTCCGAGTTGTCCACGAGGCAGGGGCCCATGCCCAGGGGGTGGGCGCGCCCCCCACCCTCGTGGGCAGCCCGGGACTCTTCTGGCCCAACTCTTTTGCTCCGGGGTCTTCTTTTGGTCCATAAAAAATCGTCAAAAATTGGCACATCCATTGGACTATGTTTGGTATTCCTTTTCTGTAAAACTCAAAAACAAGGAAAAAACAGAAACTGGCACTGGGCTCTAGGTTAATAGGTTAGTCCCAAAAATCATATAAAATAGCATATAAAACATCCTAGAAGGATAATATAATAGCATGAATACTTCATAAATTATAGATACGTTGGAGACGTATCAGCATCCCCAAGCTTAATTCGTGCTCGTCCTCGAGTAGGTAAATGATAAAAGAAATAATTTATGAAGTGTGAATGCTAGCAGGTGCACAAGTTTGATCAATGATAATTTCATTCACCTTTTCTAGCATCATTATATGTCATAACAGTAGCTCAACTCATAAAACTTTTCATGATCAAGTAACAAGCTATGCACATGTTAAAGCATAGACCATAAACTTTCTTGAAAACTAACAAACTATGTTCTCAGTCATCAAACAATTGCAATTCATCTTATTTTCAGGAAGGGTCTATGTAAGAGCTTTGATTTAGCAAATCCCACATACTCAACTATCATATAGTCTTCCATGATTGCTACCACTCAAAGCATATTTTTAGAACAAATAGCATCCAATGAACACAGAGAAAGACAGGGGCTTAATGTTTCGCCTCCCAACTTATTTATCATATAGATAATTGTCAATAATAATAATTCATGATCAAATATATTTGAATGGCCATATATGCTTAGATCTTTCTCTACCACATGATGCTTGCCAACTAAAAAGTAGGTTGGAATGAGAAGGAATACTACTGACTCTTGCATAAAAGTAAAAGATAGGCCCTTCGCAGAGGGAAGCAGGGATTTGCAGAGGTGCCAGAGCTCGAAGCAAAAACAGAGATGAAAATAATTTTGAGAGGTATGCTTTCATTTTCAACATAACGACCAAGAGTTCCCAATATCTTCCATACTAGATACATTATAGACGGTTCCCAAACAGAAAGGTAAAGATTTTACTCCCCCTCCACCAACAATCACACTCCATGGCTTGTCCGAGACAGCGGGTGCCGTGCAACTTTCAACAATCCTGGGGGAGTTTGTTTGAATTATTTGTGATTTTGTTTTTGATCTTTCGATCATAGGACTGGGCATCCCAGTTACCAGCCATTTTCTCGTGAATGATGAGCGGAGTCCACTCATCGTGAGAATAACCCACCTAGCATGGAAGATACTGACAGCCCCTAGTCGCTACATGAGCGATTCGGGCATACAAAACAGATTATTATTTGAAGGTTTAGAGTTTGGCACATGCAAATTTACTTGGAACGGCAGGTAAATACCGCATATAGGTAGATATGGTGGACACTCATGGAAGAAACTTGGTTCAAGGAATTTGGATGCACAAGCAGTATTCCCGCTTAGTACAGATATTTTGGCTAGCAAAGGATTCTAAATAACAAGCACCCAATGTTAGAGGATCCATAACAATATAACTTCTATACAAATATACCCAAGCATAACTCATTATGTTGTCTTCCTTGTCCAACTTCAACTAATTTGCTCAGGTTTGAAAATAATTAATGGGGCTCACAATCATAGAAGATGTCCAATATAGTATATTTATATGTGAAATCTCTCTTCCTACAATATTCTTTCATGAATTGTTCAAGTGACCAATACATTGTTTGCTAACCTTCAATAAATTTACCACCTCTACTTTTTATATGTGAAGTCATTACTCCCCATGGGATAAGCATATGAAACATATATAATTTCAGATTTATGACATTCAAATCATTCAACCATTTACTCATAGGATATAAGTGAAGCACACGAGTAAATGACAAACTACTCCAAAAAGATATAAGTGAAGATCAATGAGTAGTTAAATAATTATGTAGCTATGTGAAGACTCTCTCTCTCATTTAAGAATTTTAGATCTTGGGATATTGTTCAAACAACAATCAAAACAAAATAAAACGACATTTCAAGGATAGCACTCATCATGTGAAGAAGCAAAAACTTAGGCTCAACCGATACTAACCGATAATTGTTGAAGAAGAAAGGTGGGATGCCTACCGGGGCATCGCCAAGCTTAGATGCTTGAGACTTTTTGAAATATTATCTTGGGGTGCCTCGGGCATCCCCAAGCTTGAACTTTTGTGTCTCCTTAATTCCTCTCATATCACGGTTTCCTAAATCTCGAAAGCTTCATCCACACCAAACTCAACAAGAACTCATGAGATAAGTTAGTATAAACCAATGCAAAAGCCTTATCATTTTCTACTATAACAAATCACTAAAATTATTATTCAACATTGCATACTAAATGCCTCAGTCGACTGGACTTCCCCCTTTTTCCATGGACCGAGTCGAGAAGCCCTCTTCCTTGAAAGTGACTCCGGTAGAGAAGGTGGAAGTGAAAATGTTGGTTGAGCGAGTAGTCCAACTTGTCTATGATGGCGTGACTGGTATGGGTTTGCTGGAAGTTTTTCTCAGTCGACGCATCCAACCACTTCAAGCCCGTGAACATCCGATGTGGATGTACTCAGGAATTGACGACACCGCTCAGATCCACCCGGAGGAAGTTGACGAGGAGACGGTGGCGCAGTGGCTGCAGGGCATCACTGGCAACAAGGACAACCCCAGGGGGTCTAGGAGGATCCCTCCACTCGACAACACTTACGAACCAGACAAGGTCCAACTCTTTACTTCCGAGTGTCTTTCGATCTGACATGTAATTGTTTTTGAAAACTGACTGATAACTGTTCAATCTCGTGCCTTGCAGGTTTATACTCAGATGTACTCGATGCCCAACGGGGAGCAGGTGCAGGAGCAGGAGGGAGAGGCGAGCAGAGGCCAGCGTGGCGACTAGCAATCTGATGGGGGAGATGACGAGGAGAGCGAAGACTCAAGCGATGGCGAGGAAGTCGAGTCCCCACCTTGCTCAGAAAGGCGCTCCAAGCAGAGGCAAGACCCAGGGAGTGTTCATGGCAAGGCAACTGCTCCGACTGGTCAGACTTCAAAGCGTACTCGAACATCTTCTCCTGTGCTGACTGAGAAAGCTCTGAAGCAGCCTAAAGTCGTGCCGCCAAAACCTTGGAAGGCCTTGCCCAAGATCAAAGTGGCTGTCCCCATTGCTTCTGGGTAGTCCTTGAGTTTGACTTCTTAGTTTGGCACGAGTTGATCTTTGGTCGACTCACTTCTCTGTTCTGACCGAGTGAATTTGAAATTTGCAGTCCTGCTACCTCCGGGACTTCTGTTTATAAAGATGATGATTAGGAGGAGATGGAAGATGCAGTCACCTCCAACGTGGGTATAACTCTTGTCATTTTGTCTTTACTTCATCAACCATTTTGATGATCGACTGAACTCTTGCGATTGATTCCTTTGTAGCTCCGCCCAATGTTATTGAACTTCCAGACGACGACGAGGACATGCTACAGAGACCCACAGGAAGGAGAGGCAGGACTTCGGGCAGGAAGACATCTAGCAATACGCCTCAGTCGACGCCGGCGACGGAACCAGAAATTCAGCAGTCCGGAGACATCAACCGGGCTTCTGTTACTTTTGCCGTTCCATTGTCAAGTGCACAGCCTTCAGCGTCGACTGCGCAAGCTCCTTCTGCTGCAGCTGATCCGCCATCTTCACTTTTCACTGCCCATTACGTCCCAGAGGACCAAGTGAGTGCTGCTAAGGAAGCCATACGCCAGGCAGACATTATGATGGATCAGATGAAAGTGGTTCGCGAGGCCAGCCAAGCTGCTTACGACGCGAGCTCAGCACTCCAAGCCAATGTCCAGGTTAGCTGATTTCCGACTGGTCTTCTGGCTTGTCGCTTGTTCTGTTAGGATATGCTACCTGAAAACCTTTATTGAGCTTCTACTTGTCATTCTGCATTTTGCATCTGTACACCCACTGGGTGTTTCAATTTCTGCTGAATAGTTTTTCCACTTGAGTCGACTAGGTTGTGTCGATTGAATCTCAAAATCAGTGGGGGCACGCTGAGTGCACCCACTGGGTGTTGTCCCCGAGGCCGCCGTTGAATGTTTGATTCGGCGGGGGTCTTTTGAATAAAACTTTTCCACTCAGTTTGAGCTGACCACGTCGAGTGGAACCTGAACCAGTGGGGGCACGCTGAGTGCACCCACTGGGTGTAGTCCCCGAGACCGTAGTCGACTGCGGGCAGTCGGCTATGGTCCGAGAGAAACTTTCTTCTTCTCTCTTTTTTTTCTCGACTGGACGGATCAAGTCAATTGAACAGTCGAACCAGTGGGGGCATGCTGAGTGCACCCACTGGGTGTAGTCCCCGAGACTACTGTTGAATGTTTGATTTGGCAGTAGTCTTAAAACTCTTTGAGCTTGTTACTTTATTGCTCGGAAGCAACCAATCTTTGCGTCTGTCGACTGACTATCCTTTGACCACAAAAATCTTGTGAACTTGGGGCTCGGTTTGCTGAGTTGGAGCAGAAGCAGATCCATCTCAATCTTGATCTAGAGTTGGCCAAGACGAATTTGCAGAAGGCTCAGGATGATGCTGCTGGTATGGAAAATTTGTCGACCGATTCTTTTCTGAATCCGAGTGCTATTTCCTTCATCTGAACCAAGCGTTATTTCTTTCAGAGAAAATGAACCAGGCTTTGGCGAAGAAGGATCTTGACCTTGCAGCAACACAGAAAACGGCGGAGGAGAAAACGGCACTCGCCGACCAGAAGCTGGCATCAGTCAGAAAGCTGGAGGAGGAGAACACCAAATTGAAGGCTGCCCTTGATGAAGCCAACAAAGAGGTGACTCGGCTAAAGAAGGACAAAAGGAACCTGACCGACAAAGTGGAAGACATCGCCCGCAAGCGAGAGGAGCTGGAGAATTATCTGGGAGGACTTGCCAAGAAGTTATTCCTTATGCTTGAAGGTGCTTTTCCTTGTACGACCGACTTGCTGCTTCGACCCATTATATAACTGTTAACTCACCATTTTATTGTGTGTACAGAATTGTGCCAGAACTTCGAGGAAGATACCGGGCGGATTGAGATGAGCTTGGACCCCATCCGCTCCCCCGTTAAGGACGAAGCTGCCATGAACGTGCTCCGACTGGAATCTCGTCTTGCTGGCGTCGTCGACTACCTCGCTCAACTGAAGGTTGCGGTGTCGAGAATCGGCACAGCGCTCTGGCCAAGGGCAACACTCCAGAATGACCTCGAGTCTCTGATGACTCGACTCAATGAAATCCCTGATAGAGTGCAGGAATGGAAGAAGTCTTCTGCTTGGTGTGGTGCCGATGTGGCTCTGTCTCTGGTTCGCGTCCAATGCGAGGAAGCCAAAGAAGAGAAGCTAGCAGCGATCAAGGTTGCCAACACCAAGAGGCTTGACTTCCAGTCCTTCATGGAGACTTTTATTGCTGCTGCTACTCGAATTGCAGATGGAATCGACTTGGGTGAGTTCGTTGTCGGTGTCAAAACCGGCGGATCTCGGGTAGGGGGTCCCAAACTGTGCGTCTAAGGTCAATGGTTGTAGGAGACGGGGGACACGATGTTTACCCAGGTTCGGGCCCTATCTATGGAGGTAATACCCTACTTCCTGCTTGATTGATCTTGATGAATATGAGTATTACAAGAGTTGACCTACCACGAGATCGTAATGGCTAAACCCTAGAAGTCTAGCCTGTATGACTATGGTAATGAGTATCTCCTATCCGGACTACGCCCTCCGGTTTATATAGACACCAGAGGGATCTAGGGTTACATAGAGTTAGTTACATAGGAAAGAATCTTCATAGATGATCGCCAGGCTTGCCTTCCACGCCAAGGAGAGTCCTGTCCGGACAGGGGTACAGTCTTCGGCCTTCATGTCTTCACAGCCCATCAGTCCGGCCCACAGATAATAGGCCGGACGCCCGAGGACCCCTTAGTCCAGGACTCCCTCAGTAGCCCCTGAACCTGGCTTCAATGACGAGGAGTCCGGCGCAGATTGTCTTCGGCATTGCAAGGCGGGTTCCCCTTTCCGAACTCCAAGATAGTCTTTAGATGTAATGATTGTATCCGGACCTGTGTCCACAACTGTAGAAGATATAATATTTCACGAGTCCAATGCGCTGACAACCTTTTGGTAATATGACATCACGCCTGCTCGGCCATTATTTTCGAACCGTTAGCTGGCCCGTCGTCCCACGTCTTGGGACATGGTTTTACTGGCATGTCTTATCCAAGCGGAGATCGTGTCCCCCCTTTTTAGGGGATTCTTGCCAACCCGGACATGGGTAACCCAACCGTCGCTTGGGTACAACTCCTTGGGAATAGGCAAGTTTTGAGGCCCAGGAGGAGACGTTTGATATTCGCAGCCTTTATATAGGGGTACAGACCTGTCTTTTTCTTTCACGCTTGCTTCTTCCTCAACCCTTGCTACCCTGAGTTCCATCACCCAGGCTCCAGTTACCACAAGCCCCAATCATGTCCGGATCCAGCCGTCAAGGCCGGTGGGTGGCTTCTTCTGTCACGGAGGGAGATATTGCAAAGCTTCGGGCGTCGAGGTATCTGACCGCTGAAATCCATCATCGGCTTCCCGTCGAGGGGCAGGTTATTCCCACCCCCAGATCCAGCGAGAGGGTCGTGTTCGTGTCCCACTTCCTCCGCGGGTTAGGGTTTGCACTTAACCCCTTCGTTCGAGGGCTCATGTTCTATTATGGGCTAGATTTTCACGATCTGGCCCCGACTCTATTCTTCTTATCTCGGCGTTTATCGTTACGTGCGAAGCCTTCCTCCGAACTCCTCCGCACTTCGGCTTGTGGCTCAAGACCTTCGATGTGAAGCCGCAAGTGATAGAAGGGGAGCAGGCTGAGTGCGGTGGTGCTACAGTGAGCAAGCTTGCTAGCGCTGTTTGGCTGAAATGATCCTTTGCCAAATCTTCCGATTTATGGCAGCAGGGGTGGTTCTATATCATCGAGCCCCGCGGCTCCAAGTGGGCAGCTGCGTCCGCATTTCGATCCAGCCCCCCAATTCAGCTTGCATCATGGATTAATAAGGGGTTGGACTGGGGATCAACGGACGAGGTGCGAACTCTGCAAAGTCGCATCCGAAGCCTCATTGAGAGGGACATCAATATCGTCAACGTTGTTCAAGTGATGCTAGTTCGTCGGACCCTGCCGTGCCAGCGACGCTGTTGAACAGCTCCAGCAAGGGGACAAGCCCTCTGCTAAACCATAAGTGAATCCGGAGTACTTTGATAGCGTCCCGCTCCATTGCTGTTACCGAAGATATACGTAACGCATTCATGCATTTTTACAGGTCGGCACAGAGTTTTTCTGGGCGATCCTCTTCTTCGGGAAGTCTCCTCCCAGAGATGATGGAGAGCGAGACGCCTCCTCAAACCTCCTTGCCCAATAAGGCGGATGACTCTGAAGTGTCATCGCGGAGGGTCCCTCTTAATCAACAAGTTACGCAGGGGCCAAAAGAGGCGGTACCCGAAGGTGGATCTCCGACCATCCGGGATTCTGGGGCTAATGATAACAAAGGCCCGGACTGTCTGGCTCGCAGCCGACAGTGATTCTGGAGACGGGTGAACAGATTCCTTCAAAGGATGGTTGTGCTCCTAGAGCGGCTTCCGGAGACCCGGAGACTCCGGATATATTGCGGGACATGTTGCGGAAAGCATCTGTCTCGGGGGAACAGCGTACCTTGATGGGTACAGTGATTGAGAAGATTTTGTCCGCGAAAAGCGGATTAAATGAAGCCTTCATGAGCCTACTGAAGGGCTTCGAGGTTTGTGACATAATGTTTTTAGCTATGTTTCATTTGCAAATATGCGCCTGTGTATAGGTAGTAGCACCTGAGATTCGGGTTGTCTTCCATTGGGAAGCAAACGGAGGATCGAAAAGGATCGTTTGAGGACTAACCTGATGAACTTGAACACAGGTGCTTCCCCCTTAGCCACTTCCCGGACTATGGAAATTGCCGAGCTGTAGCGGAAGCTTGATGTGGCAGGGGATGATCTTGCATTAATCAAATGCGTCTTGACGAGTCGCAAGGTATGTATTCGAGGCAATCCCCATATGTTTTTGTGGTATACGCATGATGCTAAAATCTGTATGTTGTAATATGCGTGGCTGCAGATGGTGCTGCCGCTGTTGAAGTTCTTCGAGCGGAGCTGGCCCGGGCCAAGGAGCAGGCCCGGCGTAGCAACGCTGCTGCCGAAAAGGCATCGGCTGAGCTAAAAGCCGAACAAGCTGCATGGCGCCAAGACGAGGAGAGGATATCCACGGTGGCGCTCGAAAAGAGGCAAGGGAAGCGCGATCAGAATCCAGAGCAACCTGTGAGGAGGTTCGGCAGGCTAGGGAGATTGCGGCTGGAAAGCCCTTTCTGCTGCAAACTAAGTTCGGTGACCCGAACTATGCTCAGCTTAACCAAGTGTGGAGTTCTCCGGACGAGTTCTTGGACTTGCCGAAGAGTTCTTTCAATGCGATGCAATATTACCAAGCGCGAGATGGGTATGCAACAGAGAAACTTTTTTGGTCGCAGTTTGGCGCATCAAAGCGCCCTCTGTTGCTTAATGAACAGATGTCCCAATGGGCGGAACTTCATAGGATATCCGGCGCTACCATGACGGATGTCATAATCCGGTTGTGGTCAACCGAGCCTGTTCCAAATAGCTATTTCGGTTTGGTGCAGAGGCTTGTTGACGCGGCGCCGCGTATCGACGCTGTGAAGCGGTCAACGTCCATTGAGGGTGCACGGATGGCTTTTGCTCGAGTCATGGCGTTCTGGGGGAAGATGAAGGCCATCGATGTTTGCAACGAAGAGTCCACCCAAAGGCAAGGACCGTCCGGAACCGGAGCATTATTTTGAAGACGTCCTAGAGGCCGCCCGCTTGATAGAGGGTCAGTGCTCGAAAGACATAATGTTCGAGTGAGGTGTATAAAAATTGTAAAAGACAATTTTATAGTTAATCTATTTTTATGTTTTGCTCGAAAGCTTGAATTCCTCCTATGCGTCCGTTCTAATATAATCTGAAAGTTTTCCAGTCGTCGGCTTCAGCCCCCTCGTAGGAAGTACGGGGGTGTTCGGGAAAAGCATTTGATCACTCTTTATCCAATGTCTTGGTCTATGAAGGAGGTGATAATGCGGCGAACCAGGCAATCGGACTATAGGGTGTTAACACTTTCACTTAGCCATAGGAGTTTTATGGTGGGACTACGACATAGCCCCTGGTATGTATGCGGCATATGGTGCCTTACATATTTGATCTGAAAAAGATCCTTCATGTGACACGGAGAATCGCTAAAGATTCCAAGAAATCGCCAAGTGGTTGACCAGCTCTCGCCGCATCATGACAATCAGTTTTCGGCTTTCTCTACTGAGGTACTTGACCAGATGAACCGGAAGCACAGTCGCAGTTGTTCTCCCTTTACTACCCTAGCCGATAGAGCGGAATGTAGGGTAGCAAGCACAGGAGCCGGGCAACCCAACTATTGACCCAAGACAATGATTCAGAGCTGATGCATATAAGGCCAAACTTGCGACGCCGAAGTACGCTGTAAAGCTGTTCGGGCTTTTGCTGGCAACTCATTTATTCCCATACCGAGCCCCTGGCAGGTTATGCCAAGGTTTGTCTGTGAAACAACCATGGAAGCCATATTTAGTGGTGAAACAACATGGATGATTAATTCGGATACTTGGAGCTGAGCGATATGCCAATGATTATTTATTATGTATATAAAAGCCATCCTCCCGGCTATTTGGCATGCTTAGGGTCGGAGGCGGAGGAACAGGCATAGTACAGTCTCGAAATAGAGAGTGCGGTCTACAAAAAGTTATTTTGGACCTCCTGTCGCACGTCTGCGCCGCCAGTCCTCGGCGGGGGGAATCCTTGACGGAGATAGCCCCTCAGGTGAGCGTACGGATCCGAACTCCGATAGAGCCAGTTTCAAATGTGTGTCCTATTCGTCACCTGTTTCTAAGGGATAGTGAAGGAAGAAATAAAAATAAAATGGATAAAAAATGTTACTGGGATGCTTGCAGGCTTGTCCGTAGTGTGCCTCCGCCAATGCCCATGGTATCTTGAGTGCGTAGTGATGTATGCGCGGCACAAATTTTGTAGGTGTACGAGGTGGGCGGCGGAAGCCGGACTGTTATTTTCGCTCCAGGAGTAGTTGATCCTCGGGTGGAAATTGCTTCAGGCCCCTGGTATTTCGTTGGTGAACCTCTCTGTCGTCCCTGTCGCCTGGCGGCCTCTTCCCCTTGTGTTCGGCGTTGAGCTTGCTGGCTTGTTTAAAGACCCAGCAGTATCTGTTAGTATGATTAGCTGGTTTGTCGGGGTGGCCGTGAATCTGGCAGGGTCGGTCCAATATCCTGTCCAGGTTGGATGGTTCGTCTCGTTCCGCCTTGAATGGCTTCTTCCGTTGGCCGGGCTTGGGATTGCTGAATCCGGCGTTGACCGCCGTGTCGCCTGATCTTTCATTATCATTGCGACTGTTGTATTTACTTCGTCGTGGCTTGCCGTTGCCGTCTCAGATTTCGGAAGTGCCCGGGTCGCTGGCGCTGTTGCTTCTACGAGCGAGCCAGCTGTCTTCTCCCGCGCAAAAGCGGGTCATCAGAGCAGTGAGGGCTGTCATGGATTTAGGTCCTTCTTGACCGAGGTGGCGTGCAAGCTATTCATCCCAGACACTATGTCTGAAAGCCGCAAGGGCTTGCGTGTCCGGACAGTCGACGATTTGGTTCTTTTTGACTAAGAACCGAGTCCAGAGCTTCCTGGCTGACTCTCCGGGCTGCTGAACAATGTGACTTAGGTCATCGGCATCCGGTGGCCGGACATATGTGCCTCGAAAGTTGTCGAGGAAGGCCTCCTCCAAGTCCTCCCAGCTGCCTATGGAATTTTCAGGCAGGCTGTTTAACCAGTGCCGAGCTGGCCCTTTTAGCTTTAGTGGGAGGTATTTAATGGCGTGGAGGTCGTCCCCATGGGCCATATGGGTGTGGAGGATAAAATCTTCTATCCATACCGCGGGATCGGTTGTTCCGTTGTATGATCCAATGTTGACGGGTTTGAATCCTTCGGGGAATTCATGATCCATTACTTCATCGATGAAACAAAGCGGGTGTGTGGCGCCTCTATGTTGGGCCACACTGCGACGTAACTCCGAAGGAGTACATTTGCGGCTTTCGGCTCGGGCGTGGCTAGGTTTGTCACGTCCGAATAGGTAGCTGTCGTCGCGTATCGAGGCATGCCTTCGCGACCCGTAGATCGGTCTTGCGTGTCCTGCTCTACTGTCCAAGTCCCGCTGCAGGTCGTCTGGACAATCGTGAGCTGCGTTATTCTTGCCTTTAGGGCGAGGTGGGGCGGTTTGGTGTTCGGCTTGAGTTGCTTCTTTATCCGTACAGATTTGTCGGTGACCTGCCGCATTGCATGATGATGGTACGGGCTCCAATGCCTCATCATCGAACTGATGTAGCAATCTATGCTTCGGATAGCTTTTGGCTAGGCCACTAAGGCCGTATTCTTCGGCGACCAGGACTTGGGTCCATCTATCGTTGAGTAGGTCTTGGTCAGCTTGAAGCTGCTGCTGCTTCTTTTTCAGGCTCCTTGGAGTAGCTATAAGCCTGCGCTTGAAGCGCTCCTGCTCGAGGGGCTCTTTGGGTACGATGAAGTCTTCGTCGCCGAGGCTTACCTCATCTTCGGAGAGCGGAAGGTAGTTGTCGTCCTCCGAATTGTCGCTGGGCAGGGCCTGTTCATCTGGGCCGGCTTGCCTGTTTTCCTGTTCCTCCTGTTCGGATCTTGCTCCAGCAGGGTCTTCATTGTTTTCGGCGTCGCTCGGAGTACTATTTTCTCTGGTGCCATCGTTGCTGCGATGTGACTTGGAGCGGCGCCGGTACTTAGACTGTGTCTCAGGAGGTTTATTCTCAACTGGATCTCCTTTGTCATCGTCGCGCGCTTTTTTAGGTGTGTCAACTATGTACACGTCGTACGAAGGGGTGGCCATCCCACGTCTGGTGACTGGCGGGTCTCAGCCTTGCTCCTTGTCGGCATCGTCGTCTATACCGTCAATGTCTTCGAAGCCTTAATCAGGCATGTCGGTTAAGTCCTCGACAGTGGCTATGAAGTGGGTGGCGGGTGGGAAACGAAATTCCCCATTATCAGCCTCTAGCCCGAACCGGACATAATTCAGCTGTGAGTCCCCCGCCAGGGATATGCTTTTTAATGAGTTTAGCACATCGCCGAGGGGCGACTGTTGGAAGACGTCTGCGGCGCTGAACTTGAAGATCGATGACCGATCCAGCCTGGTGTCTGCAAGCGTATGTGGTTCGGAATTTATAGCCGGAAACGAGTCCGGAATTCCGTTGGCGCAGATATTCCCTGGTGCTGAGTCTGTGTGCGGCTCCAACGCCGCGGACCCTGTGGCTTCGGATGGTGCAATCTGCTCCGGACCTAAGGCCGTAGCAATTACAGGAGCCATCTCCTGAATCTGGTCCGATGACAGATTTAAGTCATGTTCATCGGGGCGAGGGGGAGCGATCGCCGCGGTCTCAAATCCATTGAAGATCGAGTCTCCACGGATATCCGCGACGTAGTTCAAGCTTCCAAATCTGACCTGATGGCCAGGGGCATAGCTATCGATCTGCTCCAGATGGCCAAGCAAATTGGCCCGCAGTACGAAGCCGCCGAACACGAAAATCTGTCCGGGGAGGAAGGTTTCGCCTTGGACAGCGTCACTATAGATGATCGAAGGGGCCATCGAACCTTTCGTCGACGGCACAGTGGAACTCTCAATGAAAGCACCAATGTCGGTGTCAAAACCGACGGATCTCGGGTAGGGGGTCCCGAACTGTGCGTCTAAGGTCGATGGTTGCAGGAGACGGGGGACATGATGTTTACCCAGGTTCGGGCCCTCTCTATGGAGGTAATACCCTACTTCCTGCTTGATTGATCTTGATGAATATGAGTATTACAAGAGTTGATCTACCACGAGATCGTAATGGCTAAATCCTAGAAGTCTAGCCCGTATGACTATGGTAATGAGTATCTCCTATCTGGACTACGCCCTCCGGTTTATATAGACACCGGAGGGATCTAGGGTTACATAGAGTCGGTTACATAGGAAAGAATCTGCATAGATGATCGCCAGGCTTGCCTTCCATGCCAAGGAGAGTCCTGTCCGGACACGGGTACAGTCTTCGGCCTTCATGTCTTCACAGCCCATCAGTCCGGCCCAAGGATAACAGGCCGGATGCCCGAGGACCCCTTAGTCCAGGACTCCCTCATTCGTCGAGCCTGCCAGTGCTACCTCTTGAGCACTGCGTTGGTTTTCCCTTGAAGAGGAAAGGGTGATGCAGCAAAGTAGCGTAAGTATTTCCCTCAGTTTTTGAGAACCAAGGTATCAATCCAGTAGGAGGCTACGCGCGAGTCCCTCACACCTACACAAAACAAATAAATCCTCGCAACCAACGCGATAAGGGGTTGTCAATCCCTTCACGGTCACTTACGAGAGTGAGATCTGATAGATATGATAGGATAATATTTTTGGTATTTTTGTGATAAGATGCAAAGTAAAATAAAAGCAAAGGAAATAAATAAGTGTTGAAAGATTAATATGATGAAGATAGACCCGGGGGCCATAGGTTTCACTAGTGGCTTCTCTCAAGAGCATAAGTATTTTACGGTGGGTGAACGAATTACTGTTGAGCAATTGACAGAATTGAGCATAGTTATGAGAATATCTAGGTATGATCATGTATATAGGCATCACGTCCGAGACAAGTAGACCGACTCCTGCCTGCATCTACTACTATTACTCCACTCATCGACCGCTATCCAGCATGCATCTAGAGTATTAAGTTCATAAAAACAGAGTAACGCCTTAAGCAAGATGACATGATGTAGAGGGATAAATTCATGCAATATGATAAAAAAACATCTTGTTATCCTCGATGGCAACAATACAATACGTGCCTTGCTGCCCCTACTGTCACTGGGAAAGGACACCGCAAGATTGAACCCAAAGCTAAGCACTTCTCCCATTGCAAGAAAGATCAATCTAGTAGGCCAAACCAAACTGATAATTCGAAGAGACTTGCAAAGATAACCAATCATACATAAAAGAATTCAGAGAAGATTCAAATATTGTTCATAGATAATCTTGATCATAAACCCACAATTCATCTGTCTCAACAAACACACCTCAAAAAGAAGATTACATTGAATAGATCTCCACGAGAGAGGGGGAGAACATTGTATTGAGATCCAAAAAGAGAGAAGAAGCCATCTAGCTAATAACTATGCACCCGAAGGTCTGAGGTAAACTACTCACACTTCATCAAAGAGGCTATGGTGTTGATGTAGAAGCCCTCCGTGATGGATGCCCCCTCCGGCAAAGCTCCAGAACAGGCCCCAAGATGGGATCTCGTGGGTACAGAAGGTTGCGGCGGTGGAATTAGGTTTTTGGCCCTGTATCTGATCGTTTGGGGGTACGTAGGTATATATAGGAGGAAGGAGTACGTCGGTGGAGCAACAGGGGGGAGCACGAGGGTGGAGGGCGCGCCCTGGGGGGGGGGGGTAGGCGCGCCCCCCTACCTCGTGGCCTCCTCTTTTGTTTCTTGACGTAGGGCCCAAGTCTCCTGGATCATAATCTTCCTAAAAATCACGTTCCCAAAGGTTTCATTCCGTTTGGACTCCGTTTGATATTCCTTTTCTGCGAAACTCTGATATAGGCAAAAAACAACAATTCTGGGTTGGGCCTCCGGTTAATAGGTTAGTCCCAAAAGGAATATAAAAGTGAATAATAAAGCCCAATAATTTCCAAAACAGTAGATAATATAGCATGGAGCAATCAAAAATTATATATACGTTGGAGACGTATCAGGCATCCCCAAGCTTAATTCCTGCTCGTCCTCGAGTAGGTAAATGATAAAAACATAATTTTTGATGCGGAGTGCTACTTGGCATAATTTCAATGTAATTCTTCTTAACTATGGTATGAATATTCAGATCCGAAAGATTCAAGACAAGAGTTTAATATTGACATAAAAATAATAATACTTCAAACATACTAACAAAGCAATTATGTCTTCTCAAAATAACATGGCCAAAGAAAGTTCTCCCTACAAAATCATATAGTCTGGCTATGCTCTATCTTCACCACACAAAGTATTTAAATCATGCACAACCCCGATGACAAGCCAAGCAATTGTTTCATACTTTTGACATTTTCAAACTTTTTCAATCTTCACGCAATACATGAGCGTGAGCCATGGACATAGCACTATATGTGGAATAGAATGGTGGTTGTGGAGAAGACAAAAAGTGAGAAGATAGTCTCACATCAACTAGGCGTATCAACGGGCTATGGAGATGCCCATCAATAGATATCAATGTGAGTGAGTAGGGATTGCCATGCAACGGATGCACTAGAGCTATAAGTATATGAAAGCTCAACAAAAGAAACTAAGTGGGTGTGCATCCAACTCGCTTGCTCATGAAGACCTAGGGCATTTTGAGGAAGCCCATCATTGGAATATACAAGCCAAGTTCTATAATGAAAAATTCCCACTAGTATATGAAAGTGACAACATAGGAGACTCTCTATCATGGTGCTACTTTGAAGCATGTGGTAAAAGGATAGTAACATTGTCCCTTCTCTCTTTTTCTCTCATTTTTTTATTTGGGCCTTTCTCTTTTTTATGGCCTCTTTTTTTACTTTTTTTTATTTTTCATCTGGAGTCTCATCCCGACCTGTGGGGGAATCATAGTCTCCATCATCCTTTTCCTCACTTGGGACAATGCTCTAAAAATGAAGATCATCACACTTCTATTTTCTTACAACTCAACAATTACAACTCGATACTTAGAACAAAATATGACTCTATATGAATGCCTCCGGCGGTGTACCGGGATATGCAATGAATCAAGAGTGACAGGTATGAAAGAATTATGAACGGTGGCTTTGCCACAAATACGATGTCAACTACATGATCATGCTAAGCAATATGACAATGATGGAGCGTGTCATAATAAACGGAACGGTGGAAAGTTGCATGACAATATATCTCGGAATGGCTATGGAAATGTCATGATAGGTAGGTATGGTGGCTGTTTTGAGGAAGGTTTATGGTGGGTGTATGATACCGGCGAAAAGTGCGCGGTATTAGAGAGGCTAGCAATGGTGGAAGGAAGAAAGTGCGTATAATCCATGGACTCAACATTAGTCATAAAGAACTCATATACTTATTGCAAAAATCTACAAGTTATCAAAGCAAAGTATTACGCGCATGCTCCTAGGGTGATAGATTGGTAGGAAAAGACCATCGCTCGTCCCCGACCGCCACTCATAAGGAAGACAATCAATATATAAATCATGCTCCGACTTCATCACATAACGGTTCACCATACGTGCATGCTATGGGAATCACAAACTTTAACACAAGTATTTCTCAAATTCACAACTACTCAACCAGCATGACTCTAATATCACCATCTTTATATCTCAAAACAATTATCAAGCATCAAACTTTTCTTAGTATTCAACACACTCATAAGAAAGTTTTTATTGATCTTGAATACCAAGAATATTAGGAATATTTAAGCAAATTACCATGCTATTTAAGACTCTCAAAATAATCTAAGTGAAGCATGAGAGATCAATAGTTTCTATAAAACAAATCCACCACCGTGCTCTAAAAGATATAAGTGAAACACTAGAGCAAAACTATATAACTCAAAAGATATAAGTGAAGCACATAGAGTATTCTAACAAATCCCAAGTCATGTATGGCTCTCTCAAAAGGTGTGTACAGAAAGTATGATTGTGGTAAACTAAAAAGCAAAGACTCAAATCATACAAGACGCTCCACGCAAAACACATATCATGTGGTGAATAAAAATATAGCTCCAAGTAAAGTTACCGATGGAAGTAGACGAAAGAGGGGATGCCTTCCGGGGCATCCCCAAGCTTTGGCTTTATGGTGTCCTTAGATTATCTTGGGGGTGGGCATCCCCAAGCTTAGGTTCTTGCCACTCCTTGTTCCATAATCCATCTAATCTTTCACCCAAAACTTGAAAACTTCACAACACAAAACTCAACAGAAAATCTCGTGAGCTCCGTTAGCGAAAGAAAACAAAAGACCACTTCAAGGTACTGTAATTAACTCATTATTTATTTATATTGGTGTTAAACCTACTGTATTCCAACTTATCTATGGTTTATAAACTATTTTACTAGCCATAGATTCATCAAAATAAGCAAACAACACACGGAAAACAGAATCTGTCAAAAACAGAACAGTCTGTAGTAATCTGTAACTAACGCAAACTTCTGGAACTCCAAAAAATCAGCCAAAATAGGACGACCTAGGCAATTTTTTTATTGATCAGCATCAATTGGAATCAGTATTTGATCACGTTCTGGTGATTTTTAACAATTGTTTTCGTGAACAGAAAGTTTCTGGAAATTACAGCAAGATCAAATAACTATCATCCAAGAAGATCCTATAGGTTTAACTTGGCACAAACACTAATTAAAACATAAAAACACATCTAACCAGAGGCTAGATCAAATATTTATTCCTAAACAGAAGCAAAAAGCAAAAAACTAAAAATAAAATTGGGTTGCCTCCCAACAAGCGCTATCGTTTAACGCCCCTAGCTAGGCATAAAAGCAAGGATAGATCTAGGTATTGACATCTTTGGTAGGCAATCCATAAGTGGCTCTCATGATAGATTCATATGGTAATTTTATTTTCTTCCTAGGGAAGTGTTCCATTCCTTTCTTTAATGGAAATTGGAATCTAATATTCCCTTCCTTCATATCAATAATTGCACCAATCGTTCTAAGAAAAGGTCTACCAAGAATAATAGGACATGAAGGATTGCAATCTATATCAAGAACGATAAAATATACGGGCACATAATTCCTATTTGCAACAATAAGAACATCATTAATTCTTCCCATAGGTTTCTTAATAGTGGAATCCGCAAGGTGCAAGTTTAGAGAGCAATCATCAAATTCACGGAAATCTAGCAAATCGCACAAAGTTTTGGGAATAGTGGAAACACTAGCACCCAAATCACACAAAGCATAGAACTCATGATCCTTAATCTTAATTTTAATAGTAGGTTCCCACTCATCATAAAGTTTTCTAGGAATAGAAACTTCCAACTCAAGTTTTTCTGCATAAGATTGCACCAAGGCATCAACGATATGTTTGGTAAAAGCTTTATTTTGACTATAAGCATGAGGAGAATTTAGCACGGATTGCAACAAGGAAATACAATCTATCAAAGAGGAATTTTCATAATTAAATTCCTTGAAATCAAAAATAGTGGGTTTAACATCTAGGGTTTGAAATCTTCAATCCCACTTTTATCAATTTTAGCATCAAGATCTAAAAACTCCAAATTTTTGGAACGCCTTCTAGGTAAAGGTGGATCATATTCAGTCTCATCATTTTATCAAGATTCATATTGCAAAACAAGGATTTAATAGGAGACACATCAATAACTTTTAGATCTTCATCTTTATTTTCATAGAATTTCGAAGAACACGCTTTCATAAAGCAATCTTTCTTAGCACGCATCCTAGCGTTTCTTTCTTTGCACTCATCAATGGAAATTCTCATGGCTTTGGGAGACTCATTGATATCATGCTTAGGAGGAATAGATCTAAGCTTTAAAGAATCAACATCAAGAGAAATTCTATCAACGTTCCTAGGCAATTCATCAACTTTAAGCAATTTCTCTTCAAGCAAAGCATTGAAATTCTTTTGCGAATTCATAAACTCTTTAACACTAGTCTCAAATTCAGAGGGCATCTTATTAAAATTTCCATAAGAATTGTTGTAGGAATTACCATAATTATTAGAGGAATTGCTAGGATAAGGCCTAGGATTAAAGTTTCCGCTATACGCGTTGTTACCAAAATTATTCCTACCAACAAAATTCACATCCATAGATTCATTATTATTCTCAATCAAAGTAGACAAAGGCATATCATTAGGATCAGAAGAAACACTCTTAGTAGCAAATAATTTCATAAGTTCATCCATCTTCCCACTCAAAACATTTATTTCTTCTATCGCATGCACTTTTTTATTAGTAGATCTTTCAGTGTGCCATTGAGAATAATTAACCATAATATTATCTATGAGTTTAGTAGCTTCTCCTAAAGTGATTTCCATAAAAGTGCCTCCCGCGGCCGAATCTAAAAGATTTCTAGAAGCAAAATTCAATCCGGCATAAAAAATTTGTATAATCATCCACAAATTCAAACCATGAGTAGAGCAATTATGTATCATTAATTTCATCCTCTCCCAAGCTTGTGCAACATGTTCATGATCAAGTTGCTTAAAATTCATAATATCGTTTCTAAGAGAGATGATCTTAGCTGGAGGAAAATACTTAGAGATAAAAGCATCTTTGCACTTATTCCATGAATCAATACTATTTTTAGGCCAAGACGAAAACCAAGCTTTAGCACGATCTCTAAGCGAAAAAGGAAATAACTTCAATTTAACAATATCATTATCGACATCTTTCTTCTTTTGCATATCACACAAATCAACGAAGCTATTTAGATGAGTAGACTCCCCGGCAATGGCGCCAGAAATCCTTCTTGCTACCTCTTGAGCACTGCGTTGGTTTTCCCTTGAAGAGGAAATGGTGATGCAGTAAAGTAGCGTAAGTATTTCCCTCAGTTTTTGAGAACCAAGGTATCAATCCAGTAGGAGGCTACGCGCGAGTCCCTCGCACATACACAAAACAAATAAATCCTCGCAACCAACGCGATAAGGGGTTGTCAATCCCTTCACGGTCACTTACGAGAGTGAGATCTGATAGATATGATAGGATAATATTTTTGGTATTTTTGTGATAAGATGCAAAGTAAAATAAAAGCAAAGTAAAAAGCAAAAGAAATAAATAAGTTTTGGAAGATTAATATGATGAAGATAGACCCGGGGGCCATAGGTTTCACTAGTGGCTTCTCTCACTTGCTCTTCACTCGGTAGGATTTTTTAAACTTAGGCGAGTATGGAACTGCAGCTAAGCCCCCGAGTGAGAGACTTGCTCTTCACTCGGTAGGATTTTTTAAACTTAGGCGAAACGGATTCGCAGCTAAGCCTTCGAGTGAGAGGCTTGCTCTTCACTCGGTAGATTTTCTGTTTTGAAACTTAGGTGAAGCGGATTCGCAGCTAAGCCACCCATTGGGGGATTTTGAACACATATATAAGAAACAACAATCATTTAGGAGACTGTAAAACTAGGTCTTTGATAAACAAACTAAAAGGTATTTCTTATTACATCTCAAAAGTCTGAATTCTTAAGTGTAAACATGGCGGAGCAGCTTCGCATTCCAAGCGCGTGGCTCGTCTTTATTGTGCTCCACATTGTAGAGGTGATATGCTCCGTTGTGGAGCACCTTAGTGATGATGAAGGGACCTTCCCAAGCGAGAGCAATCTTGTGCGGCCGTTGCTGATCCACTCACAGAACGAGGTCCCCCCTCTTGAAATGCTCGACCTCTCACATTTTTAGCGTGGAATCGACGAAGGTCTTGCTGATAGATAGTCGATCGGATCAAGGCCATCTCTCTTTCCTCCTCCAGAAGATCAACGGCATCCTGCCGAGCTTGTTCTGCTTTAATTTCTGAGAAAATTTCCACTCGGGGCGCATTGTGAAGCAAATCACTCGGTAGCACAACTTCAGCTCCATACACCAAGAAGAAGGGAGTACGACCAGTCGACCGATTTGGAGTTGTTCTCAATCCCCAAAGTACTGAGGGTAGCTCATCGACCCAAGCGCCTGCTGCATGCTTGAGGTCATGCATCAATCGAGGTTTCAGCCCTTTGAGAATCAGACCGTTTGCTCTTTCAGCTTGCCCATTCGACGGTGGGTGGGCGACTGATGCATAGTCGACCCGAGTGCCTTGGGAAGCGCAGAAAGCTCTGAACTCTTCTGAATCAAAGTTTGACCCATTATCTGTGATGATGCTGTGCGGAACTCCATATCTGAATGTTAACTCTCTGATGAAGCTCACAGCAGTACTTGCTTCAAGGTTTTTGATAGGTTTAGCTTCAATCCATTTAGTGAACTTGTTGACTGCTACACGCACATGGGTGAAGCCACTCCTGCCAGTCCTCAGAGGTCCGACCATATCTAATCTCCAAACAGCGAATGGCCAGACGAGTGGAATGGTTTTCAAAGCTGAAGCAGGTTTATGGGACATGTTGGAGTAGAACTGACAGCCCTCACATTTGTCAACTATTTCCTTTGCCATTTCATTCGCCCGTGGCCAGTAAAACCCCGCTCGGTATGCTTTGGCCACGATGGTCCGAGAGGACGCATGGTGACCACAGGTCCCCGAGTGGATATCATTGAGGATAATTCGGCCTTCTTCTGGCATGATGCATTTCTGAGCGACTCCAGTAACATTCTCTCTGAACAACTGTCCGCCTATCAGAGTGAAGGCTTTGGATCGACGGACAATCTGACGAGCCTCTTCTTCATCCTCTTGGAGCTCTTTCCTGAGAATATATGCAATATACGCTACTGTCCAATCAGGGATGACGACTAAAACTTCCATGATCAAGTCGACCACGGCTGGGATTTCAACTTCAGTCGGATCAGTAGGGCTCTTAGTTTGTGGGGGCTCTTCAGTGAAGGGATCCTCTTGAACTGATGGTGTGTGAAGATGCTCCAAGAACACATTACTGGGAATAGGCTCCCGCTTGGAACCTATCTTTGCCAAGTCATCAGCTGCTTGATTTTTCAGTCGGGGTATATGGTGGAGCTCTAGCCCTTCGAACTTCTTTTCTAACTTCCTCACTACATTGCAATAGCCATTCATAGCTGGACTCCTGACGTCCCACTCCTTCATCACTTGATTGACCACCAAATCTGAGTCGCCGTAGACCATTAGGCACGGACGCCGAGTGAAATGGCCATACGCAACCCATACAGAAGTGCTTCGTATTCAGCTTCATTGTTGGAGGAATCAAAGTTAATCTGGAGAACATATCTGAGCTTGTCTCCTCGGGGGGATACCGGTACTACCCCAGCACCAGAACCATTCAGCATCTTGGATCCATCAAAAAACATAGTCCAATGTTCCGAGTGAATCTGAGTCGGTTGTTGCTGCTCAACCCACTCGGTGAGGAAATATGCTATGGCTTGGGACTTGATAGCTTTCTTTGCCTCAAACTTGATATCCAATGGAATTAGTTCAATCGCCCATTTTGCCACTCGACCAGTTGCATCTCTGTTGTTCAGAATTTCTGACAATGGAGCGTCGCTGACGACTGTAATCGAATGGTCTGAGAAATAATGTGCAACCTTCTTCGTGGTCAGGTAGATTCCATAAACAAGCTTCTGATAATGTGGATATCTTTGCTTGGATGGAGTCAAGACTTCAGAAATATAGTACACTGGGCACTGAACTTTATAGGCTTTACCTTCTTCTTCCCGCTCGACCGTGAGTACTGTATTGACAACTTGTCCAATGGCTGCAATATAAAGCAGTAAATGCTCTTTGCTGATTGGAGCAACGAGCACCGGCTGGGTGGAAAGCAGGGCTTTGAGCTCTACAAACGCTGCGTCAGCTTCAGGAGTCCACTCGAACTTATCACATTTCTTCATCAGTCGGTAAAGAGGCAATGCCTTTTCACCGAGACGAGAGATGAATCGACTCAAAGCGGCCAAACAACCAGTAAGCTTCTAAACGTCGGGTACACGCACAGGGCGTTTCATTCGGAGGATGGCACCAACCTTCTCTGGATTTGCATCGATCCCACGTTCGAAAACGAGGAAACCGAGTAACTTGCCACCTGGAACTCCAAATGTACACTTCGACGGATTAAGCTTGATATCATATCTCCTCAGATTAGCAAAGCTTTCAGCGAGGTCAGTCAGCAGGTCGGAACCTTTATGCGACTTAACCACGATGTCATCCATGTATGCCTCCACATTCCGAGTGATTTGAGTGAGTAGGCACTTCTGTATCATGCGCATGAATGTGGCACCAGCATTCTTGAGACCAAAGGGCATGGTGACATAGCAAAAGCACCCGAATGGGGTGATAAAAGCTATTTTTATTTCATGGGGTCCATACAGTTGGATCTGATGATACCCGGAATATGCATCCAGAAAAGACAAATGCTCACACCCCGTAGTTGAGTCAACAATCTGGTCGATGCGGGGGAGAGGGAAATGATCTTTCGGGCAGGCCCGATTGATATGCTTAAAATCAGTGCACATACGAAGTGAATCGTCCTTCTTGGGGACCATGACAACATTGGCGAGCCACTCGGAGTGGTAAATTTCATGGATGAACTCAGCTGCCAGAAGCCGAGCCACTTCCTCGCCGATTGCCTTTCTCTTCTCCACGGCGGACCGGCGGAGATGCTCTTTAACGGGTTTTGCTTTCGGATCGACTCACAAACGGTGCTCAGCCAGTCCCCTGGGTACACCTGGCATGTCAAGAAGGTTTCCATGCAAAGATGTCCCAGTTCTCACGGAGGAACTGGATGAGCGCTTCTTCCTATTTGCTGTCGAGTGTTGTTGAAATGTGAGTTGGAGCAGCATTGGGATCGGTCGGGTGAATGTGAATTGCTTTTGTTTCACCGGACGACTGAAATGCAGAATCTGAGGCGGGCTTCTTGGCTCGCAACAAATCACTCGGATCTGCATTCTTGTGTTATTCTTGCATTTCAACTACGGCCATCTGTTCATCGGCAATTTTCGAGCCCTTCTAGAGGCACTCTTCTGCTTTCTACCAATTACCAGTAACTGTGATCACACCTCTGGGACCAGGCATCTTCAGCTTCAGGTACACGTAACATGGCCGAGCCATAAAACGAGCATATGCGGGCCTGCCCAGAATAGCATGATAAGCACTTTGAAAATCCACCACTTCAAATGTCAACTTTTCCTTACAGTAATCCTTGGAATCACCGAAAACCACGTCAAGAGTGATTTGGCCGAGTGATTCAGCCTTCTTTCCAGGGATAACGCCGTGAAAACTCATGTTGCTCTCATTAAGCTTGGACATTGGAATGTCCATCCCCTTCAGGGTTTCAGCGTAAAGAATATTCAAGCCACTGCCTCCGTCCATCAACACTTTGGTCAGTCGAGTGCCACCAACAACTGGGTCGACTACCAACGCTTGCCGCCCTGGAGTGGCAACGCGTGCTGGGTGATCGGACTGGTCAAATGTGATTGCAGTTTGTGACCACTTCAAATATGTCGTCGTTTCTGGGGCAACCATGTTTACTTCTCTGTTAATGACCTTCAGTCGACTTTTGCTTTCAATGTCAGCAAAAATCACCAAAGTGGAATTGATGTTGGGAAAACCATCACCATCTTCTTCTTTGTCCTCACCATTATCAGACTCCTTTTCCTTCTCACTAGGTTGTTTCTCTCGGAACTGTTGGATGAGGAGCGGACATTGTCGAGTGGTGTGTTTAGGATAAATCAGATTACCCTCTTCATCCTTCTTGGTGTGGATGTGACATGGTAAATCCAACACGTCATTTCCTGCTTGATCTTTTACATTCTTGGGGGTCCAGGGCCCTTTAGGTTTTCCCTTAAATTTTCCTTGGATCACGGCTGCAGTTTCACCAGGTCCTGCAGGTTCAGCTTTGCGTTTCTGCTTCCGACCCCCTTCGGTGTCTTAGGTGACTGGCTTGCCCTTTCCACTGCGGAGTCGATCCTCTTCTTCTCCGTTGGTGTACCGAGTGGCTATTTCCATCATTCGGGTCAGAGTCATATCTCCCGTCCGACCGAATTTCAGGTTAAGCTCCCGATACCGGACGCCCTCCTTGAAGGCACAAACTGCTTGATGCTGAGACACATTTTCCACTGTGTGATGCAAAGTGGTCCACCTCTAAATGTAATCTCTCAAAGTCTCATTCGGCTTTTGTACACAATGTTGCAATTCAGCCAACCCTGCTGGTCGTTTGCAAGTACCCTCAAAAGTTCTGACAGACACTCGGGCTAGCTCTTCCCAGCTGAATATACTGCCCGGGGCCAACTGATTCAGCCATGCTCTGGCTGAACCTTCCAACATCATAGGAAGATGCTTCATAGCTACCTCATCATTCCCACCACCAATCTGCACTGCAACTCGGTAATCTTCCAGCCAAGTGTCAGGCTTTGACTCACCGGTAAACTTGCTAACCCCAGTCACCAACTTGAAATTGGGAGGGATCTCAGCAGCTCTGCTAAAACACTCGGGACCTGAAACATGCACTCTACTGCCAGTCAGACGATCTCTGTTAAGTCCTTCTCTGTGTGCTATGTTCCTGTCGACCAGACCTTGAACGAGGACCGACCTTGCATCAAAACCTGGCTCTCTTGGATCGAACGGTACCCTCCGCTCACCACTGTGCGGGCGCCTATCTTCATATTGCCGGGGCACGTATGATCCACTCCTCGGAGGAGGCGTAGGCACTCGACAGCGATCATCACGGCCGAGTCGGTGATCATACTGCTCGTGGTTCCGACCCACGTACTGCTCTTGGCGATGCCCACGTCCCTCACGCCGCAGGGGCGATCTTGGGCTGTGTGCTGACTGAACTGTATCAGCCATTAAGATCTGCTATGGATTCTGTTTCGTGACTGGGACACTGTTGTATTCTGCTCTCCTGCTGCCCGGAGCAAAGCCTGGATCTGCATCAAACCTCTTCCAGCCTCCGACTGGGAAGGGTGAATAGACTCTGCTTTACGGGCTGCAGCTATAAGATTCTGAATCGGAGTGCGATATACCTGCGATTCAGGCGGGAACAACTGCCGCTGTCGTCGACTGGACTCAGGGACCTGCCGCCGAGCGCGCTCGTCGAGTGCATGCTGAAGGTTCTCCAGTCGAGTGCGCTCAACCAGAGTGGCTAGGCGCACCGCCTCCAAGGCCCGAGCCTCAGAGGTCTCTCCGACGATGGGCGTGTGGAGCGCCTCCATGTTGCGGCGGCGAAGTTCCTCCCTCTGCTATGAGGTGAGGGTTTCGGGATGATACTCCTCATGAACATGCGACAGATCGACACTGCCATCGCCACCATCACCGCGACGGAAACCTGGCGGGCTGTGCGGCGCGGTGACCACCAAGACTTCCGCCGCAGGATCGCTGGTGTCACACTCGGAAAGGGTATCGACAGAACCAGTCGAATAGGCCGTTGAGGGATTCATCGGGCTCGATTGCCGCGACTTGAGGGGTGGCCGATTGACGTGCCACCGCATGCTTCACCCACTGTTGAAGCCGTGACCGACCGGATCGCTTGCGCCGGCGAACAGCGGGGAGGGAAGACATCACGGGAGCCGACCGATACTGGGTCGACGACTGCCATAAAAGGACGCCGCGAACGCACGCGCGAAAGTGCGTTGCCCCGCGGACGGGGAGCACCTCGACGTCGAGGGGGCCTCCTAGAGCCAGGCGGAGTCGTCGGCGATGAAAACGAGCGCGCCGAGACGAATCTCGTGGCCCTCAGCCAACCCACTACCGGAAACCATGATGATGTGAATCAGAAAGAAACGCAACCTCACCGGAAAGTCGCTAAGACACCTGCCCCAAGGTGGGCACCAACTGTCGTGGGTGTAAACCTGACAATAGAATAGGGGGTATGAATGCAGAGGCAAGATCCTAGCTACGATGAGATTGTGCACGCAAGATTTACGAGTTCAGGCCCTTCGCGGAGGAAGTAACAGCCCTATGTCTTGGTGCCCGGAGGCTTGTTCGGTTGGTTCTATGCGTGAAGTTGCAGGGGGTGCGACCCTTGTGCCTGAGGAGGGGGTGGCTTATATAGAGTTCGCCAGACCCCTCTGGCCCTGAGTTACACAGGGTTCAATGTACATAAAGACAAGACGTTACTTGTAATGCCGGCATTAAAGTCATATAAATGATCATTAAGACTATGGAGTAAACGCCTGACCGTTGTCATTCAGAGTGACCTTAGATCTTCTATACTCCGAGTGGTTTCTGATATGGTCGAGTAAGTATACCCTGGTTGAACAGAATTGGGTTATCCGAGTGGAATTCACAGTCAAGTGGGTTGCATCCCTTGATGATTTCAGTCGGTAGAACTTGCTATCCTTTGAATGCCCTTGACTATAAGGCAGTGTCCTTGGGAGGGTGCTTAGATCAGGTCTATTGCCCTACCCTAGGTACATGTCATCGTCAGACCCTATGGGTTTGAGAACTATGTAGACAAGACCGAGACACCTCTCTGGTCAATAACCAATAGTGGAACCTGGATGCCCATATTGGTTCCTACATATTCTACGAAGATCTTTATCGGTCGAACCGTATGACAACATACGTAATTCCCTTTGTCTGTCGGTATGTTACTTGCCCGAGATTCGATCGTCAGTATCTCCATACCTAGTTCAATCTCGTTACCGGCAAGTCTCTTTACTCGTTTCGTAATACATCATCTCGTAATTAACTTCTTAGTCATTTTGCTTGCAAGCTTCTTGTGATGTGTATTACCGAGAGGGCCCAAAGATACCTCTCCGATATACGGAGTGACAAATCCTAATCTCGATCCATGCCAACTCAACAGACACCTTCGGAGATACATGTAGATCATCTTTATGATCACCCAGTTACATTGTGACGTTTGATAGCACATAAAGTATTCCTCCGGTATCCGCGAGTTGCATGATCTCATAGTCGAAGGAATATGTATTTGACATTAAGAAAGCAATAGCAATAAACTGAACGATCATATGCTAAGTTAACGGATTGGTCTTGTCCATTACATCATTCTCCTAATGATGTGATCCTGTTATTAAGTGACAACACATGTCTATGGTTAGGAAACTTTAACAATATTTGATCAACGAGCTAGTCTAGTAGAGGCTTACTAGGGACACGGTATTTGTTTATGTATTCACACATGTATTTAAGTTTCCGATCAATACAATTCTAGCATGAATAATAAACCTCTATCATGAATAAGGAAATATAATAATAACAACTTTATTATTGCCTCTAAGGACCCGATGCACTGGGTATTACACCCAGATCGGATATGAACTCCTTCATCCAGACTCCTTCATGCACTGCTTCTGAAGCAACTATGTACTCTGCTTCACACATAGATCCCGCCATGACGCTCTGCTTGGAACTGTTCCAACTGACAGCTCCACCATTCAATATAAATATGTATTCGGTCTGTGACATAGAGTCATCCGGGTCAGTGTCGAAGCTAGCCTCAACATAACCATTTACGACGAGCTCGAGAAGCATATCCTTGGCCCATTTCAGGTACTTCAGGATGTTCTTGACCATTGTCCAGTGATCCACTCCTGGATTACTTTGGTACCTCCCTGCCAAACTTATGGCAAGGCACACATCAGGTCTGGTACACAGCATAGCATACATGATAGAACCTATGGCTGAGGCATAGGGAATGACTTTCATTTTCTCTCTATCTTCTGCAGTGGTCGGGCTTTGAGTCTGACTCAATTTCACATCTTGTAACATAGGCAAGAACCCTTTCTTTGACTGATCCATTTTGAACTTCTTCGAAACTTTGTCAAGGTATGTGCTTTGTGAAAGTCCTATTAAGCGTCTCGATCTATGCCTATAGATCTTGATGCCCAATATATAAGCAGCTTCACCGAGGTCTTTCATTGAAAAATTCTTATTAAGTATCCTTTTATGCTATCCAGAAATTCTATATCATTTCCAATCAACAATATGTCATCCACATATAATATCAGAAATGCTACCGAGCTCCCACTCACTTTCTTGTAAATACAGGCTTCACCGTAAGTCTGTCTAAAACCATACGCTTTGATCACCTCGTCAAAGCGTATATTCCAACTCCGAGATGCTTGCACCAGTCCATAGATGGGTCATTGGAGCTTGCACACTTTGTTAGCACCTTTAGGATTGACAAAATCTTCTGGTTGCATCATATACAACTCTTCTTTAAGAAATCCATTAAGGAATCAAGTTTTGACATCCATTTGCCCGATTTCATAATCATAAAATTCGGCAATTGCTAACATGATTTGGACATAATTCTTCTATGCAGCAATGAGGATAATCCTCAAGTTACGGACCCAATCCGTGTAGTTGCTACCATCATCTTTCAACTTAGCTTTCTCTAGGAATGCAATAAAATTCAGCGGGACGGTAGCACGGGCCATTGATCTACAACATAGATATGCAAAACTATTAAGACTAAGTTCATGATAAATTAAGTTCAATTAATCAAATTACTAATGAACTCCCACTAAAATTAACACCCCTCAAGTTATCTAAGTGATACATGATCCAAATCAACTAACCCATGTCTGATCATCACATGAGATGGGGTAGTCATCAATGGTGAACATCTCTATGTTGATCATATCTACTATGTAACTCATGTTTGACATTTCGGTCTCCAGTGTTCCAAGACCATGTCTGTACATGCTAGGCTCGTCAAGTTTAACCCAAGTATTCTGCTTGTGTAAAACTGGCTTACACCCGTTGTATGTGAATGTAGAGTCTATCACACCCGATCATCACGAGGTGCTTCAAAACGACGAACTTTAGCAACAGTGCATACTTGGGGAGAACACTTTTATCTTGAAATTTAGTTAACGGATCATCTTATAATGCTACCACCGTTCTAAGCAAAACAAGATGCATAAAGGATAAACATCACATGCAATCAAAATATGTGACATGATATGGCCATCATTATCTTGTGCTGTTGATCTCCATCTCCAAAGCATTGTCATGATCTCCATCTTCACCGGCTCGACACCTTGATCTCCATCGTTGCGTGGGGGTCGTCTCGCCAACTATTGCTTCTACAAATATTGCTAATGCATAGCGATAAAGTAAAGCAATTACATGGCGCTTGCATTTCATACAATAATTAAGAGACAACCCTAAGGCTCCTGCCGGTTGTCGATATTAAAAACATGATCATCTCATACAACAACGTATATCACATCACGTCTTGACCATATCACATCACAACATGCTGTGCAAAAACAAGTTAGACGTCTTCTACTTTGTTGTTGCAAGTTTTACGTGGCTGCTACCACTACAAAAAAAGACACATCCGTGACATTTTGGGCCGAACGAATTTTTTTCTGTCATACTTATGACACTTCTATGACGATAATTGTGACAAAACCCGGTATCATCATAGATGTGGTGGGGTCCTACTTCTATGACAAAAAATCATGACAGAAAATGGGCTTTTCGTCCTGGGTGGGCCGGAGACGCAGCTGCATGACATTCTTTGGGCCGTCCATGACGGAAAAAACCATGGTAGAAGCGAGGGCGAGGAAAATATCGGGGTGTTCCCGGTTACGGTGGGTGGTCGGGGCCGAGCGATGCACGTTTCTCTCATACACGCACGCGCGTGGGTGCGAGGCGTTGGGCCCTAACTGAACCCAAGCGAGGCGTTGGGCTCTAACTGAACCCGAGTGATTGCACTGCAGGCTACGCGTTACTCAACCCGAGCGATCGATCGATGGATGTTAACTTAACCCAATCGAGCGATTGCTTCGCTACTGCTGCTAACTGAAGCCGGTCGATGCTGCCTTTGGATGAACAGTGAGCGTTGCTGGGGGGGTTGGATGAACAGTTCCCGGTGGGGGTGGATGAACAGGACCCCGTGGTGTAGCCTCTGGATGAACAGGACCCCGATCGATCGAGACGGTTGGGGCGGGATGAACAGGACCCCGTGGAGGGCAGGATGAACAGGACCACCCCGTGGAGGGCAGGATGAATAGTAGACGGTGGAGGTCTCGATGAACAGTAGCCCGTGGAGGGGTGGTTGAACAGGAGCCCTTGGATGAACAGTCGCAGGTGGAGGCTGGAGGAGGTCGATGGTGGATGAACAGTAGCCCGTGGAGGCTGGAGGGGGTCGATGGTGGAGATGAACAGTATCACGTGGAGTCCCGTTTTGCGGTACGCCACACCCCTCCCGATGAACAGGACCCCCGTTTCGACCGTACCGCTCCAACACAAGTCCGTTTCCTCCGTTTAGCGGTACGCCACACCCCTCCCGATCAACAGGACCCCCGTTTCGATCATAGGAGGTCCGTTTCCTCCGTTTTGCGGTACGCCAGACCCCTCCCGATGAACAGGATCCCGTTTCGAACGTGGCCGGTCGAACACAAGGCCGTTTCCTCCGTTCTGCAGTACGCCAGGCCTCGTTTCCATCGGCTGTTCCGTCCAAGCCCTCCCGATGGACACGACGACGCATTCCGTTCCAACCCAGCCGGTTGGCTCCCCATGAACACGATGACGACGATGTTTCTCCATTCCGACCCAGCCATGTACACGAGTCCTGGCCGTACGTATGCGCGAGTAGGCGTTTGAGACCCTGCCCGTATGTACGTACGTGGCCGTATTTTCTTTCTTGCACACTGACCGTTGTACGTACGTGTACATGCTACGTGCGCGCCTCTACTACGACACGTGCGCGTCTCTACATCGACCAGTATGTACGTACACGTTCGCGACCAGAATGACAATGCTATGTATGCTTCCACCAGGTGGGTCCCGACTGTCAGGCACTTCCTTGCGTGCGAAGATGTAGCTGGTGGGTCCCAGCAGTCAGGGGGCGAATCATTTTGTTTTTTTCCTGGACACACTTCCTTGCATGCGAAGATGTAGCTGGTGGGTCCTAGCAGTCAGGGGGAAATGTTTTTTTCGCAAAATACGGTGGCCCGTCCGGTGGGTCCCCGCTGTCAGGTGGAGGAATAATTATTTTGCACGTAATAAGGAGGCACTTCCTTGCTGCGGCCGTGGACCCAGCTGTCAGCCTCTCCACGTACAGTCCACGTCCGATGGAAGCCGTTCCTTGACCACGTTGACTACGCCGCGCCGAGAGCACCAGGGCGGTGGACGATGGCAAGGCCTAGGAAGGGGACGAGGCGGAGCCGGGGAAGACGCGACAGTGGATGCTCATGCGTAGAGGAGTATGAGGGTTCACTGGTTCGCTGCGGTGTGAGGCTGCCATCGCCGCAGAATAACAGGGGGTGTGGGTGAGTAGAGGGATGGCCTGGCCTGCGGTGGGAGTAGTAGGGGGCGGTGAGGCCTCCGCGGCATCGCAGCCGGCCACGGGAGGCAAGAGCACGAGGCACGACCGGCGCTGGTTTGGGCGGCTGGAGCAAGAAGACCAGAGTTTGAAGAAGCACTACAGCCATGCATGGACATCGTACGGTCACTGGAGCTATAATCGTGCATATTAACTAAGTTGACAAAGCCCTCCGTCCCCGTCAACTTAGTAGGCCCACAAGTCAGCCTCCCACTATACTGGGTCCCAGCTAGCAGGAGGAGTATTCTTTTTTGTGCGTAATAAGGAGGCACTTCCTTGCGTGCGAAGATATAGCTGGTGGGTCCGAGCTATCAGCGGCGGTAACGTTTTTTTCACAAAATACAGAGGCCCTTTCGGTGGGTCCCAGATGTCAGGTGGAGGAATCATTATTTTGCGCGTAATAAGGAGGCATTTCCTTGCGTGCGGCTGTGGACCCAGTTGTCAGCCTCTCCACGTACAGTCCACTTCAGATGCATGTCGGTCGTTGACCACGTTGACCAGGCCGCGCCGAGAGCATCAGGGCGGTGGACGAAGGCGAGTCCTAGGAAGGGAACGACACGAAGGCAGGGAAGACTCGGCAGTTTTTTCCCACACGGAGGGGAGTACGACTGCACGAGGGTTTACTGGTTCGTCTGCCGTCACCGGAGAATAACAGCAGGTGTGGTGAGTAGAGGGATGGCTAGGCCAGCGATGGGAGTACGGTGGGGCGGTGAGGCCTGCGCGGCAGCACAGCCGGCCGTGGGGAGGAGGGACCATGCAGTCCCGTCGGCGCTTGTTTGAGCGGCTGGAGCAGGAAGAGCAGAGATTGAAGAAGCACGACGGCCGTTGGATGGACATCCAACAGCCACTACTTATGCGTTAACCTTTTTTAGAAAAGCCTCAAATCTGTGGAAAACATCATACAACCCATATGCCATTATTTCTAATAATTTACTGCCCATTTGCTAATTCTTAAGGTTTTTTTGGAGCCCATATTCTTTTTTTTAGCATTACAGCCCATACTGTAGCCACGGTTAAAAATTTATACGAAATTTTGCATATTTCGGTGCGATCCGAACTGTTTTTAATCCCGAAATTTCGAGTCACGTTCAACTGATTTTAAAAATAAATATATATCAATATAAATCCAACAAATTGTCCATGCATAAAAATCAATGCAATTTAAAATCTTGAAATAAAAAAAAGAAATTTGAAACTAATTGCCGGTTTGATGTGTTTTAAAAATGTAGAGCCCATTTCTCATTACTGATAGGCCGTTTTCTTGGCCAGCCGAATGAAGCTCTCCTCGTCTTGAAAGATTTGCAGCCCAATAGGCCTGACAAAGCGACTTACTTGGCAAATCAAAAAAAACTGGGCTGTGGCCGTGGACCCACACTACAAAAAAAGACACATCCGTGACATTTTGGGCCGAACGAAATTTTTTGTGTCATACTTATGACACTTCTATGACGATAATTGTGACAAAACCCGGTATCATCATAGATGTGGTGGGGTCCTACTTCTATGACAAAAAATCATGACAGAAAATGGGCTTTTCGTTCTGGGCGGGCCGGAGACGCAGTTGCATGACATTCTTTGGGCCGTCCATGACGGAATAAACTATGGTAGAGGCAAGGGCGAGGAAAATATCGGGGTGTTCCCTATTACGGTGGGTGCTCGGGGTCGAGCGATGCACGTTTCTCTCGTACACGCACGCGCGTGGGTGCGAGGCGTTGGGCTCTAACTGAACCCAAGCGAGGCGTTGGGCTCTAACTGAACCCGAGCGACTTCACTGCAGGCTATGCGCTACTGAACCCGAGCGATCGATCGATGGCTGTTAACTTAACCTTCGCTACTGCTGCTAACTGAAGCCGATCGATGCTGCCTCTGGATGAACAGTGAGCGTTGCTGGGGATTTTGATGAACAGTTCCTGATGGGGGTGGATGAACAGGACCCCGTGGTGTTGCCTCTGGATGAACAAGACCCTGATAGATCGAGCCGGTTGGGGCTAGATGAACAGGACCCCATGGAGGGCAGGATGAACAGGACCACCCCGTGGAGTGCAGGATGAACAGTAGACGGTGGAGGGCTTGATGAACAGTAGCCCATGGAGGGGTGGTTGAACAGGAGCCCGTGGAGAGGGCTGGTTGAACAGTAGCCGGTGGAGTAGCGCGCGGTGGAGGCTGGATGAACAGGAGCCCGTGGATGAACAGTCGTAGGTGGAGGCTGGAGGAGGTCGACGGTGAATGAACAGTAGCCCGTGGAGGCTAGAGGTGGTCGACGGTGGAGATGAACAGTATCCCGTGGAGTCCCGTTTTGCGGTACGCCACACCCCTCCCGATGAACAGGACCCCCGTTTCGACCGTAGCACTCCAACACAAGTCCGTTTCCTCCGTTTTGCGGTACGCCACACCCCTCCCGATCAACAGGACCCCCGTTTCGACCGTAGAAGGTCCGTTTCCTCCGTTTTGCGATACGCCAGACCCCTCCCGATGAACATGATCCCATTTCCAACGTGGCCGGTTGAACACAAGGACGTTTCCTCTGTTCTGCGGTACGCCCGGCCTCGTTTCCATCGGTTGTTCCGTCCAAGCCCCCCCCCCCCCGATGAACACGACGACGCATTCCGTTCCGACCCAGCCGATTGGCTCCCCATGAACACGACGATGGCGTTGTTTCTCCATTCCAACCCAGCCATGTCACGAGCCCTGGCCGTACGTATGCGCGAGTAGGCGTTCGAGACCCTGCCGTATGTACGTACGTGGCCGTATTTTCTTTCTTGGACACTGGCCGCTGTACGTACGTGTACATGCTACGTGCGCGCCTCTACTACGACACGTGCGCGCCTCTACATCGACCAGTATGTACGTACACGTTCGCGACCAGAATGACAACGCTACGTACGCTTCGACCAGGTGGGTCCCGACTGCCACGCACTTCCTTGCGTGCGAAGATGTAGCTGGTGGGTCCCAGCAGTCAGGGGGGCGAATCATTTTTTTGCCCAGACGCACTTCCTTGCGTGTGCAGATGTAGCTGGTGGGTCCCAGCAGTCAGGGGGAAATGTTTTTTCGCGAAATACGGTGGCCCGTCCGGTGGGTCCCCGCTGTCAGGTGGAGGAATAATTATTTTGCGCGTAATAAGGAGGCACTTCCTTGCTGTGGCCGTGGACCCAGCTGTCAGCCTCTCCACGTACAGTCCACGTCCGATGGAAGCCGTTCCTTGACCACGTTGACTACGCCGTGCCGAGAGCACCAGGGCGGTGGACGACGGCGAGGCCTAGGAAGGGGACGACGCGGAGCCGGGGAAGACGCGGCAGTGGAAGTCCGCGCGGAGAGGAGTACGAGGGTTCACTGGTTCGGCTGCGGTGTGAGGCTGTCGTCGCCGCAGAGCCTGGCCAGTGGTGGGAATAGTAGGGGCCGGTGAGGCCTCCGCGGCAGCACAGCCGGCCACGGGAGGCAGGAGCATGCGGCAGGACCGGCGCTGCTTTGGGCGGCTGGAGCAAGAAGACTAGAGGTCGAAGAAGCACTACGGCCGTTGGATGGACATCGTACGGTCACTGGAGCTAGAATCGTTCATATTGACTAAGTTGACAAAGCACTCCGTCCCCGTCAACTTAGTAGGCCCACAAGTCAGCCACCCACCAAGGTGGGTCCCAACTAGCATGGGGAGTATTCATTTTTTTGTGCGTAATAAGGAGGCACTTCCGGTGGGTCCGAGCTGACAGCGG
The DNA here is from genome assembly GCF_018294505.1 of Triticum aestivum. Classification (NCBI taxonomy): domain Eukaryota; kingdom Viridiplantae; phylum Streptophyta; class Magnoliopsida; order Poales; family Poaceae; genus Triticum; species Triticum aestivum. The sequence goes on along the minus strand of NC_057799.1, from coordinate 172,843,287 downwards.
GGGAACGTTTTTTTCGCGAAATACGATGACCCGTCCTGTGGGTCCCAATAGTCAGGGGGAAACGTTTTTTTCACAAAATACGGTGGCCCGTCCAGTGGGTCCCTGCTGTTAGGTGGAGGAATCATTATTTTCCGCGTAATAAGGAGGCACTTCTTTGCTGCGGCTGTGGACCCAGCTGTCAGCCTCTCCACGTGCAGTACACTTCTGATGGAAGTCGTTCCTTGACCACGTTGACCACGCCGCGTTCCGTTGCATGCATGCGTCCATGGGCGTGGTGCGTCCCCACTGTCAGCCTCTCACGTACAGTCATGTTCCGATGACTCTCGGTTATTGAGCATGTTGACCACACCGTGCCGAGCGCACCAATGGCCGGTGGACGACGGCGAGGCCCCAGACTGGAACGACCCAGAGATGGGGAAGACGGGGCAGTGGAGTCACAGATGGAGAGGAGTAGGAAACTTGACTGGTTTAGGTGCGCGGCAGCATAGCCGCGGTGCCGCCCACGGGAGACAGGAGCAAGAACAGAGGTTGAAGAAGGAGCACGGCTGTTGGATTAACATCCAACAGTCTAGCTGCTAGAATCATTTGTTGATTAAGTTGACAAAGCCCTGCGTACACGTCCGCTTAGTAGGCCCACAAGTCAGCCACCAAATCTGATGGGTCCCAGCTGTCAACGAGAGGAATATTTTTTTTTGCATAACAAGGAGGCACTTCCTTCCGTGCGAAGATACAGCCGGTGGGTCCCAGCTGTCAGGTGGATGAAACATTTTTTAGCTTAATAAGGAGGAACTTTCCTTGCGTGCTACCATGGACCTCGTGGGTCCCAGCCATTAGGCTCTCCACGTACAGTCCTCTTCCGATGACTCTCGTTTGTTGACCATGCCACACCGAGCGCAGCAAGGCGGTGGACGACGGCGAGGCCCCGGACGGGAACGACTCGGAGATGGGAAGACGCAGCAGTGGAGTCGCAGATTGAGTGGAGAAGAAAGGTTATAACTGGTTCTGGTGCGGCGTGGCGCTGCGATCGGTGGAGAATAACAGGAGGTGTGGAGGGGTGGAGGGATAGCCTGGCCGGCGGTGGGGTAGCGCTTCGCAGTGATGCATGCTAAGCAGAGCCGCTAGCCGCCGGAGGCCGGACCAGGCGGTCCCGGCGACGCTGGAGGAAGAAGACGAGAGATTGAACGTGCATGCCGACCAAGTTGACAACGCCCTGCGTAGGCTTCAACCTATTGGCCCACATGTCAGCCTGCAAAAATGTGGCATATATTTAACCCATGTTTTCTAGAATGTACAGTCCATTTGTTGGGCTGGGTGAACAAATAATTTCGCGTCAATGCGGCCCATTTATATTATCTAAGAAATCCCAGCCCATTTGCACTTCCTTCAAATACACGAATTAGCTAGGCTCGTTATATATATAATGTTATGTTAGAAGGAGCAATTAATATCAAAAATAAACCGGAGAGGCACATTTTTTAATACATAATTAACAAATTAGCGAGTTATTGCTCAAAATAAAAATGAGCGTGTTATTATTACATTGGTCCTTAAAATCTTCGCAAGCTTTTGTACGCAATCACAAGGATTTTCCTTGCCTGTGAGTCAAAAACAACCAGGATTTTCCTTGCCAACTTCTGGTAAACATTTACTTTTATAAGTTAATAACACGTGGGATGTTTTCATAATGTATATATAAGTCTCTATAAACTATACGATAATAGTAATAATATAAATATATATAATGTGGTTAAAAAAATACATTGGGCTGCCGACCTTGAAGAAAAAGCCCATAGGCCGGTATGGACCTCAAAAAATAAGTTGAAACCACTGTCACCCGTATGTCGTGGGCTACACACGTTAAAATACAAAACCTAGGCCTAGCTGATACTTGTTCGCCCTCTGGAAAAAAGTGATACCAGATCCCCGAGCGAACTGGATTATAGAGGGGGCCGGCGGCACGACTGAAGAAGCACATCAGGAGAGATTTTTCTTCTTGAGTGGATGGCTCTCGATGGCTTTTTTTACTTGCCTCTGCACCATACAACTTGTATTTTTAGCCTCCCAGTCCGTGGTGGACCAGCATCCCATTTGCTGGGTGGGCCAACCTACAGAAACCAGCACTCGATTTTTGATCAAGCCCCAAAAACAACACAGTACTATGTTTGTTTTGAGGCCGAAAACATTACGGCAGGGGTTGAGCAGGGGTGGGGGCAAGACAGCAAAAAGATTAAAAAGAGCTCATGCGCCGTTGCTACCCTAACAAAGCAGGTGCAATTCTTCTCGGGAAGAAGGTGTGCCGTTGACACCCACACGTCACATACCCCACAGTAGGCATACTAACAAGTTCACACACAAGCACAACAGAAAAGGTAAACATTCGTATCAAACTCAGGTTCACAGGACACGTTCATATTCATAGCCAACATTCACTATCAACAACTCAAAAGATTCATATATACACAAGTTCTGCATGTCTATGGATCCAAATGATTGATAGATCACACAACAATATTCATAGATAATTCACAAAAAGATTCAGATATACACATGTTCAGTATGTTTATGCATCCAAATGATTGAGATTACAGCCAATATGATCCATGGACGAACTTTAATTACCTAGGGTACAGACTGGTAAATGGTGTTCACTCGGAGGTACTTCTTGCTAAAATTAATGCTTGTACGGGTAAACTTTCGAGTACATAAGAGGCAGCACAGACAATCTGAACTTTGCTTGTAGGTTTATCCTCAAATAGTGGCTTCGTGCCGAGGGAGGTTTGAGCAACTTGGCCACTACTTTCATCCAACTAGTTTACTGGCTCATCTTAGTCCTGTAGCTCGCCAAAATTCTACATTGCAGACTGGTAAATGGTGTTCAGTCGGAGGTACTTCTTGCTAAAATTAATGCTTGTACGAGTAAACTTTCTAGTACATAAGAGGCAGCACAGACAATCTGAACTTTGCTTGTAGGTTTATCCTCAAATAGTGGCCTCGTGCCGAGGGAGGTTTGAGCAACTTGGCCACTACTTTCATCCAACTAGTTTACTGGCTCATCTTGGTCCTGTATCTCGCCAAAATTCTACATTGCAGACGAGAAAGGAGGCGGTTGAGAAAATGAACCACCCAAATTTTGTGTGCAGTTCAACTGAAATGGAGCATCCCTGGCATGCAGACTGATTAAGTGCCAGATGAATATACGCGTCAACCAACTTGTCTGGAATCTTTAGACTCCATGCCATACAGTTCGCTGCCATATGTGCAGATAACCAAAAGGCACAAGTTGGGACCAAAGACTGGACTGCGTTTTTCTGGGCTATGCGCCGAGCAATATTTTTGGCGTTCACTCTCCTAATACTTGGAGTTTGACAATTGGTTGACACCGGTTGATACTCGAATGAATATAGGCACTTCTTCTTGTCAACATCGATGCTTGTCTGAGTGAACTTTGGAGTACATAGCAGTAGCATAAGTACCTGTCCATCTGATCTTTTTGTGCAGTTCTACTGAAATCACCCGATGTAATGATTTGCCTGCGAGTTCAGGCTCCAAGTTACTCCTTTATGAAATCGGCAAACAGTAGCACAATACCAAATTACCAATACATATGACAAGCACAATAATCAGGATAAAGACCAGTACCAACCTGTGTGAGGTAGCATATCAATTACTATTTCCTTTGACTGGAAGCCGAGATAAGCCAAGCGACTGACAGCAAAGGAAGAATGCAAGCCCAGATTAGTGACTAACAGGAAAGGAAGGAAGCTGTCGAGGCAATGAAGCACCCAAAGTTTTTGTGCAGTTCCACCAAAATCGAGCATCCCTGTTGGCACATATATTGAGAGAGTGAGATTACTGTAATAGTGGGACTAGTTGATGAAACATACACTAACAAATAGAAGCACCCTCATTATCTTAATGGGTAAAGTTACCATTCCCTCCCTGCTCCACACATGATTCACCTCATAGACAAACATACACACGTACATGATTCAGCATAGGGTGCTACTAAAGATTTGTTTAACTCCGACAGGAAAATTAGGCAGAAATAAATTAGTGGTACTTAAGTACTCCTAATTAATTAAGTGAGACAGCAGAAGTGGAAGGGCTCCCTGGAGGATCGTCTCACATGTAAGGTAGTCGTTGCCGGAGCCCTAGAATGGCCTCGACTGAGGCCTCTGGCTTCACCAAGATCGCCTTGGCACAGTTTACTCTTCTTCTTCTTCCTCTTCATGCTCTGTTTCTCAGTCTCCTCACCAGTTGGTGAAACCAAGTACATGATTAGCCTTCTATTTCAGAATTGGTTTTGTCAGTGAGGGAGTACAAGTGTACTAGTAAAAAATAGCATTATTTTCTCATGGCAGTCGCAAAATAGAGATGAACACATGCATTAAATATCATTCTTACCTAAAGGAAGGTTATGGTGCCAATATGGATGATGAGGATTGGACCACAGATCTCCCTTTGTGCAGTTCCACCGAAATGAACCAACTGTTCCATTCTGACATTCCAGTTAAACAGCACAAAAGTCACTTCTTTTAAGAAGAGTTTTGTGCAGTGCACCAAAAGGTCACAACAGCAACCAGGTGAAATGGATATCCCTGTTTGCACAAAAAGCTACAGAGGAAACAGTCAGAGTCTCAAACAATTACATGCAAAAACATTTGGCTAAACTTGTCATGGCTTATAACAGCGGCATGGCTTCATTTTTACCAGGGGCATTAGATTAAGAACAGCTAAATATTTGGTATAAGGGCATGAGACAGTGGGTGCACCAGCAGTCCAGCACCATGTACCTAAACAGGGGCATAAAGTGGTGATTCATAGTTTGTTGCCCCGAGAAACAAACATCCAAGAAACATATCTGGGTTGGTCCCATTTTTGTTCACTCTAGCCACCTACTCCTATGTGTGGATAGCAAATCTAGTCCTGGTCATACCACTGTGTACAACGTTACCCCTATATTTCCCTTTTCGACCAAGAGACCGGTTGGATGACCAGTCTGTACTACTTTCACCCCCTTTCCTTCCTGTTTGTACCAAGTTCGATGTACTACATACTAAATTCCCCCACCCCCACTTTATTTCTTGTTTGAACCAAGTACAAGATTCGACTCCATGAAGTAGCTTTACCTCTAACAATAGAAAAAATAGGTGACGTTGGACCATCCGATCGAGAGGGGCTGAGAGGTAGAAAATGATGCACATGCAGCGACGTAGCGAGCTGGGGAAGTAGAGCTAAGGAGGTTTCAAAGGAAGATATACCTGAAGGTCGTCGGGATGTGGATAGGTGGGCGGCGGGAGGCCGGATCTGCCCACACTAGGGCAACGACGAAGGGATCGGAGGACCTCTCACGCTGGCGCTCGGCCAGAGATAATGGTGCGGCCGACGGTGGGTCTCCTCCCTCGCTGTCGACGACGGCCTAAATGCTGCCCTTCCTCCCCTTCACCGGCAGAGGGGGATACGTCCGGATCTGTAACCAGCGGTGAGGATAGAAAGACAGTGTTTTTTGAAGGGAGAAAGACAGTGTTACCACCCCTATCTGGTTTAGATCTGGAGAGGATGAGAGTGTGTGAATAGAGCAACTCTAGCAAGCAAGCGCGGAGGCTCCGGCCTATATATACGTAGTGGGGTAGTTTTCCTTTTTCACTCCATCAAAACAATCATTTAAAATTGTGTACTACGTGCCAGGTCGCCTTTTTTTAGTTGTTGATTGTTTTTTGAGATAGCTACCCGCTTGTTCCAAGGGGTGTTACGGTGTGCCAGGTCGCACTTTTTTTTGAGGGTGCGAGGTCGCACTTTGTATCGTTCAAGTCTGGTACAAGTCCCTCCATTAAATGAACAACCACCCACTCGTAAAAATTGTGAACAAGCCCACGACTAAAAGTATCGGAAACGTGGGTTGCCCCAACATGCATTATTATTTATATTTTCTACTCCCTCCGTTCCTAAATATAAGTCTTTTTTTATTCGCCACACCTAAGGCAAGAATTTTTTATTAGCAGTGAACCCCACATGTCATAGACACAAAAAGTGTGGCAAGATTCCCTTAGGCAAGCCAAAGTGTGTCTAACAATTTGAGCAACTCAAGTTAGGCAAGTGTCGCAAGTGTGGGAAAAATAATGTGGCAACATAAGACAAACATAGTCACAATCCAAACAGCCCCGTAATTTTTTGTGACATGCATGAAAATTTGGTTAGTTAAATTTATAGTCAAAATTTGGCAAGGTGCATCAAATCAACACATGCAAGTATCAAAAGGGAGGTCATGGCATGCATGCATGCGTTGTACTCCCTCCGTTTCCAAATATAAGTCTTTTTAGAGATTGCAACAAGTGACTACATACGAAGCAAAATATGTCTACATACATCCGTATGTAGTAGTCCATTTAAAATGTGTAAAAAGACTTATATTGAGTGCAGTGCTTTGATGTGTCGCGTCAACTCGCACAAGACCGAGAAGTTTGATTACTACAACGCCCCTCCCTCGCGCATGACCGTGGTGGCTGGCAGGACTAGTAGGAGCTTTCGCTACATGCTTCTTGACGGCGGTGAACTTGACCATCATGTCGTCCATGCGAGAGGCGAAGCCGGCGTCGGCGAGGGCTACGACGCCGGCGGTCGCCAGCACCGTCTGGAAACGCTGCGCGGTGCGGGGCCGCATGCCGGCACCTTGGATGATTTGGCACAGCCGACTTCCGCTCGCGACCATCGCCTCCATAGGTGCTTCTGGCTTCTGGTCACTTGGTCTTGGATTGGAGTGAGCAGTGTTGCGCAGTGATTGAGAAAGAACATTTATTGTCAATCTAACCTGCCATCCATACACCTCTTTGGTGTAGAGTTAGTTCAGGGTTAGAATCTAACTCTAACCTCTAACTGAGTTAGTAGAGTTCTCCTCGTCTCGGTTCATCGCCATCATACTTTCCCCATTTCTGTGTTTTCAGTATCCTGTGAATCAAAGAGGCCCTTAGACTAGTTTAGGTCCGGTAGTTTTTTATAAACGTGTTATGTCCAAAATTTAATGAACGTGCTCCGGTTTCTACGAAAATAATCTGGTTTCATGTAGTAATTCATTTATTTATTTATTCTTCTGCGGGGGGTTTGCATGTAATTCGTGAGGTATGAAATGTAAAGTACCCCGGCATATGCTCCGAGTCGTGCATGCACTACGACCCAGATGCTCTATGTCCCACATGTCGGCGAAAGGGTGCACGTGGAAATAGCCTAGGAGTACATATAGGAGGATAAATGCGTGAAAAAATATGTACGGTGAAGCGTAGCTGCTGTTCGAAAAGGAGACCTAAAGTGATGACAGGTATAGGTCGCACGCACCCAACTAGTGGTAGTACTAGACATACGACTACTTTTCCCAAAAAAAAAGAGGTACGAGTGCTCAGTACTCCTATTCTATCAACGCAACTCCTATCTGACAACAACGTATGTGCTACAGCTAGCTCTTCTCCCTCGTTTCTCTCTTCTAATTCTAAACTCAGCCGACGCCCGGTGGGCGGGGTGGGGATTTGCCGATGGTCGGTTTGCTCAACTGCGGCCCCACCTCACAGTGAAAACGTTACTACTGGAATAAAAATGTCATCTACTCCTATACTAATAAAACATTAAGGCCACGAGGCGATGCAGTGCTGGTTACAGGAGGCAAGAAGAAGAGATGCATCCATCGACGACGTCCACTTCCTCGACTCAGGGCGCCGGCCCACCGAACAGCGGCTAAGTAGCTGCGGCTTTCGTGGCCAGGTCGACGTGCTTCTGAACAATGGCGTCCAAAGATTCCAGCCGCTGGAAGAAGGCCAACGTCTTTCTGTCCTTGCTGGCCTTGTAGTGGCCTATGTAGACGGTTTCCTCGTAGACGTGGATGTGCAGGTCGACGGTTTCTTGCATGGCGATGCGCTGCGCGACAAGCACGGCCTCGAGGTGCACATTCTTCATCGCGACATCCGGCAACTGCAGGGCCACCAGGGCTTGAAAGAGTTCGTCACCATGGAGGCCGATGAGGGTGGCAGGCAATGAGGAGCCTGGGCGCGCGGGCTGGATCAGTACAGCAAGGTCGTCCGCGCGCTTCTTGATGGCGGTGAACTTGCGGATGGAGTTGACCATCATGTCGTCCATGCAAGAGGCGAAGCCAGCATCGGCGAGGGCTACGACGCTGGTGGTCGCCAGCACCATCTGGAAACGTTGCGCGGTGCGGGGCCGCAGGCCGGCGCCTTGGATGATTTGGCACAGCCGACTGCCGCTCGCGTCCATCGCCTCCATAGGTGCTTCTGGCTTCTAGTCACTTGGTCTTGGATTGGAGTGAGCAGTGCTGCGCAGATACTAAGGAGTAGATGGATTGGAGTGGTGGGGCGCCTTTATATGAGAATCCAAACTCCGTTGCATTCACATCGTGCTGGCTCTATTCTGCTTCTCCAATTAATTCCCTGTGCATGTAGAGTAATTTGAGGATGCATCATTGACCGTTCAACGTCTCGGGAACCGCTACCCTCTCCCTCCTTGGCATTCAAGAACCTATGGAGGCGACTGCCGCTCGCGTCTATCGCTTGTCAGGAGACGTTCCCATCGACGACGAGGTGCCTATGGTGACTTCGTAAATTTCAAGATGATAGTTCTAGTATACTCAATATTGTGCACCGCGGCCAAGGCCGAGAGGAAAACGAGAGAACTATGTATTTATTTACAGTGTAGATTCACTCATTTTGCTCCATATGTACTCCATCTCGGTGTAGTCTAGTCACTTGTTGAAATCTCTAGAAAGGCAAATACTCCTTTCTGGTTTATAGGGCTATACTAGCAAGTACTCCCTCCGTTTCTTTTTAGTCTGCATATAACTTTTATCTGAAGTCAAAGTATCTTTACTTTGACCAAAGTTATAGAAAAAAATATCAACATTTAGAAGGCCAAAGGGATATCTTTAGATTCATTATGGAATGTAGTTTCATATTATGTATATTTGATATTGTAGATGTTGATATTTTTTTATACTAATTTGGTCAAAGTTGGTGAAGTTTGACTCGACACAAATCTTATATGCGGAGTAAAAAGGAACGGAGGGACTACTTACTACTACAATAGTGGGCTCACATAGCAATTTTGTCTCATGCAAGAGCCTGGCTATATGCGTGCTCCAAGGTTCGCAACTGCCACGTTTGGGTTGCACTTGGCTCTTCGCCTCTTCGAGAAGACGAACAATGATGTTACTACTACTGCTTCTACAGTATCGAATCCACTGCTGCATGTCCGTCCACCGCGAGCGGGAGGGATAGCTTGTTGTAGTACTATATAAGCAAAAGCCTGTCCTCGTCTGCGAGCCACCGCGCGCATGGGCGAGGGAGAAAGCGTGTAGTAGTAAAATCAAGCTTGTCCTTGTTGTACGAGTTCACGCGACACATCATAGCACTGGCCCCACATGGTTGCCTCTAAACTTGGCTGAAAGACCCGCAGTGTACAATACTCCATTTGCTGCAGCCTCTAACATTTACCCCACCACAAATTAAAATATATATATATTCCTGTCTTGACCAGATGAGCGTGCAAACTAGAATCACCAGGATGACAGGTAGGGCCAGAAGATAATTTTAATCAAAAAAATATAGCATGGAGCCGACCCCAACGATTTTAAGCTTACAGGCACGGTACACACTATCCTAGACTACTCTACACATGAAACTGCCACACGAGCGTCCAGGCTGCGCTTGGCTCTTCGCCTCTTCGGGAAGTCGAACAAAATGATGGAGTACTACTGAAGTGGAGGAGTACTACAATATGCTTCTGGCCATCTGACACTGATTGAACTGCTGCATGTCCACCGCGTACGGGAGGAAGAGCGTGTAGCGAACGAAAGCTTCTCCTAGTCCTGCCAGCCACCACGCTCATGGGCGAGTGAGGGACGCAGCTTCATTGACTTACTGCTCCTACCTTTGCGTCCATGATAGGTGGGCCCAACAGGTCGGTGGCCCACCTGTCATGCAGCCAAAGGCAGGTGTGGTTAAGGCGAGAGGGCGTTGTAGTAATCAAACTTCTCGGTCTTGTACGAGTTGACGCGACACATCAAAGCACTGCACTCGATATATTTCAATAATTTGCGTTTACCGATGCATTAATTACAAGGCATGCATGCATGCCGTGACTCTCCTTTTGATACTTGCATGTGTTGATTTAATGCACCTTGAAGTAGTATGAATATGTGATGGTAAAGCTTTGTAATGCCCCGACCCTAATAAAGTGAGAGATGGTTGTGCAGGAGGAGGGAGAGATCATGCAGACGGAACAGGACCCGACGATGGAGCTCTCTATGGTCTCGATGGACCTCACCTTGCTCCACTGCCCCTTGTGCCTCCGCCCCTTGAAGCCTCCAGTGTATGAGGTTCGAATACACCTCGTCCGTTCGGCTGATCAAGGAAGGTGCAGGTTTCTTGATTGATGTGTTGTTCGATTGATTTGTGCAGTGCAAGGGAGGGCACCTGGCTTGCGCGGACTACCGCGTCGAGCGCCCCGGGAACCAGCGGCAGTGCGAGTGCGGCGGTGGCTTCGACGTGCGGAACACGGCGGTGGACGCCGTCCTCTCCTCTGTGAGGGTGGAGTGCCCGCACGAAGGCTGTGGGCTCTACGTCACTTACCACAAGTTCGCTGATCACCAGAGCGTGTGTCTGCTCGCGCCCTGCAAATGCCCCGTGCCCGTCTGCGGCTACGAAGGCCCGCCGCCGTGGCTCTCCCACCACATCAGCACCGTGCATCCCATGCCCGTGCACAGGATCCAGTACGGCAAGGCGCTCCAGCTGCAAGTGCCACTGTCGGAGCCACGGCTCTTGCTGTTCGCGGAGGAGGACGACCGCGCGTTTTTCTTGGTCGGCGGCGTGCTCGACATCGGCGCGCCTATCGCCGTGTCGGTCGTCTGCATCAGAGTGGGGGCGTCCCCACTGCCACACTACGTGGCCAAGCTGTGGGCGAACGGCCCGCCGGGGGAGCCCAAAGGTAGGACCGACGCCGTCAAGGTGGAAATGGAGGTGACAAGCAGCAGGGATCCCGGCGACGTCACCGTGCAGGAGCTGACCTTCTTCACAGTTCCGCCCAAGCTACTGGCCAGGGCTAAGCTGGTGTCCCTTCACATTCAGATTGACAAGCTCACGTCCTAAATGATTCTACAGTGCCTTCTGTTTATCTTAGTAATATGCTAATATAGGGGTTAGCTCGGTCTACTTTAGCTTAAGAGATGGTGGGTTTTGGTGGCGATGCAGCAATTACCTCGACATCAGATCAGTAGTGAAAGTAATTTCGAACAATCGAATGGATATTTTGTGTCTGTTGGATATAAAGATCCTTTGGGTAAGAAGTAATAGCTTATATGCTTTTTTCGAAATGGAACAGCGATACTCGTATATTTTTTGTTGACATGCACTAATATTTTCGAAACGGATGTCGGGCTGTAGCTAGAAGGGCGGTTGGGACGCGGCATCGGCCCATACCGCGGTGACTCCTGATTGGGACGCACCGACTGTGGATTTTCTCCCTCGCCGATGTCGACCGCGTCTATGCAGAACATTCTTCCCTTCCCCCAACTGCGGGATCAGGCTGGATATGTGACCAGCGGTGTGGCCACCGTCGTTCTATGCTTGTGAAGAGAGCAACCCAAGCAAGCAGGCTTGTAGCTTTGGCTCCTGATAGTGTATATATAGTGGTTTTCTTTTTCTCTCCATATCAACCATTTTATATTGCGTACATGTCATTGAAGAGTGAAATGATGGTTGCTTCTTCCGACTAACTTACTGTGTGATTTGACTGCTCCTTTAGTGGCCCCTACACGTACTCCCCCTACGTGTATGCAACAGTCACACGTACACATGGACGCAAAAACGCGCACGACGCCCTAATGCATGCATGTCCGAGCACACGACGGAACACACACGGTCACGCTCAAGTGCTCAACCTACACGTGCATGCACACACATACTCAGCTAGGGTGAGCTAGTTACCGTATAAATACCGGAAAATGTATATATTGAGCGCAACGAGCGTATTATGAAGTCAACTGACCGTATTTTTACAAATATATAGTGACAGACAGTGTATTTATCTTGTTTGAAATTAAGCCATATAAACCGGAGAGGAGGCAGTATGGACTAGCATTACTTTGTTGTGTCTCGTCAACTTGCCGAACGAGGAGAAGCTTGCAGGACGGGAGAAGCTTGCGCGCGGTGGCTCGCAGGACAAGGAGCAACTTTTGACTAATGCAAGCTGTCCTTCGCTCAGGCAGTGGACGTGCAACAATTAATTCGGTGTCAGATTGCCAGAAGCATACACTATACTAGTACTATTATTGTTGCACTTCCCGAAGAGGCGAACAGCCAAGCGCAAAGTTTACTAGTACTATTACTGTAGTCTATAGAGGTACTATACTAGTACTAGGAACCGGATGGAGGAGCGTCCGCACTCTTATTATATTTTTAAAATGAGATAAAGCAATCTTCAACACATTTGGTTCTCTTCGAGGGTTCTCGCATGTGATAATGGAAGTTGATTGCATGGAACACTCGCCACAATTCTCGCTTAATTATGGCTCATATCCTGTTACAAATAGGAGCGCTCGGTAATATTTCCTCTTTTTTTGTTATTCAGCATGTAGACAGGTCAGCAAACCTTGTGGCGCATCTTTGTGCGAACCGTGCTTGCTGCACTTTGAATGTGGCCGAGAGCTGGCTTGATGAAACACCTCACTTCCTACTTCTTTTTTTGCGGGGTACCTCACTTCCTAGTGACCAGTGTCTTGGCTGATCGTCCTAAGAATGCTTATATATGAATAAAGCTCTCTCATTTAACCGCAAAAAAGATTAAGCCATATTAACCGGAAAGGAGGGAGTATGGACCAGCACTACTTGTTGGTGTGTCCCGTCAACTCGCGGAATGAGGAGAAGCTTGCAGGACAAGGTGAAGCTCGCTTACGCCTTTTGACTAATGCAACGTACCCTCGCCCAGGCGGTGGACATGCATCAGTTCATTCGGTGTCAGATTGCCAGAGGCATACACTGTAGTACCGAACATGCGGAGTACCATCATTGTTCGACTTCACGAAGAGGCGAAGAGCCAAGCGCAAGGTTTATTAGTACGAGTAGTACTACTACTAGAACCGCATGGTGGAGCCTCTGTACTCTTATTTTTCTTAATCTTTGATAAAGTACACATTTATTCCAGAGAAGGGCGGAAAACGACAGCCCAACATGTAATGATGATATCGATCAACCATGCTCGAATATATCTTGGCCTCCGTGCGAGCCCGTCTGTGTGTTCTCGCTCCCCGTCTCTCTCAAGGAACGGCGGGTTGGCCATTTTGCCGTCAACTGAGATCGATTTGCTCACACTCCGGTCCCACATGTTAGTGATATGCCAAGAGGAGGTGCGTTGACCGACTGGCCATACGCGTACTTGGTTTTGCACCTTCATACTACTCCTCCCTCCATCACAGTTTACAGGCGCGCTTCATTATGATGCATTTCTCTCAATGCATTTCCACCACCAGAGAGACTTTAGACGCGTTTGGTTTAATGCTCAATTAATTAGGGCGTGGTAACCGCAATTTTCTCTCCATGTAGTACTACGGAGTGGAGTAAGTGCATGCATGTGTCTACCCGGGGTGGAAGCACTGCATGCATGTGTGTACGCATTATTTCCTCTAGTAATAGACGCCGTGCTATAACTACCAATGCTATTTTTCAGGCCGATCGCTAGTCGCCTTGGTCCCAGAGATTTTCTCTTTTTCTGAAGCGCGCTCTATAAACAGTGACAGATGGAGTAGTATGAGCGGATTCGAAGAAGAGCGTATTGATGGTTGCTTCTTCCGAGCAACTTATAGTGGGAAAGGTGTTGGGGAACGTAGTAATTTCAAAAAAAATCCTACGCACACGCAAGATCATGGTGATGCATAGCAACGAGAGGGGAGAGTGTGTCCACGTACCCTCGTAGACCGAAAGCGGAAGCGTTAGCACAACGCGGTTGATGTAGTCATACGTCTTCACGATCTGACCGATCAAGTACCGAACGCATGGCACCTCCGAGTTCAGCACATGTTCAACTCGATGACGTCCCTCGAACTCCGATCCAGCCGAGCTTTGAGGGAGAGTTCCGTCAGCACGACGGCGTGGTGACGATGATGATGTTCTACCGACGCAGGGCTTTGCCTAAGCACCGCTACGATATGACCGAGGTGGATTATGGTGGAGGGGGGCACCGCACACGGCCAAGAGATCCAAGGGATCAATTGTTGTGTCTCTAGGGGTGCCTCCCTCCCCGTATATAAAGGAGTGGAGGAGGGGGAGGGGGCCGACCACCCTTGGCGCGCCCCATGAGGAGTCCTACTCCCACCGGGAGTAGGACTCCCCCCCTTCCATGTTGGAGTAGGAGCGGAGAGGGAAGGAGAGAGGGGGGAAAGGAAAGGAGGGGGGTGCCCCCCTCCTTGTCCAATACGGACTTGGGGGGAGGGGCGCGCGGCTGCCCCTTGGCCGCCTCTCATCTTCCACCACTTGGGCCCATGAGGCCCAATAACCTCCGGGGGGTTCCGGTAACCCCCCGGCACTCCGGTATATATCTGATAACCCACGGAACCATTCCGGTGTCAAAATATAGTTGTCCAATATATCAATCTTCATGGCTCGACCATTTCGAGACTCCTCGTCATGTCCGTGATCACATCTGGGACTCCGAACTACCTTCGGTATATCAAAACACATAAACTCATAATATAACTGTCATCGAACTTTAAGCGTGCGGACCCTACAGGTTCGAGAACTATGTAGACATGACCGAGACATGTCTCCGGTCAATAACCAATAGCGGAACCTGGATGCTCATATTGGCTCCCACATATTCTACGAAGATCTTTATCGGTCAAACCGCATAACAACATACGTTGTTCCCTTTGTCATCGGTATGTTACTTGCCCGAGATTTGATCATTGGTATCTCAATACCTAGTTCAATCTCATTACCGGCAAGTCTCTTTACTCGTTCCGTAATACACCATCCCGCAACTAACTCATTAGTTGCAATGCTTGCAAGGCTTAAGTGATGTGCATTACCGAGTGGGCCCAGAGATACCTCTCCGACAATCGGAGTGACAAATCCTAATCTTGAAATACGCCAACCCAACAAGTACCTTCGGAGACACCTGTAGAGCACCTTTATAATCACCCAGTTATGTTGTGACATTTGGCAGCACACAAAGTGTTCCTCCGGTAAACGGGAGTTGCATAATCTCATAGTCATAGGAACATGTATAAGTCATGAAGAAAGCAATAGCAACATACTAAACGATCAAGTGCTAAGCTAACGGAAGGGGTCAAGTCAATCACATCATTCTCCTAATGATGTGATCCCGTTAATCAAATGACAACTCATGTCTATGGTTAGGAAACATAACCATCTTTGATTAACGAGCTAGTCAAGTAGAGGCATACTAGTGACACTCTGTTTGTCTATGTATTCACACACGTATTATGTTTCCGGTTAATACAATTCTAGCATGAATAATAAACATTTATCATGATATAAGGAAATAAATAATAACTTTATTATTGCCTCTAGGGCATATTTCCTTTAAAAGGTGGGGCTTATGATTTGACTGCTCATTACTCACTATTAATGCGGCGCAACGACCGGTCTGAGTCTCCCATGCGGCTGTGCACTACCCCCTCGGTTCTTAAATATACTCCGGAGTATTTGTCTTTCTAGAGATTTCAACGAGTGACTACTCAAATATTTGTCTTTTTAGAGATTCAAATGGACTACTACATACGGATGTATATAGACATATTTTAGAGTGTAGATTCACTCATTTTGCTCCGTATGTAGTCACTTGTTGAAATCTCTAGAAAGACAAATATTTAGGAACGGAGGGAGTACACATACGAATCAAAATGAGTGAATCTACACTCTAAAATATGCCCATTTGAAATTTGTAAAAAGAAAAATATTGTTGATGACAGTTGCGATGACAAAAAAGAAGCATATTCCTTGTCCTAAGGGAAGATAACAACACGGTTGTGTTTGTCTAAAATGGTGTGAGGACGAGATTGCAATATGGAAAGTACGCCAGACGAGCTACGTTTTGTGCAAAGAAATATGGAAGATCCACATGCAGCGACGTGGGAAGACGGGTCGTGGAGCAAGGCTGGAGGGGATACCTGGAGGTCGTCGGGATGTAACTAGGTGACCGGCGGCGGGCGAAATCTGCCCATACTGCGGCAGCGAGCAAATGGCGTAGGCCCTACCGCGTCGGAGCTTGGTCAGAGAGAACGGCGTGTACTGCAGATCGGGATGTGCTGCCTCGGTGCCGTCGAACGGAGAAACGATGCACGTCCTCCCTTTCCGCCGGCGGACGGGATGCGGGTGGATCAGTGACCAACGGTGAGCGAGAGAGAGAGGCCACCGCAGGCTTGTGTGAGATACTCTGAAGAGAGACAAACCAGGCAGGGAGGCTCCATTGTATATAGTGGAGCGGACTACCTTTTTCTCCATAAAAATCGGTTTATATTCTGTGTACATGCCACTGAGCGATATAACTTTATTTAAAAATAACGCGCCAACGCATCAAGTCGAACTTTGTTTCATGCACGCGTGGTACACGACCTCCGTAGGTAAACAACCGCTACACGCGTTCAAATTAGCACGTGGGCTGCATTTCGTACAGAAATGAGCTCCACCGTGTACCCACGCTGGTGTGGCTGGGCATGAAGCGTGAGTACGTGCACGGTGCACCTATTCTCTTCTTGTATACGTACACCACCTACGTGGGGTTGTGTGAGAGAGATACAAACGTAGAGAGATATAGTGTGTGGGTTCGTGAGAGTTTTTTTAGGGGGGGTCAATCAAAAAATGTAACATATGCAATGTGTGTGAAATAGAGTCCTGGATATATCATATATGTAGAGGGGGCGATCCACGAGAAGAGAGTGGAGGTATCATCGACTTGAGGTGTCCATAGAATCGAAGAGAGGGATGATGTGTGTGTGTGTGCGCGCGCGGTCGATAAAGAGTGCCATCGAATTTGTGTGTGCCCATGTTAAAGATATAGAGTAGCTGGCCTACTAGAACGAGAGAGGGGACAGGTGTGGTTTGTCTCTGTGGCATGGATACCTACCTACAGCGCTCGACTATCGATGTGTGGTGGGGGGAGGGAGGCCTAATTAACTATAGAGGTACAATGGCTGGTATATGTGTGGAGGAGGAGAGAGGCCTACCTCATGTATTAAGGGAGATCAATCTACCTCATGTATTAAGGGAGATCGATCGGCATCCATGCATATGTGTAGGAGAGGAATAAGGTTGGGAGAGAGACAGGGCTAGAGTGTTGGAGGGGGTGGTAGTCGAGTTGCTTCTAACAAATGGTGGGATAGGCTTGCTAGACAACCGGAGGGCACGCCTGCAATATCAATAAGAGAGGGGATGGCTTCCTGTCTGTGCACGTGCGTGTGAGAGACGGGTCAGGAGGCATGAACGAATGATGAGGGGGGGCGATATGGCTGTGGTAAGCAGACATAACTACATAGGAAGATCAATCGTCCTTTGTCAGAGAAAGGAGAGACATAACTTGTGAGGTACGTCGATCGATGGGGGGGATAGTTAAAGTCGACCTAGGTATATGTTGGGAGATCGATCGGTATACATGCATGTGTGTGTTAGAAGCAAATGAGGCACGGGGAGAGAAGGATAGAGAGAGAGGGATGCATCTAAGAGGTGGTGTGAGAGTCATACTATATCAAGGGGGAGGAGTGTGCGAGTACGAGATCGATGAAAAGAGTGGTGGGAGTGAGGCATGGACGGTGATAAGAGAAGAGGGGAAGCTTGTGTTT
Source organism: Triticum aestivum (assembly GCF_018294505.1). NCBI lineage: Eukaryota > Viridiplantae > Streptophyta > Magnoliopsida > Poales > Poaceae > Triticum > Triticum aestivum. The sequence continues at coordinate 172,825,442 of NC_057799.1, read as the reverse complement.
GTGCTAGGCACACCTGGCTAGAGAGGCATATCAATCGATGTGTGCCGTAAATAAGGAGCTGGGGGGCCTACACACACCGTGGGTGAACGACCTAAAGTGAAAAGACAAATTTGCGTGATGGAGCTAGAGAATGCTGAGGGAGGGTTAGAGGGATGCGGGCGTCTGCATGCACGAGAGAACGTTAGCGCTATCTAGCTACAAAGATAAGAGGATTGTGTGGGTGTAAAAGACGAATAGAGATCATGTTCATTATAAAAAGCGAATTCGGATATTTGAAGAATTTATCATAGTGTTTTAAACCGACGCATGTGTGAATATATATAACGGTGATACACATGGTGTGGTTATGAACATGTTGTACTACATAGAATATATTTTATCTCTACTCTTATAAAAAACGGAGTTGTTGATGATGGTACCATCCTGCAATATAGGCCGTCCAATTTATATCTGACGGATAGGAAGGAAACTATGGCAATTTTGAAAAAAGATACCCACACCCCTCTCCATATTTGCAAATTAGGCCTCCCCTTGATCATGTTGATGTTCTGTGGAACGCATGGGCATCTTGCTAGTACTACGTATAACATATAGAACATTGATCATAATTTGTGCTAATGTGTGGCTTTTGCAGCTCAGGTCTAAATACTTGCCATAATGTAGGGGGCGGGGCACAATACTATGAGTGATAAACACGGTGTACACGTATGGAACATGGTTTAGATTATGAATATATAGTTAGTACATCAAATGTACTATTATTTGGAATCAACATCAAGTGTATTCAAAAAATAGAATTCGAGTTCATGTAGTACACATAGTTCATATCTATCTCTATAGTAATCATGTGGTGTGTTATTAAGGTAATACACGAATGATGGTTGAAGTTGGCAACAATCATGATTGTAGATTTGTTATTGAAATAGAGAAACGAATACAAATTCAGTTCGAATTGCAGCGGTAGTATAGACATTTGGAATGCACTAAAATGTTGGTATGAGTAGGTTACATGCATTATACAGCAAGCAAAAAAATTTAATTGGACACAACATGGATTCATACTACCGAATAGCATTTAATTGCACTAAATTGTTGGTATGAGTAGCTTTAAATAGCATTTTTATAGTAAAACGGGGCAAGACTCTCTCTTTGTGTGGTGTGAATAGTTTTATTTTTTTTGTTTTCTTTTTGGTTGAGGGAAGTGTGAACTGATTTGGTACGTACAAGTACAATATTACACGTTAGGCTTGTCCCTAAAATTCAACCCACGCCTTGTTATATCTCGAAAATTCAGATATCGTGCTCCCAAAACTGGCGCCTTCACAACCCGCGCCTTTCTATCCCGAAATTACAACGCGCGCGAAAACTCCCTCCAGCTGCCAAATCCCAACACGCGAAATCCCCCTTCTAACCCTGAGCCGGAAGGGCCGCTAGTTCAGATCGGTGCAGGGTACTTTTATAACACACCCTACATTTTGGACAAGCGCGTCCCTAAGTCATGGTTCACCCCCTCCCATCGCCTCCTTTTTGCCATTCAAAATCCCAGGCCGCCATAACCTCTCCGCTCCAGCCAGGAAACCCCACCCTCCTCCGTCCGCCACCTCACCGCTGCCCAGCCGGAGCCTCTTCCCTGACGACGTCGTCCACCGTAACAGCTTGACGTCCCTCGTCCACCTCCTCGGATGAGGATCCGTCGTCCATCTCGTCGTCCCGCCGGTTCAGCCGCCTCGTCCTCCGCCTCCAAGGAGCTGATCCGACGATCGCCTCGTCTATCACGGCTGCTCCATCCCCACAGCGCCGCCTTAACCTGCTCCATCGGAACCGCAATATCCTCACCGCCTCCTACTCCTCGGATGAAGCCGAGGCCTACTCGGCGCCACCAAAGAGGTTGTACACTCATCGCATCGCACCTTCTCCTTAGCTCGACCTCCCGGCGCCGACGGTGCTCCATCCTGCACCCCCATGGAGCGGCTACCTTGAAGCCGGCGCCGCGGGCGACATCTCCACGGCGGCTCTCCCCCAGTGCGAGGCCCCTTCGGTGGTGGCGTCCATACCAGCCGGATCTGCTGCTGCTGCTCCAGCTCTCGCTCGCTCGCGCTGCTGCTGCTGCTCCGGCTCTCGCTCGCTCGCTCGTGCTGCTGCTCTGCTCCGATTTAGCTACACTTCAGTCGACTGAATCGACTTTTGGGTCAGTCGATTTTCAGGGGGTGGGGGGCTCGCCGGAGTTAAGGAAGAACCACCCGCAGTGGGGATGGGGGGTCGCCGGAGAGGTACCCCACTATCTATCTTAGGGTTCAGGGTGGGGGCGGGGGGCCTATAGGGCTGGCCTGGGCGGTGGCGGACCGGCGGTGGGGAGTTGTTTCGGGGCGGTGAGGCGGCGCTGGGGCCGGCGGTTCGGTCGGTGGTGGCTGGCGGCTCGGGGGGTGCAGGTTCAAGATGAACTGCGGGCCCTCCCTAAACTACATGTCAAGTGCCTCTCTGCTACCATTGCGTTCAGTTTCGACTGTAACATTCAGATTTCACAGTAAATTTCAGTTTCGACAGTTAAGTTCAGAGTCAACAGTTTTTACCTCATCTGTTGTAGTCAGGTGGTTTTTGGTGATGTAAATTTTACATCTATTTTACATCATCTATTGGAGATGCTATTAGAATCCCACTTGAGATTGACGATGTCTGTCTTGTGCTGCTTCAGCCTTGACGTCTTATGGCTCACCGGGGCTGCTCCAACGACAGAACGATCCATCACAACAGAGCAGTGCCCTGGACGCCGTCTACAGATTCCTCAGATCTTCCTCCACACCTCCGACAACCATCTCTGCCTCAACTGCTTCAGCGACCAACCCAATGATGCTGAGGTTATTTTGTTGCATCACTTATTACTATACATTCATGTCGATCCATTAGGGCTATTTTGGTTCGACGGAAAAGCATAGCAATAGGGAATTTTCCAATGGCACTCTACTATTCAATTATTCATGTATTTTGTTGAAAGGAATGAAGCAAAACATCCACCTGGACCTACTTTTAAAAATCCTATGCATGAAAACAAGACCAAGTACATTAGTGGCAGAATAACATTCTAACTATACACGCTTTCATATGGTTTCACTTTATTTTGGCCATGTTTCTTTGCATTCCTCTGCTCTTCCAATTCTTGAAAACCAAACACCCAAGTTGACAGAAATCCTGTGTTTACAAATGCTCTGTTTACCATGTGCATTCCTATCCTATTCTGGTGTTTTTCCTATCCCTGCGTTTTTAGAATCATGCAAGCCAAATGAGCCCTTACATAATTACTTCAGTTACAAGTAGGTGTCGAAGGAACTTTGTGTGGTTTGTCCTGCTCCTGCCGCGACATCGTCCACCTCACCTGAGGTGCTCCATCGACAGAAACATCCACCAAACCAGACATCACGACTCCTGACCGTCTTTCGCCGCCTCAGATCTCCTTCCCTGTCGTCGACACCCACCGCAATGGCATCACCATCATCGACTCAGCAGATGAACCTGAGGAGTACACGGGTCCACAAGAGAGGTCGCACTCTTTTGATTCTGCTTATGTTATGCATTGCTTAAAATTACCTGCTACTTTATCGTCATGTTCACCTCTTGGACTCCAAGTCAGGTCCAAATTAATGTTCAAACTTGAGTTCTAAATTAGTTGTGGGGCACATATCGAGGAAGCAATGAATAGTATCTCTATCTAATATCTGGTTCACCTAGGGTATGCCTATGTTGTTCATCTTGGGTGGGAAACAAATAGTAAAGCAATCATCATATGTCTTTTTATTAAATTAAATCAATCATCAGCCTGCTATCATTATTTTTGGATCCATCCACTGGTTGTTACCATCACTCTAAATTTCTGCATGCTCTCCTTACATAATCTCACCATATTTTTTCGTATGCATGTCAGATATTGTACACAATCATGTTGAACATGTAGAGAAAAAGAGAAGAGTTTTGCGCGGCAATACAATGTCATGCAGACATCGCTCCATGGTGGGTTCAATGGCAAACCCTTCCCACCCCTCTCCAGATTGTAATCCAGAGGAAGATATCTGTTCTGAGGCGGATTCAGACGCCGCTGACCACTCCTATTTACCCCCCAAGGTCTTTGCTCTACCTTGGCATGATGATGTTAGTCATATCATGCATATGTTGCCTTGCAGTGCCTATGTTTGAAATCATATATGTCATCTTCTTAGTTTAGACATGTTCTGTAATGCCACATGTTTAGTTTCTATATCATATATGGGAATTGTGCAGTCTCATGTCTTTTAGCCAGCCATAATATACGTGAAATGTGCAATGCCATCCTGTTTAACCAGACATCATATATTTGAATGATATCTTGCCCATCCTTTTCTTCATTACATTTCCATTTGTCAACAATGTTTATACATTAAACTACTCTTCCTGTGAATCAGCCATTTGGGTGGGAGATTGAAAAATATGGAGTGAAAACAAGGCCTTCAGAGCAGACAGTGCTACCTGTCGAAGCAGATCTCTTGTTGGGTCCCGGTAGCTCCTCAGAGATGGATTCAGAGACAGATGACCAGTCCTATTCCCCCACCGAGGTGTATGCTCTAACTTGGCACGGTTATACTGCTCATATCATGCATATGGTGTCTTGCATTGCATAGATTAGACATCATATACACAATATTCAACACCATGTTCTTAGTTCAGACATCATATCTAATGCCCTCTGTTTAGCATATAAATCACATATGTGAATGAAATGATGTGATCCTGATTACTTAGATAACATGTAGGTGAATTATGTCATGCGATCCAGTTTAGTTATTCATCATATCTTTGAATTATGTTATGCTATGCTATCCAGTTTAGATAGACATCATATATGTGAAATTATGTCATGCTATCCGTTTTAGTTAAACAATATACATGTCAACTATTTCATGCCCTCCTTTTTCCACACTATCTATTGCATCTGTCTCTCATACAATGTATGTACATTAAACTATGTTTCCTGTTTATCAGTCATTTGAATTGGAGCGGGTGATGCCAGCATCTAGCGGACTAAAAACACGGTCTTCAAATAAAACAGTGCTACCTCTTGGTGGAGATAGCACCCCGGTTGTACATGCACGAGAACCAGCCCTACCACACATAACCCAAACTCTCGCAGATTGTACCCCTACTGTGATGGACAGAGAACCAGCTTCACCCAATCTAACCCCAACCCCAGCAGATAGTAACCCAGTTCCTGTTGACACAACACCATCTCCACCACAGAGCTCCCAAACAAGAGCAGTTAGTAAGGCAGCTCTAGTGCCCAAAGGGCCAGTACTACCACGGCGAACCCCAACTGCACCAGTTAGTATGCCTATTCCTGTGGAGGAAGCACAACCAGCTAGTCGTAGTTTAGCATCTATCGTATTTGATATTGTTAAATCGTATGTGCGTATCTTCCCATCTTGGAAATATTATACTGAAGATGAAGGAAAATGCCAGTTGCAGGTGTTTGTCCAGGAGTTATGTGTAAGTAATGTTATTCATGGCAATTACTTTGCTTTGTCCCATACATCCTACCTCCATGATGGTTATAATACAACAAATTTTCCCATTTTTCTCTATAGAGAAGGACCGATTTGGAAACTCAGGATGAAGTAACATGTGCTAATACCTCTGCTACCTTCAAGAATGCTTGGTGGCAGTATCGGAATACCTGAAGAAAACGTACTTCACCGGCAAAGAAACTCATCAAATTCACTTACGTTCTCCTGAGAAACATTTACTGGACGATGACTGGGAACGCCTTGTTCTGTACTGGTCCCGCACCAAGAATGTGGTAAGGTCTATGAGCTCATTTTCTATTTTTAAGTACTACATTCTTGCATCTTACTGTACTCTGTTCATGTAGAACAAGTGCCTAAACCTGAAGAACAACTGTTCTAATTTAAGATTCCATTGTTATCATAGTTCAAAAAAGCGCTATGCGTTAATTGTGTGTTTTGCCACCGCCTTGCGCTTTACTGACCAAAGCGCATGCTTATGCGTAGTTATGCACAGATTAAGCGTAGTTATGCGCAATGCATTTCGCCAACGCCTAGAGCCTAGGCGCGCTTACGCGCTCGCTTAGGCGCGCCTTTTTTAACTATGATTGCTATCATGCATACTGCTTTGCTCTTGTATCACTGTATTTACTCATACAAACTTATTTTTAAATTGAAGGATCCAATCAAAACTGCAATGGCACAGCAGGTATGTTCACGCATGTTTCTTTAACAGGCTTGCTCTTATCAATAGCTCTGTTGATTTCAATTTCAATTGTGTATACAGTTGACTTCTCATATCATGCACATTACTAGCATCACAACAGAGCCAATAGTGTTGTTGTACATGTAGACCCGTGGTACCCATCTGAAATCTTGTTGTGCCGTGTAGTTTCCCACGCTTTGTATTCTTTCACTGCTGCTTTGTCTTGAACTGATATGATTTGAACCGTGTCTCTATTTTGATTTGGCAAGACAATGCAGTGACCATAGGACATAGATATATGTTTGTTTGATGCTTTTATTATGTACTAGTACTTGGCAATAGAAGACTTGGTAGTTTAATCCTGTCCACCTTACTAATGAACTGGTTCACCGAAATGAGTTTCATATACTAGTACATGCTAAACTGTTATGTGTCTGCTTGTTTCTTCTTTTAGAATGCTGACAGAATATTGGGGAAGAGTGCCTTATTAAGCAATGGTAAAGGAAGTAATGCAGATAAGGTTCAGGATTGTAACACATCCTTGTTGGTCTCCAACAAAGCTGATAAAACAGCTAAGGAAGACTATCTCGAAGACAGTGAGACAACCCCAAAGTCCTGTCTTGGTTTGGTGTTGGAGTTACTGGCCACTACCGCTTGCACAAGCTATTCAAACTCACTGTCTGAATCAGTTCGGTTTCTTGAGTCTCAACTACAAGCTGAAAGACATCGATTAGCTGTGCTGCGACAAGAAGCGGAAGGACTGCGGAAGTCCCTGGAGCATTCAGATGCATACTTTCTGGTGCAACGGCAAGCGTTGGAGGATTTTAGCGCCAAACAGGACAAAGCTAATAAGCTTGCTAAGCTTATTGCCAGCATGGTGGATACCATGTTTCTTGATCTCTTATGAAGTTGTTTCAGTTATGCTCTTGTTTTGCTGCCGCGTTTATTTGCACCGGTGGCCAATTTTGACGGCCAGTGTATGTAATATGCTGCTTTGTTCCCTATATTTGCACTGGTGGCGAACTTTGATGCCCAGTGGATGTAATATGTGTAATAGCGGTAATAGGCTAGCGTTAATTGCTTGCTTATTTATTTCCTTATTGTCTTGTTTAGTTGTTTGCTTGTAGTCACTGCAGTTCTTTTTCTGTATTTTTCTAGTGGCCACGATAACCTATTTTTGGAAACTAGGCCAAAATAATCATGGCAACATACGGACGTTTGTAACCATGGGCCTCCTGCGGGCCGTATGATCCATGGGCCTTCTACAGGGCATAGGATCCATTGGCCTTCTATACGGGCCGTAAGATCCATGGGCCTTCTACGGGCCGTACGATCCATGGTCCTTTTACGGGCCATAGGATCCATGGGCCTTCTACGGGGCGTATCATCATTTCGCCAATCATGGCCGTACTATTCATGGACAATAACGGGCCGTTTATCGGCCGTATTTGATAACTCTATGAAAACAGCCCAACGGGTTTTTTTCGACATGAAAACGGCCCAACGTATTAACGGGCCACAAACGGGCGGACAGTAACCACGGGCTGAATTTGGCCCACAAGCAGAAAATGACAGTAACAGGCCGTAAGTAACCGAATGCTGGAAATGAGCCCAAGAATAAATGGGCCCTGAGAAGGCCGAAAGATATCATGGGTTAGAAACGGCCCAATGGAATAATGTGCCGTTAATGGGTATAAAGTGATACACTGTTCATTACGGGCCAGTTTTACCACGGGCCGTTAAGGGGCCGAGGGTTACTAAGGGCCTCATATGGGCCGAAAGACGTCATGGGCCATACATGGGCCGGAAGTTAAAATGGGCTGGAATTATATTGGACGGCCCAGATGACGCTACTGGGCCTAATTCGGATAGGCCATAACCGGGCCTGTGATAGCGGGCTGTAAATGGGCTATATGCGAACAGGCCATTAACAGGCTTGCCGTGGGCCGGGCCGCCACCTTTTCACCAAGTCAAATGGGCCGGCCTTTTCACATGAATGGGCCTCTGTTGGGCCGTGCCACGTGTCGACGTATCATAGGCGCTTTGGGTCCAATGAGTGGATGACATCTGTCCCAACGGTGAGCCGACACGTGTTTCCTCCAGCCAATGATGATTTTACACGTGGAAAATCCCCATTGGTCGGGGCTGTTAACGGGTTATCAGATCCAAAACCAGACCCAATAGCTTAACGGCGTTCTGTTACGGTGGATGCCACGTGTCGGTCACCCTTGATGAAAGCACTTCTGTGATGCACGATTTATCGTCATGGAAGTGGACACTTCCGTGATGATAATTTTGGTAATGTCATGGAACACTTCTACAACATCACAGGTATGACTATCTTGATTCTGTCATAAATTTGTCATGGATGTACATGCATGACAGAAAACATGACCTACTGTGACAAACATGTATCATCACGGAAGTGTATTTTTTTGTAGTGCCAGCTGCGGCCGTGGACCCAGCTGTCAGCCTCTCCACGTATAGTACTCTTTCGATGGAAGTCGGTCGTTGACCACATTGACCACGCCGCGCCGAGAGCACCAAGGCGGTGGACGACAACGAGGCCTAGGAAGGGGACGACGCGGAGCCGGGGAAGACGCGGCAGTGGATGCCCACGCGGAGAGGAGTACGAGGGTTCACTGGTTCGGCTACGGCGTGAGGCTGTCGTCGCCGCAGAATAACAGGGGGTGTGGGTGAGTAGAGGGATGCCCTGGCCAGCGGTGGGAGTAGTAGGGGGCAGTGAGGCCTCTGCGGCATCACAGCCAGCCACGGGAGGCAGGAGCACGCGGCACGACCGGCGCTGCTATGGGCGGCTGGAGCAAGAAGACCAGAGGTTGAAGAAGCACTATGGCCGTTGGATGGACATCGTACGGTCACTGAAGCTAGAATCGTGCATATTGACTAAGTTGACAAAGCCCTCCGTCCCCGTCAACTTAGTAGGCCCACAAGTCAGCCACCCACTATGGTGGGTCCCAGCTAGCAGGGGGTATTCATTTTTTTTTTGTAATAAGGAGGCACTTCCTTGCGTGCGAAGATATAGCTGGTGGGTCCGACCTGTCAGCAGGGGGAACGTTTTTTCGTGAAATACAGAAGCCCTTCCAACGTACAGTGCGTAATAAGGAGGATCTTTCCTTGCGTGCGACCATGGACCTCGTGGGTCCCAGCCGTCAGGCTCTCCACGTACAGTCCTCTTCCAATGACTCTCGTATGTTGACCACGCCGCGCCAAGCGCACCGAGGCGGTGGACGACGGTGAGGCCCCAGACTGGAACAACCCGGACATGGGGAAGACGCGGCAGTGGAGTCGTAGACGGAGAGGAGTGGGAAACTTGACTGGTTCGGGTGCGGGGTGGGCCTACACTCGACAGAGAATAACAGGAGGTGCGGAGTGGAGGGATGGCCTGGCTGTCGGTGGGGTAGCGTTTCGCTGAGGAGCGCAAAACAACGCCGCTGGACGCCGGAGGCTGGAGCAGGCGGTCCCGGCAGCGCTGGGGGAAGAAGATGAGAGATTGAAGAAGAATTCCGGCCGTTGGATGTAAATCCAACGCCTTCTTAGGCTTCGACCTACTGGCCCACATGTCAGCCAGTCCATTTGTTTTTTTAGTCCATTTGGTGGGCTGGGTGAAACAATGATGTAGCATCTATGCAGCCCGTTTATATATATGGTAGAATTTAAAGCCCATTTGCATTTTTCTCGAAATCCGCGGACTTGTTGGGCTGGGTGAAAATATCATGTTGGGCTAGACAGAGAAATGTTATAAAAACATAAACACGTGATTGCACGTCTATTACTGCATTGGTCAGTAAAATCTTGGCAAGCTTATGTACGCAATCACTAGGAGTTAACTTGCCAAGTTATATATAAACAATTATTATTATTATTTTGTAAGAACTTTCAACTTATGAAATATATCATTTAAATTTGATGAGTTAATAGTACGTGAGGTATTATTATTTTTAGGCTAGACGTGGGACAGTTGAGTTGGTTCTATGGAAAAGTACTGGGAGAAAACTCAGTTTACATCAAAAAGAAAGTGGGAGAAAATTCAGATATAGGATTAATGAAAACGAAAAATAGAACTGAGTTGCGCATTGTCTTGAAAAAACAAACATAACTTGGGCTGCTGATGTTATAGACAAGCTAGGTTGGGAGGCCCAGAGGCCGCTTGATACCTGCTAGATCCAAAAAATGTTGAAACATGTCGTGGGCTGCCCATGTTAAACAACAAAACCTAGGCCATGGACCTGGTGGGCCCGGGACTGTCAGCCTCTCGACGAACAGTTGTCTCCCGATTCCTCTTGTATTGCTGACCATGTTGGGAACGACAGACGGCGGCGCCGCGGCTAGAGCACCAAGGCGGAGGACGACGTCGAGACCTCGGACCAAACGAACCGGAGCGGGGGAAGACGCAGGCGGACGGGAGTACGAGGATTGACTTGTTCGGGTGCAGGGTGGGCCAGTGGAGCTGCTGCCGCCGGACAATGTGTGGTAGTAGAGGGATGGCCTGGCCAACGCCATAGGCTATGATGGCCAGTCGTTGTATAGGAAGAGGACGAAAGATTGAACAAAATAAAGAAATACAAATGGATAGGTGGTTGGTCCCATATGTCTGTGTACGAGACCTGCTGGGTCCAGCTGAGGAGGGGAATATGTTGGGAGGAAGGAGATTCAAAGCACGGCAGCCGAGTGAACTAGTTTTTTTAACGGACAAGTGAACTAGTTACATACATAAGCAAATAGCCACTAAAAAGCAAACAGGTTAATGGGTTCTTAATAGAAATATTTCGGACAAAACAGATAATTACGACACATAGGCTAATGCATGAAACACTCAGATGATAAAGGTGCTTATAAACAGATAAAGTACAACATCTAGACCTTCCTGGCACGCTTGATCATGACGTTGCGGCTGTCCGTGTACTCGTCGGTTACGGGAAGCAGACACGCCCTCATGTCCAAGATCTTCCTGTACATGTCGTAGCATGCGTATGCGTCCTTGGCCGCGTAGGTTATGTAGGCTAGATTCAGAGGTACCTCCCACGTGTTCAGGTATTGGTATCGTTGTCTTCTTTCATGTTGGCATATCAGGGGTCGATGATGGTCTCGGCGAGGTCAACCATGGAGTCCTTCTCCTGCCCGTTGCTGATGATCTTGTATTGCTTCTGGATGTCGACAAGCTTGTTGCACCAGATGGCTGAATCTTCGCGTTCTTCCTGCTCTCCACCGTAGCGAAGGTGCAGTCGGCGCTGCCGATGAAACGGGCGAATGCTCCAGAACCTCTGATGGCCCTACAGAAGTGGTAGATGAGAACCTCGTCTGGCACACCTACCTGGGCGACGGCGATCCGCTGGTCCCTGCCAGGAGACGAATGGATGGGCACAAGGTCTAGTCCTGCAACCTTGTGCTTTCTCGTCCTATAGGTACTGGTTGAACTCGACAAGGCAGAGCTTCACCGAGTTCGGATCATTAGTGTACATCACATTCAACTTGGTGCAGCCATAGGACTGAATGGCGAACTCAAAGAGGAACTCCTTGCTGAAGTCCATATCCAGCAGGCTCACCCCTCGGATCGCCATTGGAGTCTCTTCAAGTGAACGAGTGTGTAGGCAGTGACAGCAGTTTGTTTTTCAGCTCTTGGGGAACTGGATTCAACAGTAAACTGAGTGTGTACAGGTGACAACAGTTACTACCCCTCCCTCGTCCGCTGCACGCCCGGCAGAAGATGCACCCTCGGCGCATTCAAACGCCTCCATTAAGAAACCTACTCCGGCCACATGTCGGTTCACAAGCGGGTCTGTATTGGTACTGTAATAACAGGAGTTAGTGGTCACTTTACTTAAATTTAATTAGCTTTTATAGAAATTTATACTTAAAACAAGCAATGCATTAGCTCGTTCTATCAGTGCCACAGGATCAACATGCACGACAATTAGAATTATTATTCTCAGGACGCACACGATCAGCACATTTGTCGCACTTTCACAAAGATAATACTACCAAGTTTGAACTGTTTGTTATGGTTCTTGTCCTCTTCATCATCATGTCGTGTTTCCTAGCTTGCAAGATTCAGAACCAACAAATAAGATCCAAATAATAAGTACAACAAAGATGCCTACACATCTCATTGATTCCCAGCTTGCAAGATTCAGAACCAACAAATAAGATCCAAATAATAAGTACAACAAAGATGCCTACACATCTCATTGATTCCTAGCTTGCAAGATTCAGAACCAACAAATAAGATCCAAATAATAAGTACAACAAAGATGCCTAGACATCTCATTGATTCCCAGCTTGCAAGATTCAGAACCAACAAATAAGATTCAAATAATAAGTACAACAAAGATGCCTACACATCTCATTGATTCCCAGCTTGCAAGATTCAGAACCAACCCATTAGAGCCTTTTGATAAAGTGAATATCGGGATTAAATCCATCTTGGCTAGCCATGTCATACAATCGAAGAACTTGGCGAATGCTCTTGACTGTCACAACATCTGTAGTTGAGTATTCTTGTTTGCACAGCACAAACAAGAAGAGCATGATTTCACTTTAATAGTGGCCTCCTTGAACTCAACCTGCAGCTCCACTCGGATGAGGCCTGCCTGGAGTTCCATGATTCAATTCATGCGCCTTTTTCTGCAGTTCACCTGAAATGAAGCAAAGATTGCATCATTCAGCTAGCAAGAAGTACTTGCTCTGGTGAGCTGGCAGGTTCTTCTTTAGTAGTTGCACTAAAATTGTGGAACATTAAGGTTGGCTGTCTGGCTCATGTAAGGTGCAACTATAATTTTCTTATCCTTTTGTGCAGTTCCACTTAAATAAAGTGCCATTGTGGTGACAGTGACGGCTCATCTTGCAAAGGCTAATAAAATGTTGCACGAGATTACCGGCAGAACTTGACGGAGATTTTGGAAACTCCAATCACCATTTTGTGCAGTTCCACCAAAATTGAGAGATGTTGCCCACGTGACATTTTAGTTGAACTTCACAAGACAATCATTCCAAAAAAAAGTGTTTTGTGCAGTTCACCAAAAGGTCACAATAGCAACAAGGTGAAATGGATATCCCTATCTGCACAAAAAGATAGAAAGTAAACAGTTGCTGGTCAATAAGAATATACGAAACATATACGAAATGAAAAGAAGCATCTTAATTATGTTCATGGCAATCACGCAAGGACGGTAGAAATTTTAAAATGTCAGCAATGCTTCATGTTACCAGAAGCATTACCATCAACAATGAGATTCCTCAAATATGGGATTACTTTAATGGTGGCATTGCTTGTTTACCAGATACAGTAAATCAACAGCAGCTAAAGAGTTGGTTTAAGGGCGTGGGACCGTGGGGACACCAGGACACTCAGCAGCGTAAAGGAGCAACTTACTTATCATACTGGGGAAAAAAGCAGGAGTGCCATTTGTAACACAGTTTAATTGCATCTTATCGCTGGAGGCATTAGATTAACAATAACACTGGTTAGACATGTCCCTAAGGTAACAGTGTGATCGCTTCATTTTACATGCGCCCTTACATTAACAACAGCAAAAGGTTGGTATAAGGACATGCGACAGTGGATGCACCAGCACAATGTACCTACAAGGAGGCATAAAGTGGTGATGCCGAGTTTGTTCATGCTATGTGAGGGCAGCAAATCTAATCCTGGAGACCTTTTACTATGTGAGGGCAGCAAACCTAATCCTGGAGACCTTGTACTATGTGAGGGCAGCAAATCTAATCCTGGAGACCTTTTACTATGTGAGGGTAGCAAATCTAATCCTGGAGACCTTTTACTATGTGAGGGCAGCAAATCTAATCCTGAGACCTTTTACTATGTGAGGGCAGCAATTCTAATCCTGGAGACCTTTTACTATGCGAGGGCAACAAATCTAATCCTGGACATACTCTGTTGACTTGTCCACCAGCCGCCACTTTCTATCCTTTTTTCAACCAATAATAGATCTGTTCATTATCCAGTTTGTACTGCGTTTTCCCATTATTTCCCTTTTCAACCAAGAGACCGGTTGGGTATCCGGTCTCTACTACTTTCACCATATTATTTCCTCTTTGAATCAAGTCCTAGATTCATGCTACAACTTTCCCCCCTTTCTTTGTTGTTTGAACAAAGCCCTAGATTCGAATGCATGAAGTAGCTTTACCTCTAATAATACTAAAAATTTAGGTGGCTTTGGAAGAGCTGATGGGAGTAGAAAAAGATGCACCTGCAGACATGTGGGGAGCTGGGGCAGTAGAGCAAGGCCGCTTTCGAAGAACTTATACCTGAGGGTCGTCGGGATGTCGGCGGTGGCAGGTCGGATCTGCGGACAATATGGCAGGGAGGAAGAAGGGTCGGAGGACCTCCCGAGCCGGCACTGTGTCGGAGAGAACGGCACGGGCAGAGGATCGGGCCCCTCCGGTAGCTGTGGGTTTCCTCCCTCACCGGCGATGACCGCGTGAACGATGCACCTAGTCCTCTACACATACCAGCCGAAGGGATCCGGCCGGATCTCTGACCAGCGGTGAGCAGAGAGAAAATGTCGCTACCGCTGTCTTGTTAACTTGTTTATATCTGGAGAGGATGAGAGAATGAAGAGAGCAACCCTAGTAAAGCAAGCGCTCAGGCCCCTGCGTACATATATAGTGGAGTGATTATCTTTTTCTCTCCACAACAAGCGTTTCAATTTGTGTACGTGGCATTAAAGAAAAGAAACTCTCTATTTAAGGTGACTACCTATACGACTCCTACTTACTACTAGTAGTAGTACTCCCTCCATTCCATAATGTAGTGCATATAGATTTTTTGGAAAGTCAAACGTTACAAACTTTGACCAAGTTTATAGAAAAACTATTTATATCTACAATACCAAATATATACAATATGAAAGTACATCTTGTGATGTATCTAAGGATATGTATTTGGTACTCTAGATTTATATGTTGTTCTCTACAAACTTGGTCAAACTATACAAAGTTTGACTTCTCGGAAAATCTATATGCACTATATTGTGGAACAGAGGGAGTAGTATTGTTCACTTGTGCTCCCCGGCCCTCCATTCATTTAACAACCTCACGGGTGAATAAACATACAATACTAGTATTTATATAGAACGAACAAGCTCAAACTATTTTCGCGTAGTTAAAAGTTGAGGGCGGGGCTTTTCCCGGGCAGTACGAGCGGCAGTTTTCGCGTAGGCGGTTTGACAGAGAGGCGAGGAGGGTGAGGGAGTAGCGGATTCAACTTACTTACTGCTGGAAAAGGTCGGGTTGTGCGATTTGACGGCGCGTTACTGTTTGGATCCATGTGTTAGAGTTAGTTTGGGTTAGTTTGAACTCAACCAACCCAAAAATATCAAAACAGGAGGGTTAGTTTGGGTTACTGTTTGGATGCATGTGTTAGAGTTAGTTTGGGTTAGTTTGAACTCAACTAACCCAAAAAAATCTAACCCACCCAAGAGGTGCTTATTTGGGTTAGTTCTTCTCGGGACACTAAAAACACATTTTTCCTCGCTCTCCCCGCAGCAGATCCCTCCCCACTTCCTCGAAGCTTCTCGTCCTCTCCCACCCTCCCTCTCACACCGCCCATGAAGGCACCTCGCCGTATCCGCCCTCCATCTAACCCTGTCATCCAAACACCTCTTTCGCTAGAGTTACTTCAGGGTTAGTTCAGGATTAGAATCTAACTCTAACCTTTAACTAAGTTAGAGTATCCAAACAGGGCCAGGCGGTACGACCGGGGTGATGCCCCCCTTTCGTTCCGCACTCTAATCTGGTGCATGACACATATTACCTCGACCCAGATGCTGCTGGCTGTCCCACATGTCGGCAAAGTAGTACGTAGTAGTAAGAAGAAGCAAAAAGTAGTACGTAGTAGTAAGAAGAAGCAAAGAATCATGCGGTATAAGTCTTTCTAGAGATTGCAACAAGTGACTAGACTACACCACGTGCAGTATCTCAAATCTCAAATCTCCCTTCCGGTTTATAGGGCTCAAATCTCAAATCTCATCAACCAAGGCATTTTGCGATTGGAGGGATGTATCTCGTACTTTACAAAACTACCCTAATTAAACTCATGCATTAATTACGTATTTCTCTCGTTTTCCTCTTCGCCTTGGTCGCGGTGCACAATATTGACCACTCCTATATGACTAGCCGCTCTATCTACATGCGGGACATCAAAGCATCCGGGACCGCGTGCCATCCACCAAATCACAGCGAGGTGCTACAGTCGAAACTCACCGGTCACCCCGGTGTGGCCGTCATGACCCATCATATCACAAAACCCACACCTTTACCAGCAGTGGTAAAGTGGCCTCGAAGTTGGACTGGACGAAGCAACCATCATTTCACTGGAACGCTCGTTGAATCCCTTTATCCCCTTTCTTGAAGAAAACCTCACTCCATGCTACTCACTTCTGCCATTTTTCGTCTATACCGACGAAGGAAAGGTGGGCGAATCAGTGATGATGCTATATTTTCATTCCAAGAATCTTCTTTTTGTGAAGCACTGACCAATTCTCACAGCCTATTCTTTTCCTGTTTTCATTGCGATTGTGGTTTCCTTTCGATTGCTTTTTGTTTGTCAGTTCATTGATGGATCCTGGAGCACTAGGCAAAGAGTTGCCGACGGACAACCCACTGGAGACAGCGATCTCCAGGAAGCGAGCACCGACCAACGAGTTGACCATGTTGGCGGGCCAACCCATGGAGACGAAGAACTCCAAGAAACAAGCACTGGCCAAAGAGTTGACGACGTTGGCGGACGAACTCCTCAAAGAAAGTTGGAAGAACAGCAAGGGCCCCACCGTGCCTACCCCAGAAACTCTGATGGCCACCTATGTGAGGCTCAAGGCCGAGTTTGAGGAGATAGTCGCCGTTGAGAAGCAGTATTCCCCTGGCAAGGTGATGGCCCCCATCGAGGACGAGGAGATGGCCCCCGGAGGGATGGGATCCCCCGGTGAGCTGCACAAGGTAAAAAATAATGGCTTATTACCAAAAGTTGTGGTTTTTGATTATTTGCAATGTGCTTGCTTATATGTTAGGGTTGTGCAGGTGCCGGTGGACGTCCTTGATGATTCCGATGTCGCGGCCCGTCCTGTGGACAACGCCCCAGAGATCGTTTTCGATGTCGCGGTCCATCCTGTTGGCATCGCCCCGGAGATCGATTCCGATGCCGCTGTCCATCCTGTGGACATCGCCCCAGAGATCGATTCCGATGTCGCGGTCAGTCATGTGGACATCGCCCCAGAGATCGATTCCCATGCCGTTGTCCGTGTTGTGGTCATTGCCCGAGAGATCGATGACAAGAAATAGTTGGTCGCGCTAATCCTTCAGGGTAGTTTGCATTGCCCTGTGTTTAATTACCAGAATGATGCGTGTTATCAAACCATCTTAGGGCTAGTGCACTGTCTTGTGTGGGCGGTACTTGCTACTTTTATTTGATAGTGAATCATGCGAACCCTCTCCGAGTTATGGAAACAGGTGTATCCTCGCCAGCTTTTGATGTAATATATGGCATGCTTAGATGTAAGTTTGAACTGTTTATCATATCAGCAGGGCTTATTTGATGATTCTTGGTGTTAGTAGGCTAGCTACTGCGCGAGCTATAGTACTTGCAAAACACTCACCGAAGAGAAATGTTGGGGCTGATGAGCTCGTGGTACGCTTATACTGATCCGTCTTTGATGGCCAATAGCCCAAGCTCCTAAAATTGTAGGCTTAGCGACCGATCAGACAATAGTCGACATGGATACATTCAGGCCTCATTTGGTTCATAGGGTAGGAAAATCATAGCAAAAGTACAGAGACGTACAACGAAAAATCATAGCAGTACAGAGACATCCCTCCGTTCCAAAATAGATGAGTCAACTTTGTACTACTAACTTTGAAACGGAGGGAGTACAAATCCTAGGCGGGCTAGTTTGGCTAGTGGGTTTTAGTGATATGACGTGGTACAGTGCCATCCAGTCTTCGCGTGTGGTAGCAGTACTGCGGGTAGAGTAAGTTTTCATGAAGAAGCGGAATTCAACGAAGTCATGATCGTTCCTTCGTCCGACTAACTTTGTGCATGGTAGGTGGTCCAGGATAATTTTGTGCATGGCAGGTGGACCAGGATGGTGGACGTCCCACATGTCGGCGAATGAAAGTATTCTTTCCGATATAGTGGACGAGCAACGAGTATTCATTGTTTATTTTTGATGCAACCTATTGTCTCCACTGTTACGACAGAGGAGTGTGAAACACGGCAGCCCAGTGAACTTGGCATGTGCAACACTCCCTCATTCCTCATGTAATACTACCATAGTGTTGACTATAAGGTTACAACTTTTTCTCACTCTCTCTCTATCTATTTCCTCTCAAATGTTTTTTACCTTTCTTTTTTAGACACAATTGTTTTTATGCCTCTTTTTTTAGAATTAGTTTTTTTATACCTAGGATCACGTGTAGAGACGGGCTCCTGCAGATCCCACTCCTTGATTTTGTCAATGCCTCTCTCTCCTCCACATAAGAGGGCTTGTCGAGAAGACAAGAGATGATCTCTTAGCACAATATGTTTCACCATGTTTTTAGGAATAACTAGTTATTTAAGATAAGGCTAAGAGATGATCCATTGTACACATGTTTTTTTGTCATCTCTAAATTACATGCAAGACTTACGATAAGACTATCTTATCAACCATTATACATGCCCTTTATAGCCTAGAATTTTACCAGTACTACTTGCTATGAATGCGGGCAGCTGGCCTCTGAGGGGGGAGCGCGCGCGGGGAGGTGGTGGGGTGGGGGAGGGGTTCTGGTGGGTCAGGGCGGTAAGAAGCGGGCTTGGAAGCGGTGTGGACTCCCGCATGGCCCACCTCACATTATCACCACATATTTCTTGGAGTCCGTGCACGGCGGGCGGGCGTTCTCTTCTCCCTCCCCCATCTCTCTCCTCTCAGCCGACGCCCGCCGAGTGATTAGATTTCGGCTATCGACGGTTTATTCAATTGCAGTCCCACATGTCAGTGAAAATGCAAGACAACGCGTGTCCCCTCTGGTGAGCGGCGTGCGAGCCGGACTGTCGGGGGTGCGACGTGAACGTGACGTGTACGAGTTGTAAGTGTGCCACCTATTCCTTTTGAACTTGCAAATCGTAACATTTTCATGCGATCGATTGATAGAAATCCAGAACAAAATGACGAGGGCGGTGCTTCCCGCGCGTTAGGCGGGCTAGTTTGAGTGATATGACGTGCTACAGTGCCATCCACTTGCTCCATTTTTATGTAATCAAGAGTCTACACTCTTAGTACGTGGGAGGAGTGCGAAACACGGCGGATCTGATTTTGATCGAGGGATAACTGTTCCCTGTGAAATAATGGAGCACTGTTAGTGATTATAGCATGATAGTTAGGGCATCTCCAGCGCTGGCCCTCAAATTTACACCGGCATCTGTCCGAGGACACTGATGGATGCCATCCAATGCTGTCCCGCATACCTTTCGACAACTATATGAACTAACCGGACGAAATTCGTGCAAACAAAGCAAATTTCAAATTGACCGGATGAAATTCATTACATTTCGAGAACTTTTCCTATAAACTGGACGAAATTCATTACATATTTTGCACAAACCGTACTAAAACCTACTGTGAACCTAATCTAAACGATCGCCGGGCCCTGACAACCATGTCCGGCCATGAACCCGAGAAAGCCGGCCATTGCCTTTGCCTCCTCCTTATCCGCCTCGATAACCTCCTCCTCCGGAGCACAAGGTTATGAAGATTTCCGCCTCCGCGTCACCGTCAAGCGGCTAATCGGCCGCCAATTTTTATCCCACCAAGCTTGGCGTCGACTGAGTGGAGGAGCGGTGGCGACCTACCGTGTACTACTCTTCCTCGCTGCCGGCTGCGCCCGTGCACGCGCGCCAGCTTCGTGGTCGTGGCAGCGGAGGGCGGCCGGGGGGGAGCCGGCGATCTCCTTCGTCTGCTCCTGCGAGAGTACGTCCAAGAGAGCTTTGGAGCACGCCCGGAGCGGAGCCACCGATGTCCTTCGTCTGCTCCTGTGACAGTACGTCCAAGAGAGCTTTGGAGTGCCCGGAGGCCATGGTTGGAGTGGTGCCAACAGAAGGAAGGGACCGGAGGAGAATGAGTGTGGGTCTTTGGCTATGGCTGGGAGCTGGGGCTCAAGTTAATATAGCGGGCGAATGGCAATGAGCCGCGGCAGATGGATGGACAGCTGGCACCGGAGTAGGTTCGTCGGCGGCCGTGGTGTCATTAACGCGGAGCAGTCGCTTGCACCGGGATGCCGCGCGGGTGGCGCTCTCTCAGCCGTCACGCTGCTGCAATGCCGGTGCCAGTGAGAGGTCGCGTCGGGCGTGAATGCGAACGCTGCTTCAGTGACTTAACCGCAGGTGCGTTGTCTCACTAACATGTGGGCCCAATGGGCATCAGGCCCACATGTCAGTGACACACCAACTGCACCTGCAGTTAAGGCCGGTGAATGCGGCATTGACGTTCTGGAGAGACGGTGATCGTTTCAGGCGGGAAGCACGCGCTAGCGATGGAAGGGGTTTCGGTAGGCCAGGGCGGTCAGACGCTGGCGTGGTGGTAAAATGTGAACTCATGGATGACGAGCCTTTGAAGCGTATGCGACACGTATTGACAACCAGGCTTCCATGCAACCGCTCTTGTCGCCAGCTAGCATTCGACGACCACCATTAGACACCACACAACCATACATAACTTACGAATAATGGACGAATCGATCAGACACACACTCGTGTGCAGTGGCACTATAATCGGTTGCTCACGATAGTACATACTCCGCACCATAGTACCCTCTCTAGCTAGGCTGTTTTATAGATTGTCGTTGTGATGGACGATATACATGAGCAAGGCGCCGAGTCACGAGTATGACCGTTGGTGTTGGGCCAAGTGAATACATGCTCGGTGTTCGCGGAGGCCTCCAGCAAACGTCTAAATAGTAATGTCACATACGCATAATTTTGGTTTTTATTTCTTTCTCCACTGACAGGTAGGCCCGCATAGATAGATAGATAAAGAACATGAGCTGATGAGGCGCATGCGGACTATTTGACTGGTCAACCAGACAAATACGGAGCTATACGCTGAGCCAGTGACCGTATAATCACCATATCTCGTATACAATGATCAAAGTGAGCTGTCAAGACAAGTTCAATGACCGCCAATGCATTTTTCGGTAATAAATGACCAGGATTGAAGGGGAATCCAAATTTCCTTCGTCTTATGTCCTTGAGCTCTTGACAAACCAATGCACTTTACGGTTGTCCGGCCACTCCACCCTAGAGCTGTCACCAAGCGTCATTCATGCCACCGCGTCGCACACTAACCGGTAAGGAAGCGATGGCATCCCGCCGCGCCGAGTTCCTCGCCACCCACAACCACACACAGAATGGTAGGCAAGCGGTGGCATCCCGCCGTGCCGAGTTCATCGCCGCTCGCGACCTCACACCTATGTGGGCGGAATTTGAAGCTGCCAAGGCCGAATGGGCGGTAGAGCAAGAGGCAGCAAAAGCCGCACAGAGGGAGCGGAAAAGTCAGAAAGCACTCAAGAAAAGAGAAGCCCGCCGCCGCAACAAAGAAGAGGATGCACGCGCTGCTGCGGAGAGGTTGGCGGAGATCCAAGCACGGTGGGTTGTCGCCGACAAAGCCGGGAAGGAGAACGACGGCGTCTGGCCAGCATGTGAGAAGTAGTAGTGCTAGTAGTTAGTGTGTGTGTCTGTGTCGCCCGTACGTTTGTTTAATTAATTACGAGCATGTAACAGTGCTACTAGTTACTACTGTAGTTTTTAGAGCAATTACCAGTACATTAGCCTAGACTCAATGGAAAAATTCCTATCCTATGCATCAAATGGCATCTCTTTCTCTATAGGAATTGAGATGCATGTCATCTCACTTCCTATGATTTTCATATTCCTATAAAATTCCTATCCTATGAACCAAAGGAGGCCTCTGCTGGAGTAACTACTGTAGCTAGCAGTACTGCTGGTACAGTAGTTTTCTTCAAGAAGCGGAATTCAACGAAGTCATGATGGTTCCTTCGTTCGAGCAACTTTACAGTGGGTACGGTTGGGCCTGTGATTTGACGGCTCATTAGTAATTACTGCGGCGCGACGACCGGGGTGACTCTCCCTTGGAGTTCTGCGGGCATGGCAAGTGGACCAGGATGGTGGACGTCCCACATGTCGGCGAGCGGAAGTATTCTTTCCGATATCGAGGAGCAAGGAAACCGCGTGGTATAGTATCACCGGTGATTTATATTTATTTTTTATTTCTAATGAATGCTAGCATTTCAACTCTTACGACGAAGGAGTGCCAAACACACGGCACGTGTTGGATGTCGCACACGTTAGCGAAAGGAGTGGGACATGAACAGCGTGGTAGAGCGTCTCCACTTCTGGGTCGGAGACCACACATAGTAGTACTACTGTACTAGTGGTATGAACGATACAAAGTGCAACCCGGAGAGAAAGACACGTCTAGTTGGAAGGTCTCGGGGCATACACGTAAACAAATATAAAACCTAATATGTGCCTCCAAGTAATATCGTAGTAGAGTACTTAGTCACGTACTCCATAACATCACCGGGCATTGCACGTACAACATTTAGTGGTAGTAAGAGACAAATGCCTATATGCCACGCATGTTCATACTATTTGTGCCTTTCTACTTCACTTACTGCGCTACGTTACACAAGTTCGCACGTCCACTCCTGGGTACATGTCCGTCTCGTAGTTCCAGTCCCACATGTTCTTCATATAGATGGAACGATCCTTGCATGACACATCCACCTTGATGCTAGATGTGTTGCGTGTTGGCAAAAGGATGAACAAAGCTCACGTAAAAAAATAGAGTGGAAGAACATAGATTCCCGACGACCGAGAAGGAGCAAGGAACCTCGGGGTGGAGCGTCTGCACTCATAATATTTTATATTATTCAGCGATATAAAATCAACCAATCATCTCCACAGTGGACTGGAAGAGTACGAAACACGGCAGCCCGGTGTAGTTACATCATACTAGTACATGGCTAACCCACGCTATCACCATATTTCTTGGCTTTCGTGCAACACCTATCTCTAGTAATCCAGCAGCCCGTATCGCTTCTCCCTCCTCGTCTCTCTCAAAGTACGGCGGGCTGGCGTTTTTTGCGTCTATTGAGGTCGGTTAACTCATCACATGTTAGCGACATGCGAAGAGCATTCTAAAAAAATTCCTTTCACGTTCCATTTTCAAAAAGAAAAAAATCCTTTCACGTACGAATTTGACTGTATGCTTTGAGCAACTTGCATGTCCTATACTGCTCCTGTTTAGATACTCTAACTTAGCTAGAGGTTAGACTAACTCATGACTAACCCTGAACTAACTGTAGCCAAAGAGGTGTTTGGGTGACCAGGTTAGATTGACAATAAATGCACTTGATGGAGAGAGAGAAGTGATTTTTCAGTGGTCCCAATGAGAACTATCTCCAGTTAGCACCTCTTGGGTGGGATATTTTTTTTTTGTGGGTTCGGTGCAACTTGCTCCAATTTAAACCCTCATGCTTGGATACTTTAGGGCTATTTGAGCCCCAACTAGCTCAAACTAACTCTAACCCATGGATCCAAACAGGGCCTATGGCCAGCCTCGACGCGGAGCAGTCGGTGCACCGGGAAGCGGCGCTCTCTCGGCCGTCACGCCGCTTCAAAGCCGGCGCCAGTGAGAGGTCGCCTCCGCTCTGGCCGGGCATTAATGCGGCACTGACGCTCCAGGGCGACGCTGACCATTTCATGCGGGAAGCGCGCGCTGGCAAGGGAGTATAGGTTTTGAACCGTTTCATGTGTAGTACTGGTAGTTTGCAAAACTACTCAATTATTGCACTTAGTTTCCTAAGAAATTGTGGTAAAAAATGTTACTCCACAGCCCGCTTCCCTTCTCCTTCCTCTTCCACCGCCCGCGCACGTCCGCGGGAAGTGACCGGTCAACCCTTATATAGGAGTGCTAGCACAAAAAGATGCATGCATGACCACTAAAATTTCCAGATTAAAGAGCCGCTCCGGCGGGAGTATGGCGTATGTTGTTACCTTCGGCCGGGCCATGGCTACCGGGCGACGGCGACCAGAGAAGAGGCGGCGGGAGGGGAATGAATGCAGCTACTGTTTGGGTTCGCCGTCCGGCTTAAATAAATGCGCAGCATCACGTGTACCCGCGGGTGCACAAATTGTAACATACGTGTCTGCTTAAGTGGGCGTCACGTAACTGGTGTGTGTGTGTGTGAGAGAGAGAGAGATTCTGAGAGACAGAGTGCGTGTGTGCGACTCTACTCTTCGGACATGTACTCAACCTTTTGCATCGGGATATAAGTATAATGGTATTACTTTAGCTAGTGATTTACATGGCCATGTTAACGTGGTTGTGTAAAAAAAATGTCACTTCCTGCTCGTGATTTGCATTACATAATTACAAGCAAGATGCTCGTGCATTGCACGGAACATCAATATGCATTTTTTTACAAAACACATGTTGTGATTTACCCATGCAGGAGTAATCCCATGTAAAAACTAATGATATTTCGAGAATTTTATCAGAAAACTGGTATCTCGAGAATGTCATCGAAAAAATGAAAGATGAGATAAGGTGAGGAGGAGTGGAGCGTGGTGGTGACTGGTGGTCGGAATGGGTAGAGGCATGGGGATGGACGGCGCCGGCAGGCGGCAGCGGCCATCATGCTAGATTGTTCCGGAGACTTTCTTTTTTAATTGCTCAGCAATGAGGTGTGGGAGATAAGGATGTGGAGAGAGGTGCGGCTATCTTTTGTAAAATTATCATAGTTTGCTTTCTATCCGTTAGATATAGATCAGACGGTCTATATTACAAGATGGCAGGCACACCATCATCGCCAACTCGGTTTTTATAAGGGTACAGATGATAAGTTTGCTAACTACTAAAGTAAAGTGGAATTTGTCCATGTTATACAAGTAAATTAAGGTGATTATTTATCATATGGGTAAGGGTGGATGAAGGGTTGTAGGAACAAATGCTCCGCCTAGAGCATGTGTGTGTGAGATGGAGTCTCAGTGTGTGTGTGTGTGGGGGGAGAGAGAGAGAGAGAGAGAGATGGAGTCTTAGTGTGTGTGTGTGTGTGTGT